>NC_059270.1:13556098-13588598 GCF_017591435.1 Portunus trituberculatus
TTAAAGTTGGCGGCGCGGCGTTAAAACACAGTGGCAAATTAAATATGACAGCCGGAACGCTCTATCTTCGTTTAGTGGCCGCCATACTGTTCACTCGCTACACACCATTCTATAGGCTGGGAAAGCAGCGTTGGGGGGCGGGGAAAGCCGGCCGCTTCTTGCCACGACAGTCACTACGAAGGATATGGTTGAATCTCACTGTTCTCATGTACATCTGGGATTTAATCTATACTTATGCCTTAAGGTTGCAGTCAAACTTTTCTTCTTGACTAAATGATTCTCTTTTTCTGTTAAATCCTCATGGGGTAAATTTTCAAAAGGATGAAAGGCTAATAAATGTCAATTCTCTCTCTCTCTCTCTCTCTCTCTCTCTCTCTCTCTCTCTCTCTCTCTCTCTCTCTCTCTCTCTCTCTCTCTCTCTCTCTCTCTCTCTCTCTCTCTCTCTCTCTCTCTCTCTCTCTCCCAAATGTGATCCATCCGAACTGATTATAGATTTAATTAATATTTCTGTTACATATTCATATTGACGTCTCTGGCAATGTTTTTTTTATGCGGTGTGAGTTTAGTTTGATAAATATCAGTATCCTAATGGCTTTATTTGTTGCGTAATTGTATTGTAGAAAATGTGCCAGTTTTATTCCTGATAGTAAATTCTAAATCTTTGACGTACTACTCTCTTGTTCGTCACCCTACTCAATTTTTCGTACTCTGGTTTATTACTGAGAGAGAGAGAGAGAGAGAGAGAGAGAGAGAGAGAGAGAGAGAGAGAGAGAGAGAGAGAGAGAGAGAGAATGTGAAAGAGGAAAGGGATCTGACAGACTCAACGATAAGTATAAAAGTTTTAGGAATGAGTGTTCGATGTAACAAAAGTTTTGGAGAGCCGCCTCGCGTGTCTTTGATGTTGTTGCGCCCGCCGCCTCAGCACCACACACCACAGAAGAGTGGCAATGTATCTGGAAAATTCTTCAATACGTATCCAAATTCATGCTATGTTTAAATCCAAGTACTGCATATAATGTGAACCGATTTTCATGTATATTTTTCAACAGAATATTTAACATGACAAAGGTAAAAAATATGCAAAGCCAGTTCAGTGGAATGTACAGTTATATTTGACATCACTACATATCAACTCCCACTTACCACTCTTGCATGTGTTGTACTGGTGGTCTCACTGCCCTACAGAGAGGCAATGATACACTGTTGTGGTGCCCATTGCCTACCACCGATCTTCAAGAATTTGTCTCTTTCTTAGTGATTGAGGAAAGAAACGCTTTGAGACTGACTGCATGAAAACAAGCTCAGTATACAAAGCTCAATATATAAAGCTTTTTACTAACTTTTTATTTATTTTATTATCATCAGTAATGAAGAGAAGACATCAAGTAGAGATCCTCACTTCTACGGCCTACACCACTAAGATTATTATTGCTGGGATAATGAGTTCAACCAAGAGAGGAAAGTTCATAAAAGCTGTTTTTATCTTGGCACTTGAAGGAAAATAATTCATGTACGTGAAGTCAATAATGTCCTTACCAAGATGTTTACTTTAATTATGATTGGGAATAGATTTAGTATTTTCCTTTCTTGTGTCTGGATACATATTGTTATTTTGGCTATTTATTTTTATCTCGATTGGCAGATATTCCAGATGTCATGTTTGCGGTTACACTAAATATCTTATGCGGTTTATCTAGCATGTGTTTGCGATGTGTGTATAATATAAGTACAATATTATCATTGCATCAACTTTTCTTTATAATTTCACTTTGTTATGTATTTGATGCTTGAAGTAAGTGCAGAGACATTAATTAGCATTCAAATACATCTTAGAGCATTTATTTCCATTTTTCCACACATGTAGTTCAGTTATAGTTCATAATCGAAGTAAGAAATGTTAAATTTAAACATTTTAAAAACATACTTATGGAGACATTACGTGTACCCACCCATTTGTAACTTATCCTTGACTTGTTTTTTCTGAGCACGGCACGTATTGTCTTCTGTAGTTATTTGTGTTTTCTCTGTTGTGTGTTGCGTAGAGACTTCATTCATCAGGTGAGCAGTGTGCAATAATTCCAAGCAGAACCAAAGATCACTTGTCTTGTCGTTTAGTCTCGCGCTCTCCCATGTCACCCGCACCGTTCCCTTACTTTGATGGTTCCTGCGCTGCTGAATAATTCTCACTTCATATCCCTCTTGGCGCTTTTGTTGCACGATATCTTCAATTCGCATTCGTTATTCTCTCCCTCTCATCAATCCGTTCATCTCCTTTCGACAATTTTTTTTTTTCACTGCTTTTGATGGTAAAATATCCACCAGCTTCCTTTCCTTTCATCTCCCTTTTCATGCAACATTTTACAACTTGACAATTTTTTTTTTCTGAGATTATTATTTTTCTGCTCGTTTTTTCAATCTATTCCATTTTATGCGAAGTGAAATTGCTTAATAATCACTTACGCCATTCTTACACACTCTGAATGTGTAAGGGGTGCAAGGCTTTCAAAAAATGTATACAGTATCTACACAAATATGGAATGCAAGGTATATGCTCAGTCTTCGCATTGTTTCTTTGCTTGGCTTACAAATATATTAGAATATTTGCATGCCTCTCAGTTTTTTTAGTTGAAGTAAGAGAATCCTGATAGAAAAAAAAAGACGATGGGATAAGGATGTCAAAATATCTGCACGCCTCTCTCAAGTTGTTGTATCAAGTGTCAAGGTAGAAAAATGGAAACATTAATTTTAAAGAAATACTGGGACGTGGTAGGTATTGAAAGCCGCCAAAGCAGACAGTGTGTTGCGTACCATATAGATCACTGTGGGCGCTGCTCTCGGCTGGTTGTGGTGCTCGCTCATCTCTCATTCAAGGCAATCCCCAACAGCGCCCTGGGGACAGATAAAAGAATCCCCCGCCTCTCCCGTGGAAGATCAGGAAAGAAATACAAGTGAGAGCAATTCCCCAGCGCGGCGTCACCCACCAGGAAGAATTTGAAACAAAGAACGTTAATTATATTTTGAATAAACTTTAACACGCATTGTGAATTAATAAAAGTACAAGCCAAATATTCATCTGTTCCATTACCGATACTTAAATCATAATTATGGTGTAGGTATAATTTATTTACCAGCAAAACTCAAGCGTTGCCAGGTTTGCGTTATGACATTAAAGCAACTCGTTGTAACTTAACCAAACACACCAAGTGATTGTGAGATGCACTTGGGTTCTTCATTACACTTTTCATCTTACGAAATGCAAACAGTCAAATTATCAGCATCTTCCTACATATTTCTCTAAATTTCTTTATGTCCTATGAAACATTATACTAAGTTATTGTGATGCTCGCTTGGATGTGAGAGACAACAGAGGGATATGAAGGCAGCACATCGCCGCCCTGTTGTCGCGGTGAGGCTGAGGTGGCCCGATGTGTCTCCCTCCCCTCGCTCAAAGCCTTGTTCGTGTGCGGATCAGCAAACACGTCATGCACGGAGCCGCTCAAACACAGTTGAGCCCTAACAGTATGCAGCAATAACAGCCTCCATCTCCCAAACTGTCCACGGAGGTGATGATATGTAAATCATTACTATGACATGCGACACAGTGGTGAGCCACACCACACCGTAGGTAGGTACGTCACAGTGCTGCCAGGCCCGTCACACTGGTGAGCCCTGCCACAGCGAACTAAGCCTCGCCACATTGTGGTGAGTCCCGCCACATTGTGGTGAGCTTTGTTACGCCATACTAAGCCGCGCCGCACTATAGTTGATTCCGTCACACCGTGGTGAACCTCACACACCGTGCCCATCCCTGCACTGCCCTTCCACCTTTAAAATGTAGTACTAGGCTTGCTGGTCTCGCGTTACTCCATATTCATTCACTCATCACGTTCTTTCTAGACCCGAAACTGTTCCTGCCCTCCTTGCCCAATTTGGTGGCCCGGACATCTTACACTCCGTCACACACAAACTATTCCCGTCGCTTCCAGTGTAGCGCACTTTTAGTAAGTCTCACAAAGTGTTGCCATTCCGCCACAATGACAACTAGCCATAATACATGCCCACAACCGCATCTCCAATTCCACGCCTATGCAGGGACTCGACCTTACACTGCCATCTCATTCTTAATCACCATAAAACCTATCTTGACTTGATTAGACCAGCTCACCTGCCTGGCCATGCCTCCAATGCTCCAGGCAAGTACTGCACCTGCGAATGTACCACGAGCCTCTGCCTTGCACCTACCTCACTTCACGAATGCTAGTGTTGTGCTCCGCTGTGTAGTATTGCTGTGTGTATGTATGTTTCTGTTTGTCTGTCTGCCTGTTGTTATTAGTCACGTACACGACTAAAAAGGTAATGAAACAAACCACATCACATTCATCACACACGGACTAGAGTGACAAGTCATCACACCACATCCGTATAACCCACACTGTTAACGTTACTTATTTCCACCGGGCTTGTGTTTGGCCCCCGCCTGGCCACGCAGTGCAGGATACGAGGCCAGGTCCGTCAGTGCACAACGGATCAAAAATAAACGGAATTGCACATGATATAGATTTATATAGATTGCCCATTGTCAGCACAGCGCCACGAGAACCACCCTCTGTTAACATTTACTCATACCAATAAGTTTTCAAATGAGGGTATTCACGTGGATGAGTTGTTTGTGTAACTGTGTGTGTGTGTGTGTGTGTGTGTGTGTGTGTGTGTGTGTGTGTGTGTGTGTGTGTGTGTGTGTGTGTGTGTAAGACTTTCAGCATTCAGCATCCATGTGTTCACGTTTGTATATCTGCATGTTTTTCAAATGTTACTTTTATTCTTGTGTGGGGGAAAAATACTGTATTGTTCGTTTGCTGCTGTGTATGATTTTGTACACGTGCTTTGTCATTAAACTAGGTTGTGTGTGTGTTTTTGTGTGCGTGTGTGTGTGTGTGTGTGTGTGTGTGTGTGTGTGTGTGTGTGTGTGTGTGTGTGTGTGTGTGTGTGTGTGTGTGTGTGTGTGTGTGTGTGTGTGTGTGTGTGTGTGTGTGTGTGTGTGTGTGTGTGTGTGTGTGTGTGTGTGTGTGTGTGTGTGTGTGTGATAAAAGACGAAAGGAAAAGAAACACAGGAACATACTCTCCGTAGATTTCCTGCAACTAACAATTTCAGATTTTACTTTTCAAAATATACTTAAAAAAAAAAACTAGATGAACTAGTGTCGCACAATTATTCATTACATCAGCATCATTCAGACCTCAGTGATGTAATGATTGCACACCTGCTCCTGATTACGCCTCGCACCTTCCCACCGACATAGCCACCACCAGGTAGACGCTGTGGAGTGTGTAGCATGAAGATTAGACTTTCCGTTTCTCTCCAAGATGATAAAATATATTGAGGAGCGAAGTAGGGCTGAAAATGAGAATTATGAAAGTTATGAAGAAATGTTGGTGATTTTTTTCTTATGAGCAATTCTCCTTTGCGACACGTAATTTCATGTAAGAAGATTCCCAAAGTAATCAATATGTGTACTAAGTAAAGTTAAGTAAGAAAGGTGATTGATGTTAATAGCCAAATGAACATCTTTTTCCTATTATTCTTCGGGTTATTTTCTATCGACACTGGCATTTTCCGTGTCTTTTTTTTCCGGCTGTCTTTTATATTGACCTTAGCCAGAATCCCTCTTACATAAAAAGTCTAGAAAGGTGTGAAGACAAGTTAGGTTGTTGACGAAAGATGAAGAAGTGTATGCCAGTGAGGTGTTACGATTCCTGCAAACTCTCGTTTCAAGGAGTCTGAGCAAAGCAATTACAGGTGAGAGCCGTGTTTCATACCGAATATTGAAATACTGTGTTGTTTGCAAACTATCGACACTGCAAGACTAAGCACACCGATGCATAAGCTTCTTACTTGCCGACATTCAATACAGATACGGTTATTCTAGAACAAACCGATGGACCGATGGAAAAAAAAATACATCTATAATCTAAATATATTTTACAAGAAAGGTGTATTTTCACGTTGTTTTAACACCACCTCTGTGATATTCGTGTTCGATATGAATTATGAGAAATAAACGTATTGCACATTTGGTGATCTCAAGACATTTGCATTCATCTGTAATTAAATGTAAATTTAATATAGTTTATGATCGTCACTTGAAGACTTTGCAACCCCTTCGCTTCAAGCGCGCCAAACATTTCAGAAAGATATGTTGCAATACTGATGTCATTAACATTCCTTGACCTTTATAACTGAATTTACTGTAGATTATTAAATATTACCCGTCTGTCTCTACGTGTTTCTATAATTCATTGTCGTTATCGCTTGGGTTTCCCTGCGACGGTTTGGAGACAAAATATGAGAGGCGAGACTGAGGTGGTCTGGGCATGTCAAAAGGAGAGACGAAAAGTAAATCTTACCTGCAGAAAAACGAGAGGAAAAGCTGAGAGAACTTTTATGGATCCACTGAAAAAAAATATATATATATTCTGAGGAAGACGCAGAAGAGCGAATGTGTTCAAAAGCGTTGATTTGACATGACGACTTTTGATAACACAGCCCAGTGAAGTAACTGTTTCACTCGCATACATTTTCAGCACAGGTAATGGTCATCCAATGAACTAATGACAATGGAAAGGTGGAAATTAATATATATCTAGATAGATTGATAGACAGGCAGATACTATGTGGGTAGGTGGGTGGACAGATGGATAGACAGACAGATAGTTTTGTTTGCTTCACTCAAGCCAGTGTGTACATTTGTTAGGGTCCGGATGACAGCACACCAGTCAGTCTTGATGGCTATATTGTCACTTAAGGCCGTCATGTCCTGTGTTCTTCTCTCACTGACCAATAGAGAGAGAGAGAGAGAGAGAGAGAGAGAGAGAGAGAGAGAGAGACAGTAGGGGAAGATTAATTCAGATTTTTCAGTAGCAAGTAATGACGTAAACCAGCGTGTTTGTGAACAATTATTGACGTTTACCTCTGAAAGTCAATGAACGAAAGGAGTGGAGTGGAGTGGAGTGCTGTGTGTGTGTGTGTGTGTGTGTGTGTGTGTGTGTGTGTGTGTGTGTGTGTGTGTGTGTGTGTGTGTGTGTGTGTGTGTGTGTGTGAGAGAGAGAGAGAGAGAGAGAGAGAGAGAGAGAGAGAGAGAGAGAGAGAGAGAGATGGTGGTGGGTGGAGCAGAGGGGAGGGAGGAAGGGAGGGTGCAGTTCATTTCACACTCGAAGGGTCATGGTAAATACCTGTGTTCCTAATTGGCCTTGATCCTTACCTGGCCAGGGGCTTGACGACCTTGTGGTGAGAAAACAAAAGCCAGACGTAAAAATAAAGCAAGAACCTTGGGGAATAGGGAATGAAAGTGAGGAAGACGACGAGGTGGAGGGAAGGGGAAAAGAAACAGGAGGAAGCGATCACTGCCAACAACAACAGTAACAGGATCACGCGACATTATTATTTTTAATTTGCTGTTTATCCTCCGATGCTGTTATTGGTAACTTGATTTCTCCCGCCAAACCTCACCCTCTGACTCACACTAGCATTCTTCATTGATAGAAACGATAATTGCAGTGTCTTTTACGAGTACAGTCATAGTACCTCTGTGTCCGTTATCGTTTTGCGTTAAGAGAAGGTGATTACTCGGAAGTCGACAGAACGTTTGTTGGTAGTCGTGGGGACTCGTACGTAATTAAAAATTTTCTGAGTCTGTATAATAAGTAAGTACCTGAAAGATTTACGTGCAGTGTTTTAAGACAACCCCTCAACGGAATACTTTGTTTAGTGAAATAGTACGAGTCAAATTAGAAGGTAGCGTCAGAAGGAGTTTTGGGAATATTTACCCTGAAAAATATGTTTCTTGTGTATAAAGTACATTTTGCTGCACCGGTTTGGTAGAATGTACTTTTACCAGTATTACACCACGCCGTACAGGGAAATGTTTATTTCTCATATAACCTGAATATTTCATTAATTATTAATGTTATTTCTCGTTTCCAGATAGCTGTCAGTAATACTTGTACGCTAAAGCACGATTTTCTCTTGATTTCCAAACATTTAAGACAATATATCGTTACAGACTTGTGTCACGTCACGAGAGAGTAGCTATCGATTTGTATTTCGTTTTATTTTCATAACTATACACAGAGAACTGTTCCTACTTTAAAAACAAAACTTTTTCCTAATTACCGGACATCAAAGAGTGAACATCAGTACAAAATTCTTCGTCAGTCATCAGAGTGGACCAACATTTTTTTTTTTTCTTATTTTTTTTACCTTTCGTCACTTTTAACTAAAAACCAACTACCTTCCTGAAGAAAAAAAGTACCAAGACATCAAAGAGTATGTAAATCAGCGAAAACTATTCCTCAATCATCAGGGAGACGTTACAAATGTTACCAACGTACCTTTCCTTTTGTCCTTTATATCCAAGACCCAACAAGTGCCTTGCCTTGACGCCTCCTTCCCCTTCCCCCCGACACACACACGGTAGAGCGAAGGCAACACTTGCATCACTGGAGTGGAGTTTAGGACACCAAGTCACCTGGAGACAAACTCGAGGGAAAGTTTCGTGTTAAGAAAGCTCTCCGTGTGACGCCCCTTCCAGATCTATGCTTCCTTCACTGCCGCCGCCTTGTTTTCTGTTTGTTCCTGCCGCCCTCGCTCCTTGCCTCCCTTCCCTTGCGCTGTAATGTTATTCCTTCCCTTACCATTTACTTCCACTTGTTTCCTTTATTCTTTTAACCTTTTTCACGTGGAGCTGACTTCATGTACTCTCTCTCTCTCTCTCTCTCTCTCTCTCTCTCTCTCTCTCTCTCTCTCTCTCTCTCTCTCTCTCTCTCTCTCTCTCTCTCTCTCTCTCTCTCTCTCTCTCTCTCTCTCTCTCTCTCTCTCTCTCTCTCTCTCTCTCTCTCTCTCTCTCTCTCTCTCTCTCTCTCTCTCTCTCTGCTTCCTTGAGGCGTGTTAACTTGCCATGGGTCTGACTTAATATCCCGAGCCTCACCTTTTTTACCTTCTTAATTACGATTCACGACAGTAATTAGTGAAATGCAGGGCTGACGTCACGGCTGTTTTGGTGCCTGCCCCTCCCCTCTCTCTCTCTCTCTCTCTCTCTCTCTCTCTCTCTCTCTCTCTCTCTCTCTCTCTCTCTCTCATCAGCCGGTTTGCCTTTTTTCTCCTCTTTCTTGTCTATCTTTTTTTTCTGCAGTTTTTATCCTTTGCTTTTCCGTTTTTTCGTTGTCCTCTTTTTGTTTCTCTCTGGTTTCTCCAATTTTTTTTTATTTCTTGTTTTTCTTTTCATTTTTTTCTATATTTTCTTTCTTACTTTTTTCTTCTTCTTTTCTTTTTCTTCTTCTTCTTCTTCTTCTTCTTCTTCTTCTTCTTCTTCTTCTTCTTCTTCTTCTTCTTCTTCTTCTTCTTCTTCTTCTTCTTCTTCTTCTTCTTCTTCTTCTTCTTCTTCTTCTTCTTCTTCTTCTTCTTCTTCTTCTTCTTCTTCTTCTTCTTCTTCTTCTTCTTCTTCTTCTTCTTCTTCTTCTTCTTCTTCTTCTTCTTCTTCTTCTTTTCCTCCTCTTCCTCCTCCTCCTCCTCCTCCTCCTCCTCCTCCTCCTCCTCCTCCTCCTCCTCCTCCTCCTTCTCACACACCACTTCTACCACCACCATCTTTCATATCAATTTCGTTATTATGGATCAGCAAAAAACAAACGCGCGCGTGCGCTTGTGTGTCTGTCTGCGTGTGTGTGTGTGTGTGTGTGTGTGTGTGTGTGTGTGTGTGTGTGTGTGTGTGTGTGTGCGCGCGCGCCTCTCCATCCTCTGCAGACATAATAAAAGATGAAAGCAAGTGAAGATTTTGTTCTTGTGTATTGACTGTTTGAGAGACCAACAACTGAAGAAGAGACAAGAGAGAGAGAGAGAGAAAAGGGTTAAGTTGAGGAAAACAAGAGGAGGAGGAGACAGAAGGAAGAGAAGACACAGAAGGATTAAAAGGAGGAGGAGAAGGATCAGCGAGTGGAGGAGGTAAAGAAAAAGAAGAGAAAGAAACTTAAACAAGAAAGAAACTAAAGAACAGGAATAGAATACAAAATAACCTAGAGAAATATGAAAACGCAGGGTACCTGCAACAACAAAGAGGAAAAGAATAGGAGAAAGGGAGGAAGGAAGGGAGAGAGAAAGGCAAGGCTAAGCAGGGGAAAGAAAACATTAACATATATGCACGGAAAGAAATGAATGCGGCAAAAAGGAGCGTGGAGGAAGATTGGAAGGAAACTCGAGGTGAAAGAATTGAATAAAAAGTAAAATTCTTTAATACAAAGGCAAAAAAAAGAGGAGGAGGAGGAGGAGGAGGAGGAGGAGGAGGAGGAGGAGGAGGAAGAAGAAGAAGAAGAAGAAGAAGAAGAAGAAGAAGAAGAAGAAGAAGAAGAAGAAGAAGAAGAAGAAGAAGAAGAAGAAGAAGAAGAAGAAGAAGAAGAAGAAGAAAAAGAAGAAGAAGAAGGAGGAGGAGGAGGAGGAGGAGGAGGAAGAGGAGGAGGAGGATTACAAAAGATTACGAAGAACATCCAAACAGCAACAGATCTTTAGTTCCTTACAAGCCTGTTTGGTAGCTTGTAACTACATTGTTGCGGGTTGGATAGACATGCCAGTACATCACGGAGGAGAGAAAGGGAGGGAAACTGGTAAGCAAGGGAGGAACAAGACCATGGCGAGACAGGCGTAGAGACGTGCAGGTGAGCGTTAGGGGGACAAGGCGGTGGGGAGTGGTGGGGAGGGTAGAGGGAGGGACATAACCACATTACGCGGGAGAAACACTGCACTCGTAAAGAACCAGATTATACACGAGTCCGACCAGGTCCCTGGCATTACCTGCTGCTAATTACCCGAGCAGGTCTCTTAGTGTCTTCATTTCCTCGCACGGATGAAGTTATGATTCTCTCTTTCCTCTCCCCCGTCTCTCTAGCCCTCCAGCCCTCCATGTCTTTCTATTCTCCTCCGTCTCCTCCTCCTCCACCACCTCCTCCTGCCACTGATCTTTTCCCTCCCTCCAGATCCTCACTCTCCTCGCTTCCTTCATTTGCTGTCTCTTCCTTACCCTAATTTTCCTTCTCTCCCTTTCCATCTACTGTCTCACTGCATCTCTTCCTGCAGCTGGTCCCCAATTCTATTCCTTCAGCTCTTTCCTTAACTTGTTCCTTCAGTTCCTCCCTCACCTTGTTCCTTCCACTTCCTGTTCCTCCCCACCTAACTCGCCGCATTCTGCCCTTCCTTTATCTACTCTCTCCTTGGTTCTCTCCGTTCGCCTTCTCCCTTACCTGACCCCTCCAATTTGTGCCCCACCCTTACCCTAATTCATCTGTCTCCTATTCCTCCCTCTAATGACTCAATGATTCTCTTCCTCTATCTCTTCTCTCACTCACTAGTCTTCAGCTTTTCTCTTCTTCACTCTCTCTGTCTTTTACCTTTATCTCTCTCAGCTTTTACAGCAACTCTTTAACTTTTCTCTTCCTCATCCTCTATCTGTTTTCCTCCCTCTCGCCTTCATCACAACTCTTCATCTTTCTCTTCTTCCCACAATGTTTGTTCCTTCCTTCATCTCCTCTCTCTACATCCCCACAGGTCCTCATTTTTCTCTTCCTCACCCGCTCTGTTTTGACCACTCCTCTCTTCATCCCTTTGCTCACACCTACCTTTTCTCACCTTTCCGCCTCCCTTCTGTTCCCCGACACCCTCGCCTAGTCGCCTTCCGCAGGTGTGCTCCAGTTGGGCGTTTCCAGAGAGTGATTGGATTACAGGTGTGAGGGCGTCAGGCAGCGTCGTTATTAAAAGGTCTCGCGGTGGCATCGGGGCTTACCTGCGGGCTGGCATGCTGCTAACTCGATTACATCCCACACAGTTTTTTGTTTGTGTGTGCGAGCGTGTGTGTGTTATTCACCACGGTCATCTGCTGGTCACCCAGCCACTGTGTGTGTGTGTGTGTGTGTGTGTGTGTGTGTGTGTGTGTGTGTGTGTGTGTGTGTGTGTGTGTGTGTGTGTGTGTGTGTGTGTGTGTGTGTGTGTGTGTGTGTGTGTGTGTGTGTGTGTGTGCGTGTGTGTGTTCTGGTATCGATTTCTTGTTTGTTTTGTATCGTTGTGAGATAGTTTTATTCTTGAATGTAGGTTAGTGGAGGTATCAAGACATTTATCCCTTTTTTTTTTGGTTAACTTTCTTGACTCTTCGAGGATTGGTATTTCATTGGGCCTTTTTATTCAATTGTTTTTGTTGCCCTTGGACAGTTTTCCCGTCTTATATATAAAAAAAGGAAAGAGGAACGTGCCTGGCTGAGAAATAAGTGTATTTTGGCGAGACTCTACATGTTTTATTAGTGAAGGACGAGGTAAGCTGTGTATTGAAATGGTGATCCTTCTTATGTTATTTCCTTAAGTTATTTTTCTTAGGTTAGAGTGATGAAATGTGCGTCACCCAGCAGAGTGTGAAATGTTTTGCCATTCTTTTTTAGCTTCTCTTTGTTGATGAAGGAAGATAAGCAAAAGATTGGTATTTAATCTTCTTATGTGACATTTCCTGCTGCTTTTTCTATATTTCTCCTTTCTTATATTTTTCTCGCCCCTTTTTTTACAACTATACTCTCGTTCTCCCTTTCTCCCTCTTCGTAGAATCCTTCCATTGATAAAGAATGCAGGCAAGGCATCGTGTGTGTGTGTGTGTGTGTGTGTGTGTGTGTGTGTGTGTGTAGGGGACTTGCTGTGTAATCTTTTGTCGTCCCTTGGTAACACGTGGAGCACTATAAAAGATTGCATGCATGAACACATAAAAGGAAATCAAAAGAACAGGAAGTTCGTTTCCCTTAGCTATAAAACTATTGAGGAGATTGTGGGGCAGGAGTGCATGGAATGTTGTAAGTGGTATTGAAAAAAAAAATTGTGTTAAATGTGCATTTTTAGTGAAGTCTCAGATAAAGGGAAGGGTTCCAGGAAGTATTTTTAAGTGGAACGAAAAAATAAAGTTGACGAATGAGAAGAAACTATTGCATTCCAACCACAGGCTTCCATCAGTCTAAGTATCACCAACAGTAGCAACACAAATGTTCAAGAGGAAAGTTTTCAGAAATTAAAATTGCTCTCTAGCTTGTACGTGTACACACACACACAGAGAGAGAGAGAGAGAGAGAGAGAGAGAGAGAGAGAGAGAGAGAGAGAGAGAGAGAGAGAGAGAGAGAGAGAGAAAGAGAGAGAGAGAGAATTAATTTATACCCTTCGCATTTATTTAATTGAGTGAGAAAATGCCATTAATAAAGAAATATCTTATTAGTGTTTTGTGACTTTTAGTTTAACATTATAGCATTCTCTCTCTCTCTCTCTCTCTCTCTCTCTCTCTCTCTCTCTCTCTCTCTCTCTCTCTGGGAAACACGGTGGCCTTGACTCGTGTCTCTGTTCCCTCCCCTGTTTCTTGTTCTCTCTCACTGCGCCAGGGAAAGAGGCTGTGAATAAACAAAAACATCGATGAATAAAGAAGAGAAATAGGAGGAGGAGAAGAAGGAGGAGAACGATACAAGAAAAAGAAAAAGGAAAAAGAAGAAATAAAAAAGAACAGCAGTATTCCAAGACACTTCTTATAATTGTGGATAATCCTTTTAATGAACCTTTTATTTCAGCTATTTTCTTGCACCTGTTTAGTCTCTCTCTCTCTCTCTCTCTCTCTCTCTCTCTCTCTCTCTCTCTCTCTCTCTCTCTCTCTCTCTCTCTCTCTCTCTCTCTCTCTCTCTCTCTCTCTCTCTCTCTCTCTCTCTCTCTCTCTCTCTCTCTCTCTCTCTCTCTCTCTCTCTCTCTCTCTCTCTCTCTCTCTCTCTCTCTCTCTCTCTCTCTCTCTCTCTCTCTCTCTCTCTCAGAAGCACTTTCTAATTTGTCACAGCCAAAAGGAGAAGACGAATAACAACAACAATTAAAACAACACTAGCAACAAAAATAACTACACCAACACTATCACCACCACCACCACCACCACCACCACCACCAACAACAACAACAAGCCAACCAAAGGAAAAGAACGCACACACTCACAAGAAAAAAGAAAAAAAGATAATAATGTCTACAAGAAAGAACATTTATGGAACTCTGTACGACACACAAGCAAAGTTTCCTGCACGCCGCACTTTTCACAAGATACGTAACGCGTCACACTTCCTGATGGGTGGCTAAAAATGAGCACAAGAGTAAGGAAGAGAAAACGGGGGAAAGAGAAAGACAAAAAACAGGAAAAAAACAAAAAGCGTAGCACTGAAAGAAGAGAAGTAGAAGTGGAAGGAGATGACAAGGTGAAGGAGCAGAAAGTAAAGAAGAGAAAGAAGAGGGAGGGAAGGGAACAAGTAGCGGAGGTTGGGAGGGGAAAGAGGAGGGAAAAAGTGAGGAGGAGAAGAAGAAGAAGACGGAGAATATAAAGAATTGTAGAAGGAGGAGAAGGGCGAAGACGACAAGGAGGAGGAGAAAAGTACGAGGAAAAAGAATGAGAGGAAAAGCGAAAACAACAGAGGAACAGGAGGAGGAGGAGGAGGACTAAGAAATAGGTGATACATAGAAGGGAGAGTAGAGAGAGAAAACGAGAAGAGAGAAAGAGAGGGAAGAGTCTATTGAGTTATATGATTCTAAGGGTCAGCATAGTCTCTCTCTCTCTCTCTCTCTCTCTCTCTCTCTCTCTCTCTCTCTCTCTCTCTCTCTCTCTCTCTCTCTCTCTCTCTCTCTCTCTCTCTCTCTCTCTCTCTCTCTCTCTCTCTGCAAAGCGGGATCACAGGAGATAGGCAGTTGTTGGTGGCGGTCTAGAGGGCTGGACGTGAATTAAATAGAGGCTGGTGGGGTGGCGGCAGGATGACAGTGCGGGGAAAGTGACATCGAGGGGCAGGGTGGCGAGAGGCAAACAAAAAAGTGAGAATGCGAGGTAAGAGCATCGGAATGAAGTTATGGAGACAGAGAAGAAGAGAGAGAGAGTAAGAGAGTGAAAGGAGAGAGTAAGAGAGAAAGAACATGCTACTTAAACCTCTCAAACGGTTCATATTTCTGTCTATTCATTTATTTCTATTTCAGTCTCTTAGTTTTTATTCCCTTTTCTCAGTCATATATCTTTCTTCCTGTCTCTCTCCATCCCCAACATTCTCTTCACCCAGAACACAAGTCTCCATCCATTCTTCATAGCTAGGTAGAGAGAGGCCTTTCTCGGGGACAAGCAAGCGTGTGGTGAAGGTATCGCCCTTGAATTCATAATCTGTCTCTAAAGTGAGCTGCCACCTTGGGTCGCGAGAGGCAGCCAGTAAGCAGCTCTAGTCGCTGTCACTTCGTCTTTTTTCAAATGGCGCCACGAATACCACTGTGATATGTGGTGGAGATAGATAGAGAGAGAGAGAGAGAGAGAGAGAGAGAGAGAGAGAGAGAGAGAGAGAGAGAGAGATGGGTGTGTGTGTGTGTGTGTGTGTGTGTGTGTGTGTGTGTGTGTGTGTGTGTGTGTGTGTGTGTGTGTGTGTGTGTGTGTGTGTGTGTGTGTGTGTGTGTGTGTGTGTGTGTGTGTGTGTGTGTGTGTGTGTGTCTGTCTGTGTGTGCATGTGTGTGTGTATAACCTTAATGTACAACTTTATGTGATAAAAATAGCACTTGTAACGATTAACATAGCTCTCTCTCTCTCTCTCTCTCTCTCTCTCTCTCTCTCTCTCTCTCTCTCTCTCTCTCTCTCCTCTCGTATTTTCTCTACACTCTCTCTAAACATGCATTCCACCATCGCCTCCCAGTGTTCCCCATGTTTCCATACTGCAATGCTTACTCCTTTTGTACTTCCTCGCCCATTTGTTCCCATTCGTGCATTTACACATAATGGTAATGAACAGTATATCTGGTTAATGAGTGAATTAGTTTTGTTTTTCTGGTGGTGTTAATATCCGATATCTGCACATACGGTTGGTTGCTAAATGGCTGTTTCCAAAGTGTTCCCCTTCAAGTGAGTGTTGACGTGGTGGTGTGAAGGGCGAAGTGGAGCTCCCAGTTTTTGCTTTAGGTCATGTGTGTCAGGAAGTGTCAGGTTTTTCTTGGTTACCTTTTTGTGTACGTTAATAGTGTTTCTTGGCTTACGGTAATTCTAAAAAATCGTCGTTATACAATGGTCGATAAAACTTTGACTAATTGTGTCGATTCATGTCAGTCGATTTTTATTTTCAGGTTATTTTATATCGATGAAAACCTTTCAGTATAACCATATTAATATTGAGTCAAACTTCATGTCTGTTTTGTATATTTCTCTCGAGAGCTAAACAAACTATTCAACACGCCTTGCCCACTGTCATGGATCTGTTCATACGTATGTCTGTGGGACGAGAGGAGCATCGTCCCTTTATCTTTGGTTAGCCTGCACTCACAAGCCTGTGGGCGGACAGGCGCGAAAAAGACACTGGCTCCAACGCATTGGGGACCAATGTCAGCGTTATTTTTTTCTCTATTCAGACTTATTATACTATGGATTTTCTCAAACTATGAAATTGCATTCTAATGATGTAAAACCTTCTCCTATAAAGCATTAACTGTGTTAGGTAAGGATGATTATTGTATTCCCTATGTCAGTGCTAATTTGAAATTAAATTCTCTTCGGTTTTGACTGGGAAGTGTGTTGACTGGTTTCTGGTGTTTCTTTTTAGCTAAATTGAACGACATTTACCGTGATAATGTTCACTTTCACCCGGTGGAGAAGTTCATCAATGTTTCTAATGAGGGCAACCTTCCTCGCATCCCAATAACAATAGTCAGTCAGATATCAAAGAATAATAGTTTCGTGATAATATATAGGAAATCACACACACAACTACACACAGAAACACACACACACACACCGCGTAGTGTAGTGGTTAGCACGCTCGACTCACAATCGAAAGGGCCGGGTTCGAATCCCGGTAAGCGGCGAGGCAGATGGGAAGTCTCTTAATGTGTGACCCCTGTTCACCTAGCAGTAAATAGGTACGGGATGTAACTCGAGGGGTTGTGGCCTCGCTTCCCCGATGTGTGGAGTGTGTGTTGTGGTCTCAGTCCTACCCGAAGATTGGTCTATGAGCTCTGAGCTGCTGGGTGAACAGCAGACGACCGAGGTTAATCACACACACACACACACACACACACACACACACACACACACACACACATGTGAATTGCATGCACGTGACCGTGATGAGGAAAGTGGTGTCGTAATTCTCCTCAGGAAAATTGATTCATCGTAATTTTGCTGCAGTTTGTCACCAGAGAGACCTCGTGCCCTAATTATCGTTGCATGTTGTACCGTCTGAATGTAAAAGAAACAGATTTCCAGCACTTGACTGAGGAGACAACATTTTTTTTTTTTTTTTTTTTTTTTTCGAGGTGCACGTCACAAGCTATGGAGTGAACGAATATTTCACATCACATCTTTGAAAAAAGACTTGGTAACAGTAGTTTGGTATTTCAAGAAAGTGGGAAATACTTAAAGTATCACGCAATGCACAAATACAATAGAATACAATATACACGATACACAGAAGATGAAGGGAGACTGATACGCTCGGCTGCACGTGGCACTAGTTCCCCTCTTGTACGTTTTGCAAGTTAGATAAAACACAGACCAAGATCCCGCCTCGACAACGCCGGAATCTTTCTTAAAACTAGAGTTGCGAGTCTGTCATCATTTTGTCATTTCCTAGATGTAATTGTAGTGATTGACGTTTAGTATTTCTACCATAACAGGAAGGGTTTTTTCACTATACACCTTTTTTTTTTTTTTTTGCATTTTTAGAGATAGAGGCTGATTAATTCATATTTCACTCAGTTTCCATAGCGTGAGGCACTCAAACGCATGCCTTCTCTATTGACTGTGTGTGTGTGTGTGTGTGTGTGTGTGTGTGTGTGTGTGTGTGTGTGTGTGTGTGTGTGTGTGCGTGCAGGCACACGTGCCGCTGTGCGAATAGGAAACGTGTACCTGCGTGAGAGCGTTCATGTCAGGAGCGCATGCACCACCAACTATACATTGTGACAAGAGAGGAAAGACTAGCATATTCTTCTGAGCATTGCCCGAACACCCGCTGCAAGGGACACAGAGGCCACATATCCCTCCCTTGCAACCCTCCCGCTCCGCTGCCCCGACACTCATCCAGCAGGGAGCTCGCTCGCCCAGCTCTGAATGACCAGGGACGGCTCGGTTATTGTAAGCTTCTCATTCAGGCTATCAGTGAATGGAGCCATCTGTTTACTTTTGTGCTCTCACTGCGTCTGTCTGGCTGATGGCCGCATGGCTATTTATAAGGCGCATGGCTACTTGTAAGGCGCATGGCTGAGTTTGTACGTCTATCTGTGACTCGATTGATATACCGATGATGGATAGGTTGAAAGATATTTAGATATTAATAAGATAGATACAGATAGACAGACAAATAAACAAGTTGATTAAAGAATAGATAGATATTTAGTTAGATTTATAAATCAATTGACAGACAAAAAAATAAATACCTTAATAGATAGACATAAATAAATAAATATATAAATAGATAGGTAGAAGAAAGATAGGTGAACTGACAGACAGATGGACAAATTTGTGGTTGGGTAGAGAGAAAAATTTCTTTTTTTTTATTTTCTTATTTTGGTCCGAAAACATGGTTTCGGTCGCATGCGTTCACAATTATTACTAATTATTAAATTTTCGTTACGGAAGACGTCACATAGAGTTGTCAGTTTTACCAATTATCAGCATCGATGGGCTTCAAGTTTCGAGAGACGCGATTTTTATCACTCACAGCCTGCGTTTCCCGTTCTTCTATTTCTGTTGCCTAAACGGAATCGTAGACACAGTTATGGTTAGTTTCCAGCACGTGTTACCTATTACTTTGCCTAACTTAATGTCTCCACCCCTGTAACTGATATACATAGTCGCTTCAGGTGATCTGTGTTACGTACATCATCGTGGAAATGTCTTTTTTTTGTTGTTGTTAAAATCAACACTCAAACTTTTCATTCTGTCACCTGTCACTCACTGTTCTCGCATGATACTAAAGTTTCAAATGTTTTACCTAAATGCATAGTATATTTAAAGATAACTCTATATTAATCTGTGTATAACCAATGTTTTGTTCCTTTTTGCTTATATTGACAAATCTTTTTTTCAAAAGTCGTTCAATACTGACGATTGATAACAGATTTCCAAACTCCTTATCTAGATATTAGGAAATATATAGATTAATATACATGTATAAACATATATAACTAAAAACTCTCTTTTTGTTTGAAAGTATGCATCTTTTATAGAGTCGCTCAAAATCTATTGCATTGTTCTTATGAGTATTGCAAGTGTTCTTTTTTTTTTTTACAAATGTCAGCCCTCTCTCCCCACCACTGTTATCCTCCTCTCTGGTCAAGCAACGCTCTTAACTTAGTAATTAGTGATTCCAACTGGAGTGTTACCCATTATCATTTACTTCCTCATTCATTAATCCATTTAGCCTCTGAACCTCTTACTGAATAATTTTGCCGCCTCACCTTGCAACATTATACATGTGCCACTCAACTCACAACTTTCTTTGTCTGTTCCCGTTTGCATGACTTGCAAATTTCCTTTGTATATTATATTTAAGATACGATGACAATACACCTAATTATCTACTTCTCACCAAGGATTTTACTTTCCAGCATTTAATGTTTTCGCTACTCTCTCTCTCTCTCTCTCTCTCTCTCTCTCTCTCTCTCTCTCTCTCTCTCTCTCTCTCTCTCTCTCTCTCTCTCTCTCTCTCTCTCTCTCTCTCTCTCTCTCTCTCTCTCTCTCTCTCTCTCTCTCTCTCTCTCTCTCTCTCTCTCTCTCTCTCTCTCTCTCTCTCTAAGTGTGTGTGTGTGTGTGTGTGTGTGTGTGTGTGTGTGTGTGTGTGTGTGTGTGTGTGTGTGTGTGTGTGTGTGTGTGTGTGTGTGTGTGTGTGTGTGTGTGTGTGTGTGTGTGTGTGTGTGTGTGTGTGTGTGTGTGTGTGTGTGTGTGTGTGTGTGCTTGTTTTTTTTCAATGCAGACAAGGCCTCATTATCCCACCCTAGTTCTCGCAGGACGTTAACAGGCTCGCCGTCCAGTGCCTTTATCACAGCGTGCTGTGTGCTGTGTGTCTACACATTCTTCTGCAATATATAATGAAGACTGTTCTACCTAGAGAAGCCCTGCGGCAATGTTGTCAGTGATAATTTTGCAAGGGCGCGCTGTGGACCAAGTTACTCCCTAGCACTGTTCCCACACACCTGCACGACCTCCGCCCCGTGCAAGGGAGCCGCGGGAGGCTGGTTCGGTTAGTTACGACGGCAGATTTATATTTTCGCGCCTGCTGGCTTTATACACACCCTCCCAATATTCCACACTGTAAAAAATATCACACCGAACTGAATATTCATGGAGATTAGTTACACCGCTAAGCTGGGCGGGGCTGTGCCGAGTTAGTTCACGCCGGTACAAATCGTTTCGGCATCACTACAAAAAGGTCTGTTAACATGCGGGAGCGGTGTGCCTGCCTGGCCGCCCGACCTGAACGTGATCCAGCCAGGCCGTGTGTTTTCCCCACCTGGCCAGCACGCAACAAGCCACAGCTGCTATGGTGACTGAGTGGGTGGTGCGCCTCATTCCCGCCACGTCGCGCTGTAACCCACCACAAGCCTCAGAGCCCTGCTGAGAGGAGATGCCGCGTGTTGTCTTGCCATTGCCAAGCCTCGCATTGTCACATCCCCATATCCTCTCACCACACACCATCATACCGCCTCAACAATCTATGACATGTGTGACTTACTCTTTGTCTTTCTTATTCATTATGTTAGCCACGAAAATTAATCATATGATGGATGTTAGAATTCTGAAAATATTATCTACTGCAATAGTTCAATTACACATAGTAATAGTAGCAACAAGAATGATAACTGTTAGCATTAATATTTCTATTGTTATTATCGTTGTTGTTGCTGCTGCTGCTGCTACTACTATTACAACAACAACAACAACAACAACAACAACAACAACAACAACAACAACAACAACAACAACAACAATTACTACTACTACTACTACTACTACTACTACTACTACTACTACTACTACTACTACTACTACTACTACTACTACTACTACTACTACTACATCTGCTGCTGCTGCTGCTGCCGCTGCCGCTGCTATTGCTCCTGCTGCTGTCTCCACTGCTGCTGCTGCCACTGCTGCTGCACCACCACCTGCACTGCACCACCACCACCACCACCACCACCTGCTGCCACTGCTGCTGCTGCCACCACCACCTGCTGCTGCTGCTGCTGCCACTGCTGCTGCTGCTGCTGCTGCTGCTGCTGCTGCTGCTGCTGCTGCTGCTGCTGCTGCTGCTGCTGCTGCTGCAGCAGCAGTGGTGGTAGTAGTAGTAGTAGTAGTAGTAGTAGTAGCAGTACCACTGCAACTCAAATAATAATAATGATAATAATAATAATAATATTAATAATAATAATAATAATGATAATAATAATAATAATAATAATAGTAATAATAATGATAACAATAATAATAATATCGATAATAATAATAATAATAATAATAATAATGATAATGATAATAAAAATAATAATATTATTATTATTAACAACAACAACAACAATAATAATAATAATAATAATAATGTGTGGGAAAGTGGGAAAGGATGGGGCTGTGAATGATGTATCGTTTCCCCACTCCCCAAACTGTCACAATGTTCTTACATACAATAATAATATAAATAATAGTAAAAAAGATAATGATGATAATGATAATAATAATAATAATAATAATAATAATAATAATAATAATAATGATGATAATGATAACAATGATAATATGTGTCCAGCTAATGCTGTTGTTACGAATAGCAGACATAACATTTCATGTCTTTTATCTGTCGAATTTATTTTCCAATGACTTTTTCTGTACGTCAGCATTATGCTCTCGTCGCTTTCCCCGCCACGGTCCAACTATTTTTCCTTTAATTAATCGTCTACATGCTTTGTTTTCATGTTCTTGTACTTTTCTTCTCATGTACATGAAGAAGACACATTACATTTCCCTGCCTAGCGACGCCTTGCCGTCATCCCTCTCGCCAAACAGTGTTCATAATCCCACCAGGCAAAACTGACGGAAATATTGCATTACACGAATATAATTGAACATTTGTCGGGGCATCATGTGGCGTGTAAGTTAATTATGCTCGTGAACTATAAAATTTTAATGAGTAAAGACTTCAGTATTTCCTCACGGTGGGAGACCCTCTGTGTGTGTGTGTGTGTGTGTGTGTGTGTGTGTGTGTGTGTGTGTGTGTGTGTGTGTGTGTGTGTTGATGGGAGTGTATTTGTCTAGCCAACCCATAATCCTCCATAGTTAGATAATTAACAAACTTTATGCGTTGTAATTAGCATGTATTCGCCAGACCCAACGCATGATGGGTCCAACCAGCGACATGGTATCCAGCCAGTCAGGTAGTCAGTTAGTCCAGGGCAGGCGTGTGTGACTGTGTATTGTCCCGCTGGCGCCCGCTCGTCATTACTTGTATGTCTACTCCATTTCGTCACCATAATTTTTAACGTAAATTCTCATTACAGTAACAAAGTCTTAGAGTTATGGCAATTTTATGGTATGTAAAGAAAATTAATAAAGGTGATTGTAGTAGTAGTAGTAGTAATAGGAGTGGTGGTGGTGGTGGTGGTAGTAGAAGAAATAGTAGTAGTAGTAGTAAGTACACACAGGCAGGCAGACACGCACGCACACGTACATTAACACACACACACACACACACACACACACACACACACACACACACACACACACACACACACACACACACACACACACACACACACACACACACACACACACACACACACACACACACACAGACTTAAGCTGTGTTTTATTAACTATTTTTCTTTTAACAGTTACTTTGATGTGTTCGAAACTTCTCCGAAAAACTATTTTTTCTAAGATTTCTTGGCTAGCTCTAGGTTTTAACTTGTGCACCCTCTTGCATATCACGACGAGTTCCTTCTTCAACCAATACATCAAAAGCGTAAGGTCTGTAGCCTTCGTAACTCAATGTATCTTCTTGCTTCTCAAGTTCATATTTTTTCACACGCCACAAATGATTGCTTGGATTTTCGTGTATATTTTATATTCTCATTGATACTGGATACACCTTATTATACTATCACTATTAATCGAGAAAGCAGTCTTGAAAATAAAAACTACTTGAGCTGATGGCTGTGAAAAGTAATACAAATTAGAGGGAGAAATCGTGTTAAAAGTCTACGGTAGTGGCTTGCTGTGTTTCATTACCCTGTGTCTTGGTATGCAGGAACGTGATGCGCAAAAACAGTAATGGTGATTATTCATATGATAATTAATAAAAATAGTGATAATAATGATGATAACAATATTGTGTTCTTCATGATTATGAAGTTATTCACAATTGTTGTATGGCAAGGGAACTCAGCTGTAACCTTTAAGATATCATGTGACCTTCACTTATTTAATAAATGTTGCTGCTATTGTTGTATTCTAATGGAAGCCATCAACGAATTAGACATATTCCAGTTACATCCTATCCGAATTAGTCCTGAGGCTGTTTCAAGTTAATTTGCGGTTTTGAGTGTTGCACAAATTCACATATTGTTGCTTTATTAGATTCATCGTTATCATGTTATGAATCTATTTTACTTGTCTTAGGTGAATAGGGAAAGAGAATACAGTTTATTGTTTTTATTGTGAAAAAAAAATAGGGATACGTGTAAGTGCCGAAGAGAAAACGGTGTGATGAGTGAATTCCTTACTCTTGACTATTCTCCCTTCACCAACTGCCTCCTTATTGTCAAGATACAGCGTGGATTCCAAGGTATTAGCGGAGGGTAGTAAGTACTCGTGGCCAGTGTGGGGTCCTGTGCGGTTGTCATGGCGGTGAGGACTAGATGCCGTCGTTAAGGTACAAGGCAGACACAGACTATTGGAAACCACCATGTCACCTGAATGCTTCCCACTGTGTGTGTGTAGGTAAAGGAGAGAGAGAGAGAGAGAGAGAGAGAGTGTGTGTGTGTGTGTGTGTGTGTGTGTGTGTGTGTGTGTGTGTGTGCGTGTGGTCTGGTTAGAACTGTGCGTGTCTGTTTCCTTGACATGCAACTCAAGACACACACATCAATACCACTTTAAACCGTAACGAGTAGATATATTTTTTACATAAGTGTGGTATTTAGTGTAATAGTGGCATGAGTCATATCACTCAAATGCATACCTGTTACAGAAAACAATTTAACTTACGCACATCGATACTACTTAAATCCTTAACCAGAAGCAACATTTTTCAAGATGAATATAAAATCGCAAATGATGAAATTTCTACGTGCCATTGAAAAATCTTACCATTTCTTCTCTACTGTCCTTTGAAAATTCTGAAATATTAAACACACGTAGACATCTTTTAATACTTTGTCACGCGTGCCTCCCTCCCTGCCTCCGCTTCTATTCTCTCCTATTATCGTTCCCGGCTGTATCTCCCGCCTCATCTCGCCCCCTCGCTGCGGATCCTTTTAATGCCACTGTCGTAAAATTCCAACACTGAGACGATGATGCCTAACTCGTTTAATTTGGTGCCTCAATTGAATTTGCAGGAAGGAGTTGTGAGTTGTATGTTAAATGACCCTTCAGCCGACCTTCACTACATCGCCGCCGCTTCTACCTTGAGACAAAGGAAGGAAGGAAAGAAGGAAAGCGAAAAGGAAATTAGAAAGGTGGGGAATGCGGAAAGGAAAGTGGAAGGGTAGGATTAACTCTCTCTCTCTCTCTCTCTCTCTCTCTCTCTCTCTCTCTCTCTCTCTCTCTCTCTCTCTCTCTCTCTCTCTCTCTCTCTCTCTCTCTCTCTCTCTCTCTCTCTCTCTCTCTCTCTCTCTCTCTCTCTCCCGGGTCATACATCGGGGCCAAGGTGTACCGACCCTCTCTAAGGAGCAATTAATAACCATAATGAGCCTCTTCATCACAGTCACTCTGCCAGATTTTGTTCTTCAAGTTACATTCAGAAATAGAAGAAATGGGCTGCTGGAGGAGGGGGGTGGTGGTGGTGGTGGTGGTGGTAGTGCCTAAGGAGGAAGAGATGCCGGCGGTGTTGGTGGTGATCGCTAAGAAGGAAGAGAAAGAAAGGAGAAACGGGAGAAGGAGAAGGAGAACGAAAATGGAAACAAGAAAGTGTTGCAGAGGAAGTAAAGGAAAAGAACAATATTGACAAAAAAATAGGAAAAAGGAAATTATGAAATGGTGAAACAAATAAAAGAAAAAGATAAAATAACAACGACAACGAAAAGGACGAAGAAAAAAAAACAAAAGAAAACAAGCAGAAAGAAAAGGTGGCAGCGTACTAATGGTGCCGGGAATTTGCATGGCGGCGATTACACTAACAAAGGAGGTAATGAAAAGTTAATAAAGGAACGGAGAGGTATTTCACTTAGCGGTCAATACTATAAAGACGCCAATAAAACGGTGGACGACTGAAGGAGCTAACCATTATTTTTTTATTTATCTATTTTATTTTATCTTTTCCCGTTTTGAGAAGTCAATTTCCCATGAAAGGTTAATACACTAAAGGATTATTGGTGAAAATTTCATGTCAACATTCCCTTTGAAGTCTTTTGTGCTTCTCTTCTCTGTACGCAAGAACTGCAACTAGGAAGGAGAGTGAGAAGAAAAGGGAGAAAGATTTTGAATAAAGATGAAAAGTGGATAACTTGAAAAATATATATATACCTGCTAGAGGAGGAGACACGTAGAGATACTTACGAAGAAATAGTTATAAAGAAAAAATACAAACCTATGCGGTGAAATACGTAGGAAAAATGTAAAGAAACACGAAGAAAACAATAACATTACATAAGAAAGAAGAGAAGATGAATTTGAAGGAGTACATACGGAAGGCAATGTCTGGAGGAACACAAAGGAATACAAAAGAAAGCCAAACACCAACAGACCATTTTTTTCTATTAAATCATATGAAGGTGAGGAAAATAGAAAGCTGAGATACATGAAAACTTCTGATTAAAAAAAAAGATTAATCTCGTCAGATACAAGGAATGTCTCGAGTAAGTCACAATGTTTCCTGTCCCATGCAGCCCTTCTTAAATAGTAATAGGAGTAGTAGTTGTAGTAATAGTAGTAGTAGTAGTAGTAGTAGTAGTAGTAGTAGTAGTAGTAGTAGTAGTAGTAGTAGTAGTAGTAGTAGTAGGGTTGTAGTAGTAGTAGTAGTAGTAGTAGCAGGAGAAGGAGGACATGTAAATACACCCGAATACCGACTAGGAAAACACTTGATAAAGAGTAAAATATCAAGAGGTAGAGAAGGAAGAGGTATGGAGGAGGAGGAGGAGGAGGAGGAGGGAGAGAGGAGGAGAAGGAGAAAAGAGAAGAGTAGCTTTAGTAGACGACACGACGGGACACCTGACTCCTCCTTGCTTCCCTTCCATTCACACACACACGCACACACGCACACGCATATAAACCAGCAAGGGACTGACGTGGTTTACAGTGCGTCAGGTCGTTCCCGTGTCGTTACCGATGCCGCACACGACCCTCGCGCCCCGCCATGCGATCTTTTATCCGGGTGGAGGTGAGGGGAGGAGCGGGCAAAGTGAGCAGGGGCGTCCCGGGGTGGAGGAAGTGAAAGGATGGGAGAAAACACCATCTCCACGATCAGCCAAAATGAAAAAAGATGCCTATTTGTGTATATCTTTGATTCTGTCTTCCTCTATCTATCTTCATGTATGCTTGTCACTGTGAAATACTGCCATGTTTTGTTTTGTTTTATTTATACCATGTGGTCTTTTCACGGGAATTTATGTGCTAAAGGGGATACTTTTTGGGGTACCTCCTATCTCAAAGCCCACCCGCTAGGAAACCGTTGCCCCGAGTGAGGAAGCCCAACCTACACTCGTGTCAAAATGAAAAATTAGAATGTTTATTTGTTTCTTATTTCTGCTTATCTGTCCTTTCTTTTCTCCCGTTAAGCACTGTGGTATGAGAAAACGTACTTATTTGTTTCTGGTTCTCCTCACTATCTGTTATCTCCGTTATCGTTATTTTGGAACACTATCCCATGTTTCGACAATGGGGAATGAGAAGTGCTAATTTCTTTGTATTACTGTCTTCACCTCAGACTATCTCTCAATCTTCGTGTCACTGCGAAAAATCAACAAAAGATACTAATTATGTATTTCTAGTATTGAAAAATCCGTCTACCCATTTAATTGAGTATCCCATGCAACACTATTCTATCAGTGAAATTGAAATAAAAGGTTCATTTGTTTCTATATCTAATTCTTCGTCTGCTCATCGCTCTGTGTCTGTATGTTTGCATCAGCTTTACCGACAGTAAGTATAAAGGTTCTGTGAGCCTACATAGAGCGGCAGAGCAGAAATAATCCCCTCACTTGTTTTTAAACGTCAGTTGTGAAGGGATTGTAGTCTCTCTGCCTCTCTCCTCCTCCTCCTCCTCCTCCTCCTCCTCCTCCTCCTCCTCCTCCTCCTTTTCCTTCTCCTCCTCCTCCTCCTCCATCACCCTCCAAAGCTCAGAGGTCGCTGGTGCCGTGACCTCATCCAGCAGTTAAGTAAAGGTCTCAGAATTCCCCGGTCACTGTGAATACAATAATGAAAGAAAGAAAAGACGAAAGAAGAAGAAGAAGAATGCTCTCGTTTTAACAATAGCCTTTCTTCCTAATTTTCTTTTTCCTAATGAGTGAATATAAAAGTTATGTTGTGTGTGACTTCGAATGGTCTTTATGCTGAGAGAGAGAGAGAGAGAGAGAGAGAGAGAGAGAGAGAGAGAGAGAGAGAGAGAGAGAGAGAGAGAGAGAGAGAGAGAGAGAGAGAGAGAGAGAGAGAGAGAGAGAGATTCAGTCTTTTCCTTGACCCAAGATCCTGAGACGCCGCATAGCAAAGACTAATGTTCTTTTTAATTGTTGTTTGCATTTTTCCTGCAAAGGATTATTGTAATCTGTAGGGGAGTGAATGTGTCTGCTGTAGAGGAAAGGGGAAGGGGGATGGCAGCTGAGGGAAACGATGGGGTGATTAAATGGGAGGTTTTACGATGATTGGTGAGGGAAGAAGGGGGTGAGAGAGGAGGTGGAGGGTGGAGTGGTGGTGGTGGTTGTCAGAGTCGTAGCAGTGATGGTGATGGTGATGTTGTAAGTGGTGACTGTGTAGGGAAGGTTTTGTATTGTGAGACTGTGTTGTATTGCAGTGTTGTGGTATACATTAATGATTTCATACAAAAATGGAAAGAGAAACATACAACAACTGACGTAAAGGTTGAAAAGAAAATGTGTTTATTTAACGTCCTGTGAATGTTTTTTTCGTAGTCTTCTTCCATACAAAGGAATGTAAAGGACAAAAAAAGAAATTACAGAGCAACTGACTCCTTGATGCCTTCTGGACTACCTGGTGGTGAAAGGTGTAAGTGAACGTCGATATTTAGACGTAAGATTGGTGAAATGTGAAGGTTGAGAGTAGATTAAGGCAGGCGGGGTGAAGTGTGATGTGGTGGTTTTTTGTTTTATTTATACCATGTGGGCTTTTCACGGGAATTTATGGGCTAAAGGGGGATACTTATTCGGGTACCACCTATTTCAAAGCCCACCTGCTAGGAAACCGTTGCCCCGAGTGAGGATTCGAACTCGTGCGCTTGGAGACCCCTCGGACCCCAAAGCGGGCATGGTTTTGCTATGTTGTATGTCGTTTAGTAAGTGTTTGGTAGGTATGAAAGAAGCATATTGGTCGTTCTGTTTATTGTGATGGTGGTGGTGTTGCAGAATCAAGGTGTTAGGTACAAGGTTAGGGTCAGGATTAAATTAGTTATTGTGGTGGGAGTAATAGTCGTAATGAGTATAGTCTTTTCCATTCTATTAACCTTAACCTTTCTGTACAAAACAATTTGTGTTTGCACATTCATTTCAGAGCCACATCCAAACTTGAAGAAAGCATGACCCTTCACATTATTCTCCTACTTTAAATAATATTAGACTAGGTAATGTATCTTCTCACAAATAGAATATGTTGTTATTTGCTTTTCATTGTGTTCCTTTTGTGAAATTTTGGCTTTCGTACCCTTGGACAATCAAAATATGAAACATGTGAACAATTTATTGATATAAATTACAAGACCATATCAATTTTAACTTGGTACAGACGTTATTTTATCATTTTTAGCCCTCTTTTTCCAAGGCCAGTAGTTTCAAATCAAAACAGTTTTATTATTCGACATAAGAAATACGGTATATAAAAGCACTACTAACAAGTAAAGAAAAGACAACCACATAACAGTACCTTGACAAGTACAAAGAATAACTACCGTCATGGTGAAAGTGATAAAAGTGGCGGCGAAAAACAGTAATAGTTAAGGCGAGTGATAGTTTTATGGGGGCAGGTGTGGGACATGTGGCTTGGCTAAGAGAATAGTACTTTTGACGGCTATAAAAGTGTTATTGGTGCTAGGTAAATGAGAGACAGAGAAAGCAGCAGAGATAAGGATAGTACTTGTGGCGGTGATGGCGGAGGGGGAGACATGGCACTGACGCTAATGACGGCATGAGTGTAATGGAAGTCATAATGATATAATACTACCTTTGGTGACACTCAAATTGCTAAGATGGTCGTAATACATACAGAGGAGCGGGTGGTGGTAGTGGTGGTGGTGGTGGCTAGTAAGAAGGTCCAAATAATGTGAGAGAGAAGGAAAAAATATAATGTTTTGAGATTAAGGATGATATAGATGATTCGGTGTTGTAAGCGCTTATTACACACCGAATTATGAGAAGATTGATAGCGAACACGAGGACAAGATTATGACTGTCTAGTGTTGCTGGTGGTGGTGGTGGTGGTGGTGGTGGTGGCAGTAACTAATAGAAAGTCTTTGTTTTCCCTAGTGTTTTAGTGTAGCATTAATAAGTGTTGTTTCTTATAGTAGGATAAGTATTGGTGATAGTAATGGTGAGTGGTGATCATGAGTTTTTGGTGCAGGATAGTGAAGAAAACCACAGTGAATAGTGAAGGCTTTGTTTGTGTCGATAGTGTTAGGTAAGTGTGTCAGTATAGATGATTGCGGTGGTGGTGTGGTGGTAATAGTGGTAGTGATGGCGGTGGCGGTGTTGGTGTTATTAGTAGTGAAGTGGAAGGGGGTAATTAAATATGAAAGATGTACTACACTCTTTGTTGGGATGATTGTGGTAATGAAGATTGTGATAATGTGATGTGATTGATTGTACAGGTAACAGCGTTGGGCAAAGCAGCAGCAGCAGCAGCAGCAGCAGCAGTAGTAGTTGTAGTAGTAGTAAAAGCAATAGAAGTAGTAGTAGTAGTAGTAGTAGTAGTAGTAGTAGTAGTAGTAGTAGTAGTAGTAGTAGTAGTAGCAGCAGTTGTGGTGGTGATGGTGGAGGTGGTTATATTAATCGTAGTAGTAATAGTAGTAGTAGTAGTAGTAGTAGTAGTAGTAGTAGTCATTGCAGTCAGGTAGAAGAAGTAAAAGAATAAAAAAAAAAAAAAAAAGAAATATAAGAAGTCCAAACAGTAACAGACCACGATGTCCTTTCAAGGCATTTTGGGAAACTATTCTATTTTTAACTATTAGTTAAAGAGACAGAATAGCATAGAAGGTTCCCTTACCCCCACCACCCTAACCTCCCCACCCCCATCCTTACAACCGAAACTGGCCTGAAAAAGAAAATGGAAAGGAGGAGGAGGAGGAGGAGCAACAGCAGCAGCAGCAGCAGCAGCAGCAGGATAAAGAGGAGAAGGAGGAGGAGGAAAAAGAAAAAGAAGAAGAAGAAGAAGAAAAAAAAAAAAAAGAAGAAGAAAGAAAGAAAAGTAAAAATAGAAAGAAAAAGAAGTAAAGGAAAAAGAAAACAAAAACAATAAAAATGAGCGAAAGGAAAAAGAGGAAAAAGAAGAAAAAGAAAAAAAAGAAAAGAAGAAGGAGGAAGGAGAAAAGAAAAGGAAGACGAAGAAAACCAGCAACATTACCTATTCAAAAGAGAGAGATTGCAGACACACCATTTATCACAAATCGAAATGAAACGTCCAACTGTCCCTTCACTCTCCCCAAACACCCGCCTCAGCCTGACCCTCACCTACTCAACACCTCTCCTCCATCTACCTGTCCTTCCTGCCTTCACATCCCTGCTTCCCCACCTGTTTTGTTGCCAGCCTTCACACCTGCCACCATCCACTCCACTTCAGCACTCCTGCACACACCTGGCCGTTAACACACCTCCCTCTCAACTGGGCGTGTTAGGGGCGGGTCCTCCTGACGTCGACCTTGCATAGCTCCGTTTGTCTACACTAATTTGTCCACTGGTGATTTGTGTGTTTGGCTCTTGAACTCTAGCGCATACAGTCACATGGCCAAACACAGAGCCACTCACACATACTCGCAAACAGATGAATTGATTGGTGCTTAGATAGATAGATAGATAGACAGATACTTTGTTGAGTCCCAAAATGCACTGTCTATAATATACGGCTGAGAAATATTGCTACCATGATTATATTATCTACCATTACTTATATTTATGGTTCAAATGTACACACGCGCACACACACACACACACACACACACACACACACACACACACACACACACACACACACACACACACACACACACACACACACACACACACACACACACACACACACACACACACACACACACACACACACACACACACAAGTTCACAATTTTAATCCCCATTCTATGTATTATAAAGGTCAGTTTAGATTAAAGTTTGATTCAATTTGTTACTCTTTTTTCGGTAAATAATCCACAAAGCATAATGTTGTCTCCCTGACACGTAACACAATATGCCATACACATAGTAATTAATTAAATGAATGAGTGAGTGAGTTGAGTTTGTAAATATATAAATGAATAAACAAATAAACAGATAAATGCACAAATATATTACGCATAGGTAAATTACAACCATATATATTTTTCTCTCTCTCTCTCTCTCTCTCTCTCTCTCTCTCTCTCTCTCTCTCTCTCTCTCTCTCTCTCTCTCTCTCTCTCTCTCTCTCTCTCTTTCAAATCGTCCCCTTTCTTACACTCACTACATAAATACATACATGCAGAGAGAGAGAGAGAGAGAGAGAGAGAGAGAGAGAGAGAGAGAGAGAGAGAGAGAGAGAGAGAGAGAGAGAGAAAGAGAGAGAGTACTACAAGCTACACTACACATACAACCTTGTTCTTTCACACACAGAAACACTGCCCACCCTTCTCCACCACCACCACCACTTCCTCCTCCTCCTCCTCCTCCTCCCCAAGTCAGGTGCTTTGGGAATCTTTCGGGGCTTACCTGCACAAAAATAGATAGCGGGACTGCTGTTAATGGCGGTTACCAGATGGGCGGCGGCGGGGAAGAAACAGAACAGATACAATAATGATGCCAGGATGAGGGAGAGAGGGAGAGAGGGAGTGGGTGAGAAGGAGTAAGGAGGAGTAG
>NC_059270.1:13598598-13608598 GCF_017591435.1 Portunus trituberculatus
CTGACTGTGTGTTGGGTAAGGGGAGGGTGGGCGGGACGGATAGAAGGACCTCATCCTAACAAGCCCCACAGGTGTGACTCAGGCCCGACAGGTGCTCGCCCGCTAGGTGTCTAATAATTAAAGTCTTTGCTAAACAAGGCGTGCACTTATTTGAGTGTGTGTGTGTGTGTGTGTGTGTGTGTGTGTGTGTATGTGTGTGTGTGTGTGTGTGTGTGTGTAATAATGAACGAGTCGGTCTGAGCAGAATCATTGGTTCCGCCCCGCTAGACTCAGCATTGCTCGCTAATGTTATCGGAAAAACGCAGCAAATAGCCTCGCCCACCCATTAGGAGGAAATAAATATTGAAAACGTCCCAACGCCAAATTAATTCTCGATAAAGGTGATTTTCTCTCTTTATCTCCCACGCGAGGCGCCGCATTCCCCTCTCGTGATTGAAAATTGAATGAAAGTCGTATTTTTTTTCTTCATTCACTTGTCAGTCTTTTTTTTTTTCTTTCTCTTTTCTCCGTGTGAAGTTGAGGATGTCGCAGGTATAGAAGGAAAGTGTACTGGGCTGCGTGACCGGCGAGAGAAAGTCAGGGGCAACTCAAGTCGTGAATCGGTGACTCCAAGGAACATGACTTAGAACTTCCTGGAACTTTTGCACCTTTGCACACGGACAAACATGCAAACATTCACACACACACACACACACACACACACACACACACACACACACACACTCTCTCTCTCTCTCTCTCTCTCTCTCTCTCTCTCTCTCTCTCTCTCTCTCTCTCTCTCTCTCTCTCTCTCTCTCTCTCTCTCTCTCTCTCTCTCTCTCTCTCTCTCTCTCTCTCTCTCTCTCTCTCTCTCTCTCTCTCTCTCGTACATTCCCGGCCAGGAAATTCTAGCGGAGTTTTCTACACGCGTCCATTTCACGACTCGATACGATAGGGAAATAAAATCAGTTAAGGCGAGAGAAAGTTAAAAGGCAGAAGAGTTTTTAGAAAGTAAAGTATAGGTAGATTTGGAACTGACCGGTGACTCAGGCATATGATTTTTTTTTTTCTATTATTTTTTTCCACTCATTATACACAATGCAATACGATGACGAAATGAAGCCAGTCAAGGCGAAATGAAGTTAAGAATTAGAGGACATTTTTGGAAGGGAAAGGGAGGACGCTTAAGAATTTTTCCACTCATAATACACGATCCAATAGGTGTAAAAACAGTTAAGGCTACAACAAATTAAAAGCTAGAGGAGATTTTAGAAAGGGAAGTATAGATATAGGATGTACAAACACTTAATGTCAGCGGAAATTAAGAGGTAGAAGAGATTTTTAGAAAGAGAAGTATAGGATATAAGAAACAAAACTTAATGTCAGAGGAAATTAAGAGGTAGAAGAGATTCTTAGAAAGGGAAGTGGGTATATGTATATTTGTGTGTGAACGGTGAGGTGAGGCACAAAAAAGATCCCACACTCCACACACAATACACGAAAAGAAAAAGTTAAACGGCATAAAAGATTTTCGGGGAATGGGATGTAAATTGTGGATAGATTTCGACCTAACTGGTGAACTATTCCCTCTCACCACACGCAAAACAGTACGAGAAGACGTCAAGAGACAGAGGCGGTAAAGTATGGGAAGGGTTAGTCTGAGCGGTGAGTGAGACGTAAGATTGTACCTACTCACCACACACAATTAAAAGGAAAAGAATAGAAAACAGTAGAGTTTTGGCAAAGTCACGTATAAGTAGAGCTTAGCGTTAATAGAGACGTAATAAAGTTCCCACTCAACATTCACTACACGATGCGATGGGAAAGAACAACAGTTAAGAGAAAAGAAAGTTTCGAAAAAGGAAAAGGAGTAGAGGAGGCAGATTTCTTGCTTCCTACTCACCATACAAGTCACCAGGGAGAGTGTCGGGGCCGCGATGAAGGCCGCTGCTGTCTGGCCTCATGTGCCCTCCACGTGGGGACTCTCACACACCTCACTCCACAACGCGACAATAGCACTGTCTGGGCGCTCGGTAGTCAGTGGCCCCATGTCCCAGGACGCGGACACGCCCACAGGCCAGAGCCATCAGCCCACACACCGCCCACGATCGCAACCCTCAACTGGCGGAGGTCGTGGTGAGGTAGACGCGTGAGACAGACAGGAAGGACGCACCGCCTCAGCTCCACACGAGTCGCTGGCCTGAGCAACACTGGCGAGTGTCGGCCTCCTCACCCTCCTATATACTGAGCCAAGGGTCACAGGCAAGAGGGACGAGGAGGAAAAAGGTCGTTTTCTCTCTTCTTATTTTCATTTGCTTTCTCTTCCTTGTACTCTTCCTCACGTTACATAAATCAATTGTATTTTACTCTGCAATAAGAGATTCGACAGTGGAAAATACAGAGTTGATTCATTCTTTTGATACTTTAGCGCGTAGAGTGACGACTCCCACGACTCACCAGCACACCCGCGCCTGCACACTCCGCACAAGTAAACAGACAGCACCCGGAAAAAAGTGCAGGTAACGCGTGACAACCCAATTTTCGTATATTCTCCAGCAGCTTTATCTGAAATGTCTTGAGTGTAAACAGTTTTAATGAGGACACTCGAGCGACGGAAAAGAATAGTCCCAACAAACATGTTTATTGGCTCCCGAAAAGTTTATCATGAGACAAGTTTTATGTAGAAGCTCCAACAGGAATACTGCAGCGACAACGACGAGAGACGAAACGGGAAGGGATGGGAAGGAGACGAAAGAAACATGAACGAAGGAAATGAATGAAGAAAAAAAATATAGGGAAACAAAGAAATAGGAGAGGGAAAAAAAATGGCACAAATACATAAATAGAAGAAAGGGACGGAAAGAGCAATGCAAAAGAAACAAAAAATTATGAGATAAAAAATAAAAAGAGGAAGATGAAAGATAGAAATGCACGAAGAGAATAAAGTGAAAGAAACGGAGAAATAAGAAAGAAAAAATAGCGAAGGCGAGAGCAAAGCAAACAGAGAGATAAAAGAAGAAAAAAATTGAAAAAAAATGAAAAGAGGAAATGAAAAGAAACACAAAAGTTAAGTAAACGGAGAAATAGAAGTGAAGGAAACCGGAAATAGAAGGGATAGAATTTACTGATGAGTGTAAACAAAGAGGAAAAGGGCAGAGGAATACAAGATAAAAGGGAATACAATAGGGTGCCAACAGAATAAAGGAGAAGCAACCAGATAGAAAAGAAAAAAGAAAAAGTAAGCCTAGTAGAGGAACTGGAAATGGATGAGGAGTGAGGAAGGGAAAGAGGAGAAGTAAAGAGGAGGAAAACAAACAGGTAGAGAAGATGAGTAGAGAAAAGAAGACTGGTATAGAGGGAAATCGAGAAGAGAAAGAGGAAAGAGAAGGAAAAAAAACAAAGAGAGAGATAAAGAAAGAAAAGAAAGGGGGTTTGGTAGAAGAGAAAAATCAGAAAGGAAAGAGCAAAGAGGAGGAAAACTAGCACATGAACGGGAGAAAAAGAGAAAAATGACAAAGCAAGTTAGGGAAATGAAGGAAGTCAGAAGGAAAGAGCAGAGAGAACCAAAACTACCACGTAAAGGAAAAGAGAAAGAGAAATAGAAGATAGTTTGGTAAAATCAGGAAGAGAAAAGAGCATAGAGGAGGGAGACGAGCAAGAGAAGGGAAAGCGAAAGAGAAAGAGCGGGGGGAGGAAAGTGAACAGATGGATGAGGGAAGTAAAAAAAAAAAAACGCAGCAGCAGCAGCAGCAGAAGCAAGTGAGGGGTGGGGCAGGAGCCAATCCCAGAACTGATTACCCAAACTGATTAATCAATTAGGCTCCAAATTGTTATCGTCCGTGATAATCCAGCGGCGAAATAAAACTCGGGCCAGATTACCTCCACCTCATTACTTCCTCGTATGAGACTTGGTGTGGCGCGGCGCCGTGCCCACCTGTGCCTGAGGAGGAGGAGGAGGAGGAGGAGAAGGAAGAAGAAGAGGAGAAAAATAGAGTGACGAAGAGGAGGAAAAAAAATACGTAGAAGCGAAGGTAGAGGAAGTTACAGCCTGAAGGGAAGATTATAAAATTTGTGAAGAAATGAGGAAGACGAGGCGAGGAACGAAGAAATAACAAAGAGAAAAAAAGAAAAAAAAATACGTAGGAGGGAAGATAAAGGAAGTTATGTCTTGAAAGATAAATAGTAAGAATTGTGTGGAGGAGAAAAGAAGGAGGAGGAAGAGATGATGATGAGGAAGAGCAGGAAAAACATAACTTCAAAGCAGAGATAGAGGGGATGGCATGTAGATAGCAAGAACTGGGAAAGAAAATTATTAGGAGAGAATAGAAAGAATAAATAACATGAATAGTAAAATGAAAATTAATACGTAGAAACAAAGGCAGAGATATTTATACCTTGACGGACAGTATATAGGAAAAAAATACACTAAAAGCAATAAAAGAGAATAACCAGGAGAGTGACGACGGAAGTGTTGCAGTGGGCAATAAAAACAGATACTGAGAAGAATATAGTATGACAGAGCATGAGAGTATAGAATGACAGTCTGAGGGAAAAGATAGACAAAAAAGATATAGAAATAAGACAAAGAAAATAGCTGAGAAGAATATCAAGGAAATGAGAATGGGAAAGTGGAAGAAAGAGATGAAGGAACGCAGAGGTGAAGGAATGGAGGAATGAAGGCATTGTGGTCTTTATCTCTCTGGGCTGACACTTGGAGATAGAGCGATAACGTCATAGGAGCACGTGACGTCTATTGGGCATCAGAGAGAGAGAGAGAGAGAGAGAGAGAGAGAGAGAGAGAGAGAGAGAGAGAGAGAGAGAGAGAGAGAGAGAGAGAGAGAGAGAGAGAGAGAGAGAGAGAGAGAGAGAGAGAGAGAGAGAGAGAGAGAGAGAGAGAGAGAGAGAGAGAGAGAGAGACGAAGTGCACTTGTCACAAACACCGTCTCGCCAATAATTGCCTTGAGAGAGAGAGAGAGAGAGAGAGAGAGAGAGAGAGAGAGAGAGAGAGAGAGAGAGAGAGAAGCCGCCCCCAAAACCAGAGCCTCGTCGGAGAAACAGCTTAAGACTCGTAAATGAGTTTTCGACGTCCGAAGCACCGCTAGTCTTCTCCCGAGGTCCTCCCTCTGTGCCTCCCTGCGTGCCTCCCCAGCCTCGGCCTACCACTGTCCACCAAATACGTCCACGACCTTCATTTCCTTCATTTCCAGGACTTAAATTGTCGGGCGTGACTGCCCCGTCTCGTCATTAGCTGGGGCTTGGTGCGTTGGAGAGGAATGGAGGCGGCAGCTCCGGCTTAGCGCACTGCCCACAGCCAATAGCAGGCCACGGAGGCTTTGCTCTCGTAGCCAATCACAAGCCAGTCTGGGCGGGGCATGACGTGGGCAGAATATAGTTACTTCGTCTCTCTCTCTCTCTCTCTCTCTCTCTCTCTCTCTCTCTCTCTCTCTCTCTCTCTCTCTCTCTCTCTCTCTCTCTCTCTCTCTCTCCAAAATAGTGTAGGTCGTACCATGAAAGATAAAACCTAACAACCTATATCTAGAAAGCTTTAGAGATATGCGAGGGTGCGTACATACTGCATGCACATACTGTCTATTCATAACCCTTGGAGAGAATACATTTTTATACGAAATGCGATGTGTGTATGTTGCTTAAGCGTGATCCTGCAACCCTGTGCAACCCACGTATCATTTAGAATAGACCATGTGTGCATGTCTGTTTCACTGTTTGAACTGCTGCAGTCTCTGACGAGACAGCCAAACGTTACCCTACGGAACGAGCTCAGAGCTCATTATTTCCGATCTTCGGATAGGCCTGAGACCAGGCACACACCACACACCGGGACAACAAGGTCACAACTCCTCGATTTACATCCCGTACCTACTCACAGTTAGGTGAACAGGGGCTACACGTGAAAGGAGACACACCCAAATATCTCCATCCGGCCGGGGAATCGAACCCTGGTCATCTGGCTTGTGAAGCCAGCGCTCTAACCACTGAGCTACCGTGTGTGTGTGTGTGTGTGTGTGTGTGTGTGTGTGTGTGTGTGTGGGTTGATGGGTGTGGGTGTTAGTGGGGGTGGATTAATGTGTGTGTGTGTGTGTGTGTGTGTGTGTGTGTTGCTGTCTATAAATCTTTTAAGGGAAATAGATTGCAGTCAGTGAAATTTGATATAGAAATCTACATGTGGTTTCAGTCAGTATATGAGACAAAGATGAGCGCCGTGACTGTTCAGCGAAGCCTTCTGGAAATAGTGATACTGTGATAACTAAGGCACCATCGAAACAAAGTATAGTGGACAACACGGTCTTCTGGAAATAATAGTATCTTAATAACTTAAACATTTATTCAAAGCTGGCATACAGAACAGCGTAGGTCTTTATAAGGTACAAATCACGAAATATTGCAGCCTTTTCTGTAACACGTGGAGAAGCACTCTTAGACCAATGTGGGGATTTTTTTCTCCCTCTCATTATACTTAATCTTGGTCTTCAAATAAACAAGACAAAGTGTTCAAGATTACGGGCCTAGTTCTCTTTAGCGGGAGTGAATGTAGACAGCCTGAACTCTCTACGAAGCTGGTGACAATATAAATACTCCACTCTTGATCTTCACTAACATGAGAAAAAGGAAAAAAAAAAAGGCATAAAAAGCAGTGAGTCCTATACATGGCAGTCACTACATTTAACATTTGTACTTCCATCTATCATTCATCATTATCCTAGTGTGTTTAGACATTTTTTTTTTTTTTATTATTAGTAAATTATAAGAACACAAGAAAATAAAGAAAGCTAGAGGAAGCCATGAGGAGCTGCAAACGACATGGATTGACTTGAGATTATAATACACTACTTGTTTTTATGATGCATTTTTCATATTTGTATTTTACTCACATTAGGAGAAACTTGAGAAACTAAATAGATTGATATGTGTAAACGTGTCACTGTATCTTTGCAAGGAGACATATATGTTGTTTCACATCATTAGGATATTAGAGTCGAGACATTAGGGCGCTTATTTAGAACAAGATGAGATACATTTATGGATGAGAATGATAAGTGGAAATAAGAATATATCTCTCATGCAGGGACAGCCACGTGTATGTTTGGTAATTGATTATACAGAATTAATAAAACAGAATGTGAATAGTGTATCAGAGAGAGACAGACAGACAGACAGACAGAGAGAGGAGGAGGGAGAGATTAATAGATACTATCGTACAGCAAGAGCCTGGCATGTACAGTACACCCTCACACCTCACCCATATGCCTGAAAACCGAAGAACGTGGAGTGACATGACCCATAAAGCCGTATAACACAACACTTCGGTAAAGGTGAAGTACTTTGCGTGTGCTGAAGGGCCAGTGTGTATGTGTGATCGTCTTGAACTGCAGCAGCGGAATGGAGGGTGGCAGGCGTAGAAAGCTGCAGCAGCCCAGAGCCGTCACACTCACGCTCCAGGAAAAAGCCAAATGTTTACCAGATTGATAATGAATAGCAGATATTACTTTCACATTTATTTTAATTGGAAACCATTTAAGACAGTGATGAACTTAATTGCTCGATATATTTCTGATAAACAAAAATATATTAGCCTTATTATAAACAAAATTATATTAAACCTGTCACATAATGATTATATTCTTGTAATCTTGTCTATTATTCAGCCATTAATTTTCTCTCTTTCTTTTCAGGCAGAATTGGACGAGGCAACGAAAGAGGTGAGGTTTTCTCTCTCTCTCTCTCTCTCTCTCTCTCTCTCTCTCTCTCTCTCTCTCTCTCTCTCTCTCTCTCTCTCTCTCTCTCTCTCTCTCTCTCTCTCTCTCTCTCTCTCTCTCTCTGGTGTTTTTCATTATTCTCTCTCATTACTATAAGATGAAGTGATTGTTTCCATGTCGCCATAAACTTTGTCCTCTCCCTCACATGACTTGTCTGGTTTTGGTGCCAGGGCATGAATATTTTCCTCAGGAGGTTTATAATTTTGTCTTTAATTGGACTGCTCTTTAAGGTATTCGGCTTGCCACATTGGTGAGTTATTTGACCTGATCGCCAATGTTTCTCCTCACTTAACTGTTTCTCTTTTTTTTTTTTTCGTGTGTGTGGAGAAGAATAAGCCATGGTTGTATTCAGGTCCGTTGTTTATCTTATTTTATTTTTATTCTCTCAAAGTTATTGTTGTTCTTTCTCTTTTCTTCGTCTTATTGTTATTGTTGTTATTTTAGGTTATAGTAGTAGTAGTAGTAGTAGTAGTAGTAGTAGTAGTAGTAGCAGTAGCAGCAGCAGTAGTAGCAGCAGCAGCAGCAGCAGCAGTAGTAGTAGTAGTAGTAGTAGTAGTAGTAGTAGTAGTAGTAGTAGCAGCAGCAGCAGCAGCAGCAGCAGCAGCAGCAGCAGCAGCAGCAGTAGCAGCAGCAGCAGCAGTAGTAGTAGTAGTAGTAGTAGTAGTAGTAGTAGTAGTAGTAGTAGTAGTAGTAGTAGTAGTAGTAGCGGCAGTAGTATCATCATTATCATTCTTTAGTGATTTACTAAGTACTACAGTTTTCTTACTTGGAATTTTACAATTTTGTCATCCAATCTTCTTGCATAAGATTTAACTTGCTTCCTTTTCAAGATTTGATTTTTCTTTAAGCTCACTCTTGGTTTCTCTTACGATGAACAAAACATTTTCGTCATAGTTCATCAAAGGGTGGATTGTGGGAGAGTTGTGGGGACAATCTCACCTCACAGTGTTTGGCGGAATATAGTTTTAGTGGCACGTTATTATATGTAGTGTATGGTGGACCTCCATCTACGAGTATCTATAGGGTTTCCCATTGACCCGCACCATTAAAAGACTATTTGCTGTCTATATATTGCTAGAACAGTAGCTAAACCACCCGTGATTGGCTGGCACTGTGACCTGGAAATGGTGTGTGTGTGTGTGTGTGTGTGTGTGTGTGTGTGTGTGTGTGTGTGTGTGTGTGTGTATGTATATGTGCGTCTGCATGCGTGTGGGTGTGGTGGGATTGACTCATGGCGTGCAGTAACGCTTGGTGTGGAGGGCAGAGATACGGATGGAAGCCATGAAAAATGACTGATGAAAGCGACAGAGAATCCCGGCCACACTGCCCGGGCCAACGAGAGGGCAGTAAGTCTCTGAAAAGGAGTCTTCAAGGGGACAGGTCGCCTTCACACCGCGAGGATGAGAGGATAGGAAGCACCGTAGAAAGAAAGGAAGGAGACACCACTCTTCTTAAGACCATGAAGGCAGGGGGGAGTGTAGATGGACGAGCACTGAGCCTGGGAGGTAGAGAGCCACACTGCCGAGGTCATCATGCCCCACGCAGATGCCTTTATCAGTCACAGGAAAATATGAAAGAAGAAGACCATTTTGCGAGCTTATCTTCGAGTTTATTGGGGCAAAGAAGGTAAGAACGAACGTGCGAGGGTGATGTGCAGGATGGAGGACAGGCCGTGGCAGGAACAGGAAGTGTGGATGCGTTTGTTGCAGTAGAATGTTTGCCGTGGTGGATTGTGCTGTGTATGGGTGGCTGGGGGAAGATTGTGGGGTGTGTTTGGATTGCGAGAGTGAGCATAGTGTGGCAGGTTTGTTGGTGGATGTATTGGCTAAGGGAGGGCGGAAGTGTGCGGGATGTCAGAGTGAGTATGCTGGGAGGGCCAAGATCTCGAAGACATTGATACTGATGAGACTGATGGGAGTCAGCGATGGAGGTTATGAGGCGACATTATGTAGCAGGTAGGCGGCGCTTCGATATTGGCAAAGCGGTATTAGAGATGAAAGTAAAAGGAGGGAAGCTGTGAGAGATGTTAGCAAACCAAAGATATGTGAGAGGAAGAGATGGGAGATTGAGGCCCCGAGGCATGGCGTGAGGAGGCTCTAGGCTATATCCCGACTGCACAACACTGCCAAGACGGTCTCAGGTGCGTAGAGAAGCAAGCACTTTGTAAATTAACGCCGCAACATCTGTAATCACTTAGCCAGATTGCACTTGCTCCTCCTGTTATCACGCGTCCCATACTAGAGCAA
>NC_059270.1:13613598-13628598 GCF_017591435.1 Portunus trituberculatus
GTGAAGTCCTGTGTGAAGTATAGGAGAATGCGCCGCTATTATTTTAGGAAGAGTGTATATATCATGTTGTACCAGAAACTCTTTGTATAACCTGTCCATGTGCTACGTATAGTGACGCAATACTTCAAAAGATTAAGTAATAAAGGAGCACAGACACTTTCTTATTAAGGACAGGATACAGTATGTAACGTTGTAGAAACCCTCTATACAACGTGCCCGTGTTAGTGTTTTGTACTACGTGCTTCATCAGGTAAAGTGTGTAGCACAGGAGCACACCCACTATCTTCTTATGCACAGTGTGTATGTCATGCTTTGTGCAACCTGTCTTGTGAACCAAACCCTCAGTGCTCAGCCAAGCAACGCTTGCAACACGTGAGGGGTTGGCGAGTGGCAGGCAGGAAGGCAGGCAGGCAGGCAGGCAGGCAGGGAAGGCAGGCAGACAGAGCAGGCGAGGTGAGGCTCCCGGATATCTGAGTGTCGCCGCTCAACTAATATTTGCCCTCAGAAGCTATTTGGAAAATTGGCCAGTGTAGGGAGCCGCATCCGGCCAGAACGAGGAGGGGCGCCGCGCCTCGCCTCCTGTTGACACGGTGATGCTCTTTTGTTTCCCGGCGGCGTCAGGGTTAGTGAGGGGAGAGAGAGAGAGAGAGAGAGAGAGAGAGAGAGAGAGAGAGAGAGAGAGAGAGAGAGAGAGAGAGTCAGTCTGTAAATCTGAAAGGCTCAAGAGAGAGGAAGGGAAAGGGGTGGCAGAATGGGGGAAAGAAAGGGTGGCGGTGACGAGGGGAGAAGCGAAGTGTGAGGGCAGGGGCGGGAGGAGGCAGGCAGCGAGGGGAAGAGAGGCGGGCTGTATGGCAGGAAGGGTAAAAGGATTCGTGGATAGCATCTTTTTCTCTTCCTGATATTTTTACATCCAGTCAAATAGCAAACCGAGGAAAGATTCAGGGCTGCTGCACAAACACTTTTTTTTTAATGAAGGAACGCATTTGGTGTTTAGTCTATCTATTCTTTCCTTTATTGTTAACTGAATCAAATAGCGTTGTGGTCCCAGGGAAAAAAAATCATATATATCCGTGTAAAGGTCTATTAACAACACAGGGGAGTGCAGGCTGAAGTCTGTAGAGATAGAAGGGTAAGCAGTGAACTTGAAGATAGGAAAGCAAGTATTCTAGAACTGAACTAAGTGATAACAATTACTGATGATAAGTTGATATGAAGGAAAAATGATGGAGAGAGAGAGAGAGAGAGAGAGAGAGAGAGAGAGAGAGAGAGAGAGAGAGAGAGAGAGAGAGAGAGAGAGAGAGAGAGAGAGAGAGATAGCATTCGTAATCTGGTCTGAAGGTCGGATCGTGTGTACGGTACTAAAGCAGGTAGCACAAGTGGAAAGAAGAAGGAACGAAAAAAACAAAGGAGAACAGAACATTTATTGCGTAATGGACACACGAAATAACGGAAAGCTGCATTAAAGAAGATGTCAACAAGAAACACTGAGATAGAGATAATCACAAAAAAAAATAGAAAAAAGCGTGATTGGGAGATAGAGTTACAAGAGAGAAATGTTGATAGTGTCCTAGAATCATGCACGTTGAAGGACATCGGTTCATAGTCACCCACACAACCGAGAAAGAAGAATATCTATCATCCATCACAGATTCAGACATCAACGAGACGGGATAAGGAGGGATGAGGCAACACGAAACCACAGCACACGCCTCCACTTCTAACTCCACGAGGTTAACCGAGTGTGATACTGTGGGCTTTTCGTCAAGCTATGAACAGTACGCCTCTCTTTGTGGCGTAATCGAGACCACCTCATCCACTGGGTTTCGTTTCCTGTGCATTCGAATAAGTTCTTAGAATGTTATAATGTACATGGGTAAGTTTTTTCCTTTTCTTTTCTTCTGCATACAATTTATCACTCTTTACGTTGAAGTCTGCATAAATTTATTAGATCTTTCTTTCAGTATTGTTCGAAGTTTTACATATTAATTTTAAGAAAAGTGTGAATTATTCAAAATCCGAAGTGGCATGGTGATGGTGTGCAGGTGACGGAATAGAGCCTTTCCTGTGTGTAGGCTGACGGAATAGAACTTTTACTGTGTATAAGGCAGCGATTCCCAAAGCGCGCGCCGCCATCATCTCCCTGGAGTGCCTCGAAAACATGGATGGGATTTTTATTTGTGTACTTAATACAGCTACGTTATGGTTTAGGCTTAGGTTTAATTGAATTTTTCCTTTTAGTCACTAACCTATCCTAGGTGACCTAACCTCGTGTGTGTGTGTGTGTGTGTGTGTGTGTGTGTGTGTGTGTGTGTGTGTGTGTGTGTGTGTGTGTGTGTGTGTGTGTGTGTGTAATTCACCTCGGTCGCCTGCTGGTCACCCAGCCAGTCTTCCCCATTACGGAGCGAGCTCAGAACTCATAGACCGATCTTCGGGTAGGATTCAGACTACAACACACTCCACACACCGGGAAAGCGAGGCCACAACCCTTCGAGTTACATCCCGTACCTATTTACTGCTAGGTGAACAGGAGCCACACATTAAGAGGCTTGCCCATTTGCCTCGCCGCTTCCCGGGACTCGAACCCGGTTCTCTCGATTGCGAGTCGAGAGAGAGAGAGAGAGAGAGAGTGTGTGTGTGTGTGTGTGTGTGTGTGTGTGTGTGTGTGTGTGTGTGTTTGTGCATGCGCGCACCTCCTGTCTGCCTCACCACTGCACAACCCTACGTTGGAGTTGCTTTCACCCGCAGTAGTGCCAACATCCCACTCAGTGTGTCACCAAGGTTAAGTCACCTAGGTTAGATTAATGAGTACAAGTAAAAATCAAATCAAACCTAAGTTTTTCTGATGTAAGAGGGGAAGCTGTCCAAGGGCAACAAAAAATATAGGAAAGGGTCCACTTGACTGCCATTTCCCTAAAAGATTAATAGAGTTAGCCAAAAGTCTGGGACAAATGTCTTGAAACCATAACATAGGCATATAAAAGGGCAAGTGTGCCGCAAATTATATTAGTTATTTCTTACTGTGCCGCCATGCTAAATAGTTTGAAAACCACAGGTGTAGGGTGGCTGAACAGACCCTCTCCTGTGTGAAGGGTGACGTTGCAGAGTCTCTCCTGGTTGTCATGCAGTGTATACACAAACGTATATTTAAGGCTACACACACACACACACACACACACACACACACACACACACACACACACACACACACACACACACACACACACACACACACACACACACACACACACATGAATAGAATAAAAAAAACAGTCAATATACAAACATATAATTATGATTTATAAAAAAAGTAATAAACACTGCCCTTCTGTCTGCATGTATTGATATGAACTTTAACATAGTCTTATAATTTAATGATTTCCATTGACCCCAACACACCTCCAGTAGAAGTATGCGCGAACAACAAAATATTGACCGAACTCACTTATTTGCCCTTGCACTTACTTGTTTATTCATTCATTTAATATTCAAACTTGTATTCGTACGTACTCACTTCCGCAGCACTTGTAAACATGAGTTCTGCAATGCGAGAGTAAAGCTGCTGCCAATAAATGGAAGTGTACGGTCTTTCATGGGTGCGGGGAAGGTGTACAAAAGGGTGGGAAGGAACTATGGTGTGGTGTTGAAAGTACACACACGAGAAATACAAGGAAAGTTTCTACATGAAGTGAAAGCATTTTGTGGAGCCCCATGTGAAAATGGAAAGTGAAGTGAGTGAAAGTGCTCAAGTGAGTGTGGGACAAGAATGCGTTAGTTGCTCAGACGGTGTAGGCATGGAACTGTGTGGGGAAATGAAAGCAAATACTGATGCTAGGGTGATCAAACCTATGAGTGATTACTTTATGGATGGTGAGTGATGATGTGTTTCAAGATTTAATTCGCTAAATTATAGATGTTTGAAAATTCAGGTACTAAAAACTGTATGAAAGAAAACAAAAGGAATAAAAAAACTGATGTAATATTGTAAATTAAACCTATGAATGATTAGAAATAGACGCTGGTTATTACAACGTTTGCAGTAAATATTTGTTTTTTGTTACACAAGCTATAACTGAAAAATAAATATGCTAGGAGGAAAAGAAGTAAATATAAAGCGCTGGTGATATGGTGGAGAAAAAAAAAATGGATCATTATAAATTGACGCTTGGTAATATATGTTTGTAAATTACACTGTATTTTCTTCTGCATTTATTTATTCATCTTTTTTACAAGACTATAACTCCTTGAACGATAAACACATTACCGCTTAGATGAAGAAAAAACGCGAATAGAAATCGTAAGCTAGTTATGCTATGGTGGAAACTAAGTACGTGTTAAATAGAATGATCTTTGGAAATATTTTTTTAACCCCTTCAATACTAAGATACTTTTTTGCCTTGAGATTCGTTTACTATTAGACTATTCTATTGACATTAGGAAGGGTCTATGGAAGTCAGAAGATAAAATACCATAGTCTTCTCTATTCTAATCCCCACATAAATATTTGAAGCTGTATAAAATCACCAAATAGTAGGCAGAATGAATATGAAAACGCGTCATGGTACTGAAGGGGGTTAATACCATAGGATCGTGGTGTTGAGACGTCTTACATTCTTAAATCACGCACTCACTCACTTGATATTCGACTAAAACTACTCGGGAGATGAACACACTACTGCTTGCACGAAGGAAAACAATGGCGAACAAATTTAAAGCGAGCAAAAGAGCGAAGTCAAACATTTAACCGGCCATGTACAGTGTGAGATGAGAGGCGGAAGCAATGCGTGATAAAGCTAAATGGAGAGTTAGTAGAGAGTTAACGGTGGGAGGATTTGTGGCACCGCACTCGATAAATTAACTACATATAGGTGATAAAGGGAGGAGATAAATCAGCGACGAGAGAGAGAGAGAGAGAGAGAGAGAGAGAGAGAGAGTAGGCGGACTTGATGTCGAGAGTTGGTGACCCCGGGAGTTAAAACTGAACTGATTCCTGAATGAGCCAACAACGTGGGAGGTGAGGTGATGAGGTGATAGTGTGTGTGTCGTCAGAGAGAGAGAGAGAGAGAGAGAGAGATTATTTACTCATTCATCCATCAATAATAACAAAATTAAATTGACCAAGTCTTTGCAGGCGTTTCTTTCTGGTTGACAAGTGTGCATCGTGGTGGATGGAAGGCAAGGTGAGGCCAGGTAAGGAAATGGGGGAAAGGTGAGGCAAAATGAGGCATAGTGAGGTAGGGCTGGTAAAGTTCACGACATTCATTCCTCGCTTCCCTTGACAGTCATGCCACTAATTCAGAGGCAATCCTACGCTTTTTAACTTCAGCAAAAAGTGAAAGTTGATCATTACCTGTCAGTAGCTTAGTGTGTGTGTGTGTGTGTGTGTGTGTGTGTGTGTGTGTGTGTGTGTGTGTGTGTGTGTGTGTGTGTGTGTGTGTGTGTGTGTGTGTGTGTGTGTGTGTGTGTGTGTGTGTGTGTGTGTGTGTGTGTGTGTGTGTGTGTGTGTGTGTGTGTGTGTGTGTGTGTGTGTGTGTGTGTGTGTGTGTGTGTGTGTGTGTGTGTGACTATTGTGACTATATTTTGTGCCTCCTTTGGCATATGAGACTTCAAGAAATTTTTTTAGCTCTAACTTTTTTTTCCTAAATCCTTCACCGTATTTCCCAAGATTACTTCTAGACCTGCCACAAAGGCATTTCAGAATAACTTGGAGAGCTTAATTAGTCCCTCAGCTTGTTGCTCACAAGACTGGCTGGATGTCGCCTGGCGTTCGCAGAATGCCAGCCAGCCAGCCAACGCTTGTATTCAGAAAGCTGTCCGCGTGTTGTTTACACTTCATCCATCCTTCGAGAGCTGTGCTAAGCCTAACAAAGCATCCCCATTCACTCTAATGGGCTAAACACACTCAGCATTGCTTGTGGTACAGACAAAACATGGTGTGTTTATTTTCTGCAGAATTGTAGGCTCATTTTTCCGAAGCAATTTCTTTCACTTGCAGGGATTTAAAGCACCTAATTTTGATTTGGGAACTCGTTTCGAATTTCGCAGATAAAGAGTTACATAAATATATGTCCACAAAAGATCATGCGGTTATCACGAGGTGACGTAGGACTACTAAGAAGGTTACAGTAGAAGAAAGTATCAACAAAATAGAAGACTTGTATATATACATTGAACCTATTTAAAGAGGCGAACCGCCCGCCACTAAGGGCCGCGAGGGAATGAGAAAGGGAGGGAGTGCGGGAGGGACGGAGAGTAGATGAGGTGCGATGCTTATGTATAAAAATAACGAGTGATTTACTGTCGCCCATATGTTGTGTAGTACTTCAAACGTCTCTTTGAAATATTATGGTGAAAACAGTGTCACGTGCATCATGGCACTCGTCAACGTTTACGGACGATAAGTGTACAAGCTTTGCGAGTGAAGACTGTACACAAATAATGCTAAAAGAAAAAAAAAAAGTGATGATCGGCTGTACCACGTGTGGGCCTCCTGCTGGGGGAACCATGTCTGTTTACTGTGGAGTGTTAGTGTAACGCCTTCCCTTTTTTATGCAGGAGGGCCACCAGCCAAGTGCGACAAAATCTATAAGAAAAAAAACAGCCTCCGAGATGCCGCTCCAAAACGTTCAAGAGCGGACATCAAAAAAAAAAATCCTCTACAGCGATGATGATATTATTGTTATTATTATCATTATTATTAGTAGTAGTAGTATTAGTAGTAGTAGCTAGTAGTAGTAGTAGTATTGTTGTTGTTGTTGTTGTTGTTGTCGTTGTTGTTTTAGGAGTGGTAATAATAATGATGATAATAGTGATAATAATAATAATAACAACAGCAAAACAAGAACAACAATAATGATAACTAGAAAGAACAACAACAACAACTATCACTTCCACCACCACCACCACCACCATCACCACTACCACCACCACCACCACCACCACCACCCTTACTCCAGCAATAAACAATGGCGGCGGGCAAACACTGTCCCGCTGCTCATATCATCCCGCGGCGGATTTACTTGAGGCCGACGCATCTTCCCCGATCATTTCCCCGCAGAAGCCTTTGATATAAAACCATTTAGCATTCCTAATTAACCTGGTTCAGTGTGGGTGATCTGCCGCCTCACCTGTAATCCGTCGCCCCTCCCCCTTCCCGCGCCCCTCCCACACTCCCCCGTGGCCGCTACCCCATTTCCTGTGCATTATACCTGCGTCTAGTAATTAGAGCAGCCCCGAGTCTATAATCGAGACCATGGCAGGCGGTGAGGGCGGAGGGAGAAGCATACAGCCACACCTACGTAGCCTCCCTCTCTTCCCCTTCTCTCTTTCTCTCCCTCTCTTTCTCTTTCTCTCTTTCCTCACGTCTATTCTCCCTTCCCGTTCCCGTCCCTTCCTTTTTCACTTCCTCCCTTTCCGACTCGCCTGTCTCTCTCTTGTCTTACGTTTTGTTTTTGTTTTGTTTTTCTTTGTTTCTTTCTTTCTCCCTCCTCGTGCATGTTCTTCCTTCCTGCCATGTTTCTACTCTTGTCTTGTATGCCACTTAGTTATCTCCATTTCTCGCTATATATCTTCTCTTTTTCATCTCTCTTTCTTCTCTTCTGTTATCATTAGTTCTGCGTATTTTTGTTTTCTTTTTCCTTCTTTTCTTTCCCTCCACTTTCCTCCTTCATATTATTTTCTTCCTTTTCTCTCTTCTTTTCCTCCTGCTTTTCTTCCTTTCCCTCTTTTATGCTTTATATGTACATGTTTCCCTTCCTTTTTTTTCTCCCTGCTCACCCCGTTCCTCCCTGGCCTCATCTTTCTCCCTCCTCGCCTCTCCCTCCGTAATCTCTCTAATACTGTCATCAATTTCATAGCAAGATCAAATGAAGAAAACATTTTCCACAAAAAGGTCATGAGGAAGGTTGTGTGTCCCCTTCCTTATCCTCCCTTCCCTTCCATGACCGCACTGCACGCCCTCTTCTTTCTCCTCCTCCTCCTCCTCCTGCTCCTGCTCCTCTTCCTCTTCCTCCTTCTTTGACATCTTCTTCCCCTCTCCTTCTCTGTTTCTCTCCTTATCCTTATCTACCAGTTAGCATATATCTTATTTTTTTTCTATCTTTTTCTTATCAATCCAGTCTTTCCTCATCTTCACTGTCTTATATTTAATTCTCCCTTTTCTCTTACCTTTCTAACTTTCCTTCTCTTTTCTTATCCTCCAGCTTGCTCTCTCTTTTCTTTCCTTTCTTACTCCTTACGGCTGCCTTGTTGTTGTTGTCGTCGTCGTCGTTGTTGTTGTTGTTGTTTTTGTTGTTGTTGTTGTTGTTCCTGTTGTTGATATTATTATTTCTCCTCCTCCTCCTCCTCCTCCTCCTCCTCCTCCTCTTCTTCTTCTTCATCATCTTCATCTTCTTCATCTTCTTCTTATTGTTATTATTATTATTATTATTATTATTATTATTATTATTATTATTATTATTATTATTATTATTATTATTATTATACTTCTACTTCATCTTTTTTTTTTTTTTCTCCTCCTCCTCCTCCTCCTCCTCCTCCTCCTCCTCCTCCTCCTCCTCTTCTTCTTCTTCTTCTGAGCCTCCACAAAACCTCTCCCAACAAATGAGGTTCGTTAGACTCCAATCCCTCCAGTTTTAAGCAGCTATTTTAAACTACTGAGAATCGAAGGACTTTCAGAATATCCAAAGTTTAAATTGTTTCCGTAAAAGTGTCGCGGAATATTTAGACGAGTCCTTAAGCGTCTTTTGTCAATCTGGTATTTAGAGAGAGAGAGAGAGAGAGGGAGGAAGGGATGTAAAGAGGTAAAGGTTAGGAATATATCGTCTTTGTTTTGTTTTCCTACTTTTATTTCCTGAATTTTAGTAGTTAACCCTAAGGACAATAGGTCTGCTGCTGTTTCCCTTTGTTTTTTCCTTTATGTTCTTTAGTGACACTGGACCCTGAGAAAGATTAAAATACATCTCCGTTTTCTTTGAGTCTCACCACCACCTGCATCTCTCTCTCTCTCTCTCTCTCTCTCTCTCTCTCTCTCTCGGTAAGCGTCTATTTGCAGTCAAGTGGACATTTACATAAAGGTTCATTGAGGTGATAGCGGGAGGCAAGCTGCAGCAGGCACCTCCTGGACTCCACGCCCCGCACACCGTTTCATATCCATACAAGCCTTGCCGCCGCCCACTTTGCCAGGCCGGGCGGGGTGGGGCGGGGCGAGACGAGACGAGACGGGACGAGACGAGACGAGACGAGACGAGACGGGACGAGACGGGACGGGACGGGATGAGGTAAAGAGAGAGAGAGAGAGAGGGGTGAACAAACAGACACGCAGAGACAAAAAAGCCAAGACGTTTTATGAATGTCTAAGAAAATGAGAATTTTCCTGTGTCGTTCTTCATTAATATCAATGTTACCCCTTCAGATTTCCTTCAATGAAAACGGAGCGCAAGATTTTAGGAATGGGGGGAAAGCGAAATTCTACTAACAGTGAGTATAGAAGAGAGAGAGAGAGAGAGAGAGAGAGAGAGAGAACCATGAAGAAACTATGCTAAAAATAGAGAAAAAAACACTAAGATAGATAAACGATAAAAGTAAAATTAGGTAAGATGCAGTATAACGAAGGGAGGAAAGAAAAGATTAGGGGTAAATGAATAAACTTTCAGTAAAGGAAGAGGGAAAGAGGTAGATTACTTTGGGAGAGGGAGAAAGGTAGTGTGAAAAGAAGCATATTGAAGAGAGAGAGGGCGTTTAGTAGGTAGTAAGAGAAGGGGGAGTGAATAGTGAATAGATGAGGGAAAAGGAAAATAGTCAGTGAGGACGAAGAGGAAGGAAAAAACCAGCAAAAAAATGATGAGAGGATAATATGGTAGCGATTGGCGAAGGTAAAAAAAAAAAAAAAGGAGAGGCAAGAAAAGAAAGGTAATGAGGAAGGGAAAGGAAAGCTGAGAGAGAGAGAGAGAGAGAGAGAGAGAGAGAGAGAGAGAGAGAGAGAGAGGGCACACTAAGAACGTAACCAATATCCTTAGTTTGAAATGGAGTGGGATGAGCAAAAAGTCTTGGTTATTGTTCTTTAGAGCAAACACACACACACACACACACACACACCCGGTAGCTCAGTGGTTAGAACGCTGGCTTCACAAGCCAGAGGACCGGTGTTCGATTCCCCGGCCGGGTGGAGATATTTGGGTGTGTCTCCTTACACGTGTAGCCCCTGTTCACCTAGCAGTGAGTAGGTACGGGATGTAAATCGAGGAGTTGTGACCTTGTTGTCCCGGTGTGTGGTGTGTGCCTGGTCTCAGGCCTATCCGAAGATCGGAAATAATGAGCTCTGAGCTCGTTCCGTAGGGTAACGTCTGGCTGTCTCATCAGAGACTGCAGCAGATCAAACAGTGAAACACACACACACACACACACACACACACACACACACACACTACCTTGTTTTCTGTTGACAGCGAAGGGGACAAAGAAGAGGAGGTGGAGAAGAAAAAAGAAGTGAGGAACCTACTTAAAGTTTCTCTTATTTTACACGTCCAGGCTTTTCCCGTGAGCTCATTATGTGTTCTTATTAGCCAACGTGAGCTGCGAAGCGACGACACCACGCTGGGGTTTTACCGCGCCACTTGGGATCACGGTGAGAGGGAGAGAGTAAGTGAGGGAGGAAGCGAGTGAGAGAGTGGCGGAGTGAGTGGAGGACGGTCTTTTTATTTCAAACTTAATAATGTTAGATTTAAAATTGAGGAAGTAAGGAATTGCTTCACAAATAGAGTGGTGGATTAATGTAATAGATTCAGTAATCAGCTTGTTGCTGCCGAGTCATTAGGAAGCTTTAAGATATGAGGTAAATTTATGGATGAGGATGGTAGGTCGGTATATTTCATGCAAGGACTGCCACGTGTAGGTCTGACGGCTTCCTGCAGCTTCCCTTGGTCTCTTCATGTTCTCATATTCTCAGAGAGCTGTGGCCCAACATCCATGGTCGTCGCTCGTGAACTTCACCATACCACTACCACCACCACCTCCACCTTCAGTCACCCCCATCCCTCTTTTTTTACCGGGGTGGTTAACAGATAATCTCTCTCTCTCTCTCTCTCTCTCTCTCTCTCTCTCTCTCTCTCTCTCTCTCTCTCTCTCTCTCTCTCTCTCTCTCTCTCTCTCTCTCTCTCTCTCTCTCTCTCTCTCTCTCTCTCTCTCTCTCTCTCTCTCTCTCTCTCTCTCTCTCTCTCTCTCTCTCTCTCTCTCTCTCTCTCTCTCTCTCTCTCTCTCTCTCTCTCTCATCCCATCCTATATTTACTATGCCTCCTTTCCCTTCACTTTACGTATTTTTCCCTCCCCTCTCCTCCCTCCCTCCAACTCCTTTCTTTTCCACTCCCTACATCCTTCCCTTTCCTCCCCATCTCCATCTACAATCCCCTGTCCCTCTCTTCTCATATTCCCCTTTTTCCTTTTTTTTTCTACATGGAGTAACATCAGATACCTTGTTTTTCACGATCTCTGGACGCGGCTCTAGACAAGACATGGCATGCGAGATGGCCCATGGCTTGCCTGTGTTATATATTATGCAGCCGCTCACGTGTTTTCCTCCTCGGACAATTACCTCCAACATTAACTTCATCCTCTGGCCCATCACTCACTTTGTCTTTGTCCCAGGTTTCTCTTCTCCGGTCCTGTGCTTCTTCTTCTTCTTCTACTTCTACATTCCCGTGGCGAGTAATGTTTTATGGGCGTGTAGGTATGACAGGGAGAAGGAGAAAGGGAGAGAAAGAGATGGAAAAGAGAGAGAGAGAGGGTAGAACTTGTGATAGAATATATACTAGTTGTGGTTGTCGTTTCCTGTTGCTGCCACTATTGTTCGTCTTCTTTCATTACAAATAGTCGTGTAGTTATAGTAGTAGTGGTAGGAGTAGTAGTAGTAGTAGTAGCAGTAGCAGCATTAAAAAATCAGTAGGAACAATAATAATAATAGGAGCGAAAGCAATATAAGTAGTATTAACCGTAGAGCAATAGTATTCATAGTAGTAGTAGTAGTCTCTCTCTCTCTCTCTCTCTCTCTCTCTCTCTCTCTCTCTCTCTCTCTCTTACAAGCGCAGGATAAGTAAGTAAGGCCGCAGATATTCCCTTTCTGCATATTTTTCGTGAAGTTTGAATTATACAAGAGGAGGAAGAGGAGGAGCAGAAGAGCGGACTTGGAGGGACGCAGAGAGGAGACAGAGGGGCTGGTTGGGGGATGGGAAGTGGGAAAGGAAACTTGCCCCTCAGATATTCCCTCCCGCAAAAGAGGTAAAGGGAGAAAAATAGAAGAAAAATGCTTCCACCTCAAAGACTGTGGTTCAGCGGAGCCTCTAATATTTCTGGAGGGCAGATATAAGATGAAATGATTACACCTGAAACACGACGACAAAAAACACGGTGAGTGGAGTTTAAAGGACACACACACATACACATACACGCTCACACGCACGCACACACACACACACACACACACACACACACACACACACACACACACACACACACACACACACACACACACACACACACACACACACACACACACACACACACACACACACACACACACACACACACACACACACACACACACACACACACACACACACACACACACACACACACACACACACACACACACACACACACACAGAGAGAGAGAGAGAGAGAGAGAGAGAGAGAGAGAGAATGGCTGATTTTATGAGTGTAACGTTACGTGTGTAATATTCTCTCTCTCTCTCTCTCTCTCTCTCTCTCTCTCTCTCTCTCTCTCTCTCTCTCTCTCTCTCTCTCTCTCTCTCTCTCTCTCCCACAATAGAAATAGAGCGAAGTATAAATATCGGATCACAACATGTTTCTTTCTTTTTTTTCACTTTATTTATTTCCGTTTCCCCTCGATGTGCCGTGAGTCTCTCGAAGCCCTTCACCAGATAAATTAATATATTGGCAGAGCTTTCGTACGACAGAGAGAGCTGATGGTGCAACGGATCAAAGTAATCCCAAGCACCACTCGCCCAGAACCCCCTGTATAATATTCTGTACCGGACACACACACACACACACACACACACACACACACACACACACACACACACACACACACACACACACACACACACACACACACACACATCGCGTAGTGTAGTGGTTAGCACGGTCGGCTTACAATCGAGAGAGCCCGGGTTCGAGTCACGGGAAGCGGCGAGGCAAATGGGCAAGCCTCTTAATGTGTAGCCCCTGTTCACCTAGCAGTAAATAGGTACGGGATGTAACTCGAGGGGTTGTGTCCTCGCTTTCCCGGTGTGTGGAGTGTGTGTTGTGGTCTCAGTCTTACCCGAAGATCGGTCTATGAGCTCTGAGCTCGCTCTGTAATGGGGAAGACTGGCTGGGTGACCAGCAGGCGACCGTGGTGGTGAATTACACACACACACACACACACACACACACACACACAGAGAGAGAGAGAGAGAGAGAGAGAGAGAGAGAGAGAGAGAGAGAGAGAGATTATACAAAAATGCTTCTCAAACTTGTAATACCAACATATAGCTTCTCGTTGTATAATAAAAGAAATTTTGTATGTTGTTTTGCGAGAGAGAGAGAGAGAGAGAGAGAGAGAGAGAGAGAGAGAGAGAGAGGAGGAGGATTATTGTAGTGGATTGCCAAGTACTTCTCTTGTATGTACGAATGTAAGAGACTGAATCCCTCACCTGATGCATTACAGCGTGTGGAAGTAGTAATAGTAGTAGTAGTAGTAGTAGTAGTAGTAGTAGTAGTAGTAATAGCAGTAGTAGTAGTAGTAATAGTAATAGGGATGAGCTGTGCTCTCTCTTTCACACACACACACACACACACACACACACACAAACAGTCCTCCGCCGCCCCCGCCCTGCATTACTCACGCTGCACAAAGGTGGTGCGGCAGAGTTTTTAGGCAGGGGATAATTAGTTCCTCGGTAGCCCAGACGACGTGAAATTAGTGCCCAGCGAAAATATATGTTGTTAGGAAGAAACAATCTATCGCTTCGGTATATCAGTGGCCTTTGGTCCCCCTTTGCCGCGTGTTTTGTGCCGGGCGTGGTGTTGGGTGCCTTGCTTTGTTGGTGTTCTTTGCTGTTCGTTTGTTATTGATGCTGATGTTGATACTACTGCTGCTACTATTATTGCTACTACTACTGCTACTACTGCTACTACTATTGCTACTGCTATTGCTGCTACTTTTATTCCTGCTGCTACTACTGCTACTACTCGCTGCTGCTACTACTACTACTACTACTACTACTACTACTACTACTACTACTACTACTACTACTACTACTACTACTACAAAACAAAACACAACACCAACAACAACAAAAACAACAACAAACCTCAGAAGAAAACAACGACTAAGGGGCACGCCTGCTATCAAGGAAGAACAAAGCTTCAGGGAAAAAAAAATCTAGCACAAACTTTTCCATTCCCGCCGCTGTAATCTCCACATCTCTCTCTGCCAAACTTTTAGTAGGTAAAGTAGAAATGTGTATGGAGGCATTCATTAAGCTGACTAAACGCTACAACTTCATTTATAGTATTACCTAATCCTAAGGGTGTACTTTGTGGTAATCGAGGTTCCCCAGTACACATTCCATTCTTGATTGCGACGCTCTCATACGTTCACCCTCTCAGATTAGAATCGCTTGCAATATAAAGTATGCTCTCACTGTGGACAGGTGGACTGAAATGCCATCTGTCTAGGGAATGTGGGGATGATTTCCTTCCTACAAACAATAAAGCTTACAACAAGCTAACTTAAGTTCATCTGATAAACGTTGTCATTTTCTTTAGCATGGAAAGTATTTCTATTGTCTACCAATATGGACTGTGTTGTCTGTCTATAAAATATCGGAATTATTCTCTACTTAGTAAGTGTACAAACAGTAAACCCTGTAGTATGATTAGCCTTACTAAACTTCATGTAATAAACAAAATCTTTTTTTTTTTTTCTTTGGGAAGAGGGAATAT
>NC_059270.1:13633598-13676098 GCF_017591435.1 Portunus trituberculatus
TGTTGCTGTTGTTGTTGTTATTGTTTTGGGTTGTGGTGGTGGTGGTGATGTTTCTCTCTCCAGTTTTGTTTTGTTTTGAAGGAGCAAAAACGATAGACGATCGTGAATATCTTTTTATATAACATTTAGGTTTTGATATTGGTTCGTTTCTGAAAATATTATGAAGATAGCGAATCAGTGTTTATTTGCATTAAAGAGCTCAGATATTTTAAGAGAAAAAATAATAGATGGATTTCAGTTTCCATATAATATTCAACTAGTTATGTCATTCCGTGTCGCAAAATATGAAGTTCGGGATTAATATATTTAATGTATATAAGAGTACATATTTTTTCTTGATTTATTTGTTTAAGAGTGAGAACAATAAACGTCCTTCGCTTTATATACAACAATCATCTATCTACATCAGTCTGCATCCTAAATATTGCGAAACAAGTTGATAAATTCTGGTTTAAAGAACAAAACACGAATTTTTCTTCATTTTCACATTCCATTGTTAAGAGTGGAAACAATAAAGTGTCGATTTGCATCACTTCATATCTGAAAACCTGGTTACATTTATACCACCAGGCTAAACTCTGCTTCTAAAACGAGTATTCTCCATGTGACCCCTAAACAAAGGCAGTGTGAAACAGTCCAAAATTGATGTAGGCAGGCTGGGCTGTGCAGGGGCGTTGCTGTTACGTGCAGTCTGCAGGAGGTGTGGTGGTGGAAACCCTTGCATCTTATTACCAGGATTGGGACAGTGATTTTTTTTTTTTTTTTTTTTTTTTGAGTTCATTTTAGTTTTAATGTTTGTGATTCTTTATTTGACACTTTTGTTTATATCATTAACATGTTTAGTTGTTCATTTCAGGCCAGTTTGTAAACGTACTTTTCTTTACTTGATATTGTCGTTTACATGATTAACACATTTAGTTGCTAGGTATTCAACTTGCCTTTCTGTATTTCCTTTCCTTTACATTGTCCACACATCAAGTAATTTAGTTTAAGATAATTTTTTACTTATGTTTCTTTGATTCCTCCCATCGCTCATATTGTCCACACATTTCGTCGTTCTGATCTTGTCTTCATATTCTTTCCTACAGTAGTTATTTCCATTTTCTTTCATATTGTTTAATATATATACAAATCTCCTATTTCTGAACTATTCTTTCATTTCCGAGAGGTGAAAGATTTATTATTGTGTTTGAATCCTGAGTAGCATCAACACAACCACAGCTGTGTGTGTGAGAGAGAGAGAGAGAGAGAGAGAGAGAGAGAGAGAGAGAGAGAGAGAGAGAGAGAGAGAGAGAGAGAGAGACAGGCAGTTAGGGGAAGTAGATGAGATTCAGAAAAGTTAACAAGAATCTTGAACTAAAACCAATTGAAATCTACCCCACAAGATCTCTCTCTGTCCCTTGCTTTCATTTCTTTCCCTTTTTACCTAATTAAGTTCCTTTTTTTCCCCTCCTCTTTCTTTATCTCTCACTCCTCACCTCTCTCGCTTAACTTCTCACCTCTTCTCACTTCACTCCTTTCCTCATCTCTCGTTCTCGTCCTCAGTTCTCTTTCCTGTCCTAGGTGATGTTGCCCCAAAGCTCTGCAGTATTGATACCGGCCTCCCTCGCCTGGATTTTCATAATTGCCAGGTACATGTCAGCCTCAGGCCACCGCTCTAGGGACGTGCCGCTGAGCCAGGAGCCCCACACGCCGCCGCCGCGCCTCCGTTTTCTTTGCAGTTGATTAATGCATCGGGGTGAAGAGAACCTGTTTTGATGCCACTTTTAGCCGCCTCATTACCGAAGGAAGTTGGTGATTTTGTAAGCCAAGTCTGTGATAAAGGAATGTTTGTGTAATGCGTCTTTCTGTCTCTGTTTTTCCGTTTCCCTGTCTGTCTATCTGTCTGGGTAGCTGGCTCTGTGATTGTCTGCCTGCCTCTCTGCCTCTCTCTCTCTCTCTCTCTCTCTCTCTCTCTCTCTCTCTCTCTCTCTCTCTCTCTCTCTCTCTCTCCTGGCACGTACTGCAAAAAATAGCATATATCCATTTCTCTCAGGGTTTCTCTAACAGCATCCAGAAGGTGGCGTGAGGGAAAAATGCATCACGTCTTTCTCTTTTTATTTTTCCACTTATACGCGTTAATATTTTTCGTCCCATTGGATCAGAAAACAGTTAAGTCTAGGTCACCTTCCTGCTGACCTCGCCTCGCCTCTCCTCAATTCCCCAGACAATCCTGACACACACACACACACACACACACACACACACACACACACACACACACACACACTCTCTCTCTCTCTCTCTCTCTCTCTCTCTCTCTCTCTCTCTCTCTCTCTCTCTCTCTCTCTCTCTCTCTCTCTCTCTCTCTCTCTCTCTCTCTCTCTCTCTCTCTCTCTCTCTCTCTCTCTCTATGACATAAGTGTGGTTGCCTTAATGAATATCACAGTAATAGAAATAATGACAACGACAATACTATTAATAACATCTGGGAAATACGAGCTTGATGAACGTCTCACGAGGACGCATCACATTCACGCTCACTATATTGGTCACTAAAAATTAACCTTGAAACTGACAAAAAAAAAACTATGAGCAAGAGACGCAAGAGACCAGCCTTCACCTTTCAAGATAAAAATAATAACTCATCTACGTACAAGATGTATTAACACGTTACCTCTTTCTTGTCAGAGCTCTTTTATTTTTTTCCTTTTCTTTCTTTGATCAGTATTTTTCTTTATGATATCCGTTTTCCATAGAGGATGGCGGGCTTGTTGATGTGGTCGTGTTCTGAAACAAGCAATTATGGGCCCCGTTCTTGACTGATGGCCTAATTATGTATTTGTTGAGAGGAATCGGCTAATTAAATGTTTGTGTCCGTGTGCTGATGAGTGCTTGTGTTTGCTACGAGAGCAGGAAGAGAAGGAGAAGGTGGTAGAGGAGAAGGAGGAGTAGGAGGAGTAGGAGGAGAGGTGAAGGTGAAGGTAACTGTATGTGTGTGTGTGTGTGTGTGTGTGTGTGTGTGTGTGTGTGTGTGTGTGTGTGTGTGTGTGTGTGTGTGTGTGTGTGTGCGTGCGTGTGTGTGTTTGTGTGTGTGTGTTTGGGTGAGGGTGCGTGTACGTGTGTACATGTCTGCGTATTAATATGGACGTAAAACTATGAACAAAGTGCTTTGTTAAAACATCGCTTATACATATTTATATAAACGCATGAACATGTGTGTGTATGTGTGTGTGTGTGTGTGTGTGTGTGTGTGTGTGTGTTGTGTGTGTGTGTGTGTGTGTGTGTGTGTGTGTGTGTGTGTGTGTGTGTGTGTGTGCGCTTGTGTGTGCATGCATGTTTTTTTTTATTTTGGTCGTGCACTCAGCGTGTTATGTGCAGTGTATGAATGAATATGTGTGCAAATGTTTGTTCTCATCTCCCTGTGTGTATGTGTGTGTGTGTGTGTGTGTGTGTGTGTGTGTGTGTGTGTGTGTGTGTAATTCACTGTTTGATCTGCTGCAGTCTCTGACGAGACAGCCAGACGTTACCCTACGGAACGAGCTCAGAGCTCATTGTTTCCGATCTTCGGATAGGCCTGAGACCAGGCACACACCACACACCGGGACAACAAGGCCACAACTCCTCGATTTACATCCCGTACCTACTCACTGCTAGGTGAACAGGGGCTACACGTGAAAGGAGACACACCCAAATATCTCCACCCGGCCGGGGAATCGAACCCCGGTCATCTGGCTTGTGAAGCCAGCGCTAAGTTTCACTGATCTGCTGCAGTCTCTGACGAGACAGCCAGACGTTACCCTACGGAACGAGCTCAGAGCTCATTATTTCCGATCTTCGGATAGGCCTGAGACCAGGCACACACCACACACCACACACCGGGACAACAAGGTCACAACTCCTCGATTTACATCCCGTACCTACTCACTGCTAGGTGAACAGGGGCTACACGTGAAAGGAGACACACCCAAATATCTCCACCCGGCCGGGGAATCGAACCCCGGTCCTCTGGCTTGTGAAGCCAACGCTCTAACCACTGAGCTACCGGGCGTGTGTGTGTGTGTGTGTGTGTGTGTGTGTGTGTGTGTGTGTGTGTGTGTGTGTGTGTGCGCGCGCGCGCGCAAGCGGTGTGGTGGCGAGACCTTGGGTAGTTGGGGTGTGGAGGAGGTAAGAGCCATCAGCTGCCAGCACTTGTCACCGCCTTTCGTCACCTGCCCGAGGTTCCTTGCACTCAGGTAGACTCATTAACAGCAGGTATCTTGGTCCCTCACTCGCAACCTCACAACCAGACGTGCATGTATATATAAATGTATGTATTACGTGTACGAATACGCTGGAATGAATTATGTAGTGCGTAACAAGACACCAGAAGCATTGTGAACACCGGTGTTTCGCGACTTTTGTGCCTCCTTCCCACCTTTGTATCCCTTAACATTTCTCTCGCCGTCGTTTCTCCTTCCTCTATCTTCGCCTCCATCTTTTCTTGTCTGAACTATTCCCTTAGTGACTCCAAAGGGCTCGCAACGCATCCTATCTCTGAGCCCTGTGGTGGTGCTGCTGCTGATGGGGAGGGCGATGGCACAGACAGGGGAAAGTGTTGGCGGAGGTAACAATAATTGTGGTGGTTTAGTGGCGCCGTTACGACTACTGTTCCCGCTCTTCATTATTGTGATGATGTTTTGGACGCTGTTGTTTTGGTGGTAGTGCCAATTACTCCCACATTAACATACGAGAGAATGCCATTTCCATCATCCTCCTTTCTGTTTAAAAATAATGTATTAGTTGAGGTGTTGTTTCTCTTCTTTCCTCCCGGGAACGGAACCTCACAGCACTATCTTCACGCTGCGGTGGTGACGGAAGCTCCGAGCCTGAGGGGCACATCGATAATTCCCCGGCGACACAGGGATCACTCACGACACATCTGCCTCGCGTTGGCCCCGGGGACTAAGGCTAGGCAACGTTGGTGGGGCAAAGTGGAGCGGGATTACAGAGCCAGCAAGGAAGGAGAGCATAAAAGTCAGCCCCGCCACCGCCAGCGTGTTAGTGAGAGGAAAGGGAGATGCATGAGTGTAGGTAGAAGATGGGAGTGGGTGAGGCAAGTGGTATTAGATAAGGTTAAAGGATAGAACGTGGTGAGACTGAAGAAAGAGAGAGAAGCAGCGGATACACATGAAGGAGGGAGAGGAGGAGGACGGGGCAAGGAGGGAGTGAAGAGATAAGAGGTAAGCAGGATGGAGAACACAGAAAGGGAGAGGAGGGAGAGCAATAGAGGGAAAGTTAAATATATCACGGTACTCTCCCAACCCTGCCAGACCATACGACACATTTTTCAACCTTCATTCACTCTGAGCGTGCCCACCCACACGCTTCTCCTAGCGTCCACACATACCCTGGGGCGCCGCCTACGCCTTTCTTAGCCCACGTGAAGGTCTTTACTCAGTACTTGCCTCCTCAGACTGCTGCCAATAAACCTTCAACTAGCTTCAACTATAGGCTTCTTCATTCTATTTCTAGTATGTTTTCGTCATTTTTGTTTGATTCATAATTTACTTTTCTTACTTTTTTAATTTGTATCATACTTGCGCTACGTTTTGTTTGAATTATTTTATGTTCGCTTTTTGTTTTCTCTTTGGCATACTTTTGCTGCTTTTCATCTGACTTATGGCATCCTTTCGCTTCTTCGTTTCACTTATGCCATATTTTCGCTGATTTTCTATCTTGGCTATCCCATACTTTCACTCTCTATTCATTTTTTTCTTACATACTTTCCCTATTCTTTGTTCTGTTTCACCACCGCGCACTTTCCTTGTGAGTGTGATAAAGCAGATCAAGAATAGAAATATATGCATAAGAGATGACAATACACACGTGTTGTTGATTGCCGTGTCATTGGGTAATGTAGGGAGCATGAGTCACTTTGGCACCGGGACACGAGATCAGTTGTCTGCATAGTGAGGTAGTCTTGGCTTCAGTCTTCGTGCTTGTTTTCATTCCTTCCCCCGATCTTTCCCCGGGCAGATACTCACCGTCGTAAATTTATGGGCGTTTCTGGGTATCTCTGACAAAACGAGTAGTCTTGGCAAGTGTAGCTGATATTGCACATCAGCAAGTTCTCCTGTAGGCGCTATGCAGGGAGTAATCAGCTTGAGTGTTTAATCCGAAGGGCAGACACTTGCGTATCATTAAAGATTAACGTGTTTTACTGAGTAATTTTCTCTCTTAATCGTGTTGTTGTTGGATTTTGTGTTCTTATGCAGAAGACTTGTGCATTGTGTTATTGTGTCTATATTACTGTGTGTGTGTGTGTGTGTGTGTGTGTGTGTGTGTGTGTGTGTGTGTATTTACCTAGTTGTATTTACCTAGTTGTAGTTTTACAGGGCCTGGGCTTTATGCTCGTGTGGTCCCGTCTCCATATCTACACTTATCCAATTTTTCTTTAAAACTATGTACACTCTTTGCTGATACCACTTCCTCACTCAAACTGTTCCAAGTCTCAACACATCTTTGCGGAAACTAAATTTTTAACATCTCTCAGACATCGTCCTTCCTTAGTTTCTTACTATGTGTGTGTGTGTGTGTGTGTGTGTGTGTGTGTGTGTGTGTGTGTGTGTGTGTGTGTGTGTGTGTGTGTGTGTGTGTGTGTGTGTGTGTGTGTGTGTGTGTGTGTGTGTGTGTGTGTGTGTGTGTGTGTGTGTGTGTGTGTGTGTGAGTGTGTGTGTGTGTGTTTGTGTGTGGAATGGTGCCTTCAAGAGATGACGATGATAATAGTGATGATAATGATGCAAATGGTTGCGATAATGATTAAGATTATAATAATGATGACAAAAAGGAAGAGAAGGAGAAAAAGGAGGACAAGGACAAGGAAACTGACGATGATGATGTCTATGATGGTAATAACGATGATGATGAAAATAATAACGACGACGATGGCAAGTGTTTAGCGGAGTTTATGCTCACGCAGTTTCATTGAAGGACACATATACAAAGCCAGATATACACACAGATACATTCACTCCTTGCTAACATTTACTAGCTTACATGAATAGGTTTAATGTATCAAGCATCAGTGTGTTGAATTAATCCTAAAACACACACACACACACACACACACACACACACACACACACACACACACACACACACACACACTTTAAATGAGCGATGCTTTCTATTACATACATTAATAGTTCTGTAATTATGTGATATAACTTCATTAACCAACACGTATATCAATTCTATGGTGGCGATGGTGCTGATGGTGATAACTTTTCTTGTCGCATCTCATTAATAGATAGTGGTGGTGGTGGTGGTGGTGGCGGCGGCGGAGCGGTGATGATATTGGTAACAGTGATGAAGTTAGTAGTAGTTTACAGGATATAAGTTTGGTTTGGTCGTGGTTTTTAGTTTGCCAATTTGCTCTTTGATTCGAGATTGTGGACAGTTTTGGTGCTTTGATGGTGGCAGTGTTGTGAAAGCTGCTGCTGTTTGTCTTTTTGTCTTACCATTATAGAAGTAGGTTAATATTTTTTCATTATAGAAGTAGGTTAGTATATTTTTTCTTAGTTTGCTCTTTGATTCATCAGTTTTGGTGCTTTGATGGTCTGTGTGAAAGCTGCTGCTGTTTGTCTTTGTCTTAGTAATGATGAATGTGATGGTGTGGAAGTTAGCAGTGAGTTTTATCGCATCATTACCTCCTGTAGCAGTTTCCCTTGTTTTCCTGTGTTCTTGTGTCATTGTATCATATAGTACTGGTAGTTGTGGTGTTGTTTCCTGTAGAAGTGGTGGTATTAGTTGCTGTAGCTTGCCTGGTTCTTCTTTGGTTTTGATATGGTATTTCTTTCCTTTTTCTTTCATGGTTAACTGTAGTGTAGAATTTTACCTTTTATAGTATTTGTTTTCTGTCCAATACTTCCTGTCAATAAACCATCCATCTGTCTCTCAGTCGATCTATCTATCTGTCTAAGGTGTGCGGTGGGCGTGGCGCGTTCACAGACCTGCGTCATTCGAACTCTCTTCAAAGCATAGGTAAAATATCTCCAGGACTTTTCCTGGCAGAACTTTGGATAAACTTCCTTCCTTTGATTCTGTGTAATTCACCTCGGTCGTCTGCTGGTCACCCAGCCAGTCTTCCCCATTACGGAGCGAGTTCAGAGCTGCATGTGTGTGTTTGACAGAGAGAGAGAGAGAGAGAGAGAGAGAGAGTTACATAGAAAAAAGGCCACAACAGAGGGATGACCTGACCTATAAATGCAATGGTGATAGTAGAAGTAAAGAATAGTAAAGCAAAACGGTCTCTCCCCACCCTCCACTCCCTCTGGCATAAGCTGTGCAGGGTAACAGGTTGGAAATAATTACCTTACGGGGTTTGAGAAATAAAAGCCCCAAGGATATTTTGATAGAAAAATGTAAATAGCTGAAATGAGGTGCCTTCATTTCCTGGGTGAAAAGATTTTTTCTCTAACAAATGAGAGAGAGAGAGAGAGAGAGAGAGAGAGAGAGAGAGAGAGAGAGAGAGAGAGAGAGAGAGAGAGAGAGAAAGAGACAAAACTCCGATTACTTTTGTTTTGTGTCGCAGCAAAATTGTCTTTTTTTTCTCGTTCCTTATTCCTTACTCACTCTTCAACGGAAATATTCACACATTTCACTTTGGCCTATTGTGTGTGTGTGTGTGTGTGTGTGTGTGTGTGTGTGTGTGTGTGTGTGTGTGTGTGTGTGTGTGTGTGAGACCAGGCACACACACACCGGGACAACAAGGTGTGTACCTACTCACTGTTAGGTGAACAGGGCTACACGTGAAAGGAGGCACACCCAAATATCTCCACCCGGTGTGTGTGTGTGTGTGTGTGTGTGTGTGTGTGTGTGTGTGTGTGTGTGTGTGTGTGTGTGTGTGTGACTGTCTGTCTATGTGTCTACTTACTCCGGCTGCTTGTCACCTGCCTGCATAACGGTAAGAACATTGATAGTCCGGACAGTGCCAAGAATGTGTCCTATTTCTCCTCACAACTATTCAGGTGACCGTTGATGCAGTACCAAATTCGTCAGTACATCCGAAACGCCTTAGAATATTTCATTTGACTCGCAAAACATACATTCATCTGTGATATCTATGCATGAGGAAGCAAAACCCAGTGCAAAAAACAAATTGAAGAAGGAAACATGCCGTATCTTCTCTTTACTACAGTAGAAAAGGAACTCTATGGACCGCTATATCATACTACTACATGGTACATATCATAGTCGTTATTCCGCCATATTACTTAAGCAATATTTAATAGATAGTAGTTCCCTCCGCCACAACAAAGGAACAGGTAGTAAATGACTTGGCAGCAACCCTTCCTTCCTTTCCTTCTCATATTTATAAGCAGGAAATGCCACCTACTAGACTCTCTTACACTGGCGTGCCTGAAGTGACGTGCCTAAGTCCGACGGTATACCAAACTAATATTCTCCTGTCATGATCTATTTCCTCATGTATTGGCGTGATCTGATCTTTCTCCTTTAAAGCAAACACTGTCATTCTTCATTCCTGTCCATTTGCTTTTGTGGGTGCAGCAATGTAGTGAGGAAAGCATTGATAGTTAAACCGTTGCATAGTGGAAATATTTGTCGTATCATCAATCAGTGTATCGTGATCAGTATGTTTTTGTTTTGTTTTTGTTTTTCATGATCCTAGATGTGAACAGTTTCAGGGTTTTACAAGCGTACAAAGTTGATAGCCTGTATGTGTGTGTGCGTGTGTGTGTGTGTGTGTGTGTGTGTGTGTGTGTGTGTGTGTGTGTGTGTGTGTGTGTGTGTGTGTGTTTGTGTGTGTGTGTAGGGAGATGCTTGTTGGTGTGTGTAGCGGTTGAATTCAATGGGACCGGCACTGACACACACACACACACACACACACACACACACACACACACACACACACACACACACACACACACGTCCACCGTCTCACGCTAAGCATTAAGGAAGAAATAACTCACTCATATCATCTGCAGTAACCCACCAACATAAACACTAAGAGGCGATGCTCTGAGAAGCGATGTTTAGAGAAGTGATGCTTTATAGTATACCTCATGATACTCGACCTTGCGTGCCCTGTGCTTGCCTTCTCTCCACTTCCGTGTGGTTAAAAATTACCTCCATGTTAATATATTACCCGTAGTTTTCGCGTGGCCTTGTGTTGCTTAAAAAGAAAACAAGGTACGGTCCGCTGCTCGTGTCTCTTTGAAATCGTTAACTCTTCTTTATGATATCCCTTATTATCACGTTAAGCTTTAAGGTGAGGAGAGAAAAAATATATTTGTTCTCTCTCACTCTCCTCTGTGTTCAAATAATATGTGGATATTTTGTTTAGAGTTGTGAAATGATCTTTATTGTTTATGATATAGTTTATTATCACTGTCGAGTTTATGATGTTTAAGATGAAAATGAATATATATCTAATCTCTTTTACCTACTTTCGTGTTCAGGTTAAGTGAGGATATCTTGTATTTAGAACTGCGCAATGTCCTTTATTGTTTCTTATATAATTTACTACCACACTCGGGTTTAAGATGAGAAAAAAAAACATTAATTCTCTTTCACTTACCTTTGTGTTCGCGTTAGCCGTGGATATCTTGTATTTGGAGTTGAGCAGTGACCTTTATTGCCTTCCTGTTTTGATGCTCTAGGTAAATGCGTATAACACTTCCTTGTTCATGAATAGGAAACTCAGACAGGAATTAATATCAATGTAGCGTTTCAGTTCACATGCAAATACACCACACTAAAACAGAGAAGTGAATCATGAAGTGTGTCACGCTTTCTGTTAGGCATAATAATGTTATATTTACAGAGGTGACGTAACATTGTCTATATTCCTTGTAACATATCGCAGTAATCTTTTCAATCACCTTGCGCCTCTAAAACATTGAAATAGATCAAGGTATCGGAGGGGAATTATACCAGACGTTTCAGGTTTTCTGTTAGGTATGACAACGCTTGCATTATAGTAAAGGAGATGTAACATTTATCCTTTCAATCCCCCCCCCCCCAGGCAAGCACTCCGTCACAACCAATTACTGAAAATAAGCGTCACTTTCACACGTGATTTGCTTACACATTTTTTTTTTCCCTTGAAGTGCGATGTTGATATTTAATGAGGTAGTACGTGTAATCTTTTCCTCTGAAGAAAATGGTTCTTTAGGCCTCTGGGAACTAATGAGCTTAATGATAATTATTTCTATTCTACACTAACTTGGTACACTGGATTATTTTTTTTTTTTTTTTGCCACTAATGGTGTCATTGCTAATACTGCTTCTACTGCTACTTCTACTACTACTACTACTACTACTAATAATAATAATAATAATAATAATAATAATAATAATAATAATAATAATAATAATAATAATACTGCTACTACTGATAATGATAATAATAATAATAATGATAATAATAATAATAATAATAATAATAATAACAATAATAATAAAAATAATAATAATAGTAATAATTATAATAATAATAATAATACAATTACTATCAATACTACTACTACCACTATTAAGATTACTACTAATACTAATACTAGTACTACCACCACTACCTCCTTATGTGTTTCTATAGTGGTGTTTCAAATGGTTTAGTAACTTTTGATTATTACTGTTGCTATTGTTTTCCAAACTACTACTTTTACTACTACTGCTTCTACTACTACTACTACTACTACTACTACTACTACTACTACTACTACTACTACTACTGCTGCTGCTGCTGCTGCTGCTGCTGCTGCTGCTGCTGCAGCTACTACTACTACTACTACTACTACTACTACTACTACTACTACTACTACTACTACTACTACTACTACTACTATTGCTACTGCTGCTACTACTACGTACTATCACTGCTTTCACCACTACCACCATATCTCCACCACCAACCCCACCACCATCACTACCACCACCACCACCATCACCCCCACCACTCCCACCATCATCACCACCACCACCACCACCACCACCACCACCACCACCACCACCACCACCACCACATCAGCTTCAATATCGCAATTCACGCGTCCAAAAATCACGGGATTCATGACAGGCACAACTTAATTCCTAGTTTCATTTTATCCACGCGCCATTGAAGAGGACCTATGACTGACCTAACTGAGCCGCGCCGCGCACCGAGTATTGGGTATCACTGGATGTCCACACACACACACACACACACACACACACACACACACACACACACACACACACACACACACACACACACACACACACACACACACACACACACACACACCGACGGTATCGCTACACCAGTGGCTGCCATTATTGTTATAGGCGCCACGGAAGAGCTTGGTGGGGCTTGTATTTCTGGCTGACACCAATAACGGGCGTTGGTGTGCCGATGGTGCGGCTGTAATGTGCTCACGCTACCACAGCCAAGACTAGATGTAGTAGTAGTAGTAGTAGTAGTAGTAGAGATGGTGGTAATCATAGCTTCCACCACACTCCAGGCATCAGCTCTCCTACCACCTCTGATTTTGACGTTCCTCTGGTTGTCTCTTACTGTGACGCCTCTTTTATGACTTCATATTTTTGTGTCATCCCAGAACCAGAACCAGGTGGTACAGCAGCAGTAGTGGTGGTGGTAACTCGCACTACTCTCACCTCTCCTCCCACCCGACCTTCCCGCATTTAAGCAACACTTGTGATATCCTTCTATCCCTACATCACTGTCCCTTGTCTTTTTCGTGGCTACCTCAGGGATTACAAGCGCTCCACCACAGCCAGGACCAGGTGGTGTTGTAGAAACTGCCACCGCATTTCTACCTCGCCTCTCACCTGGTTTTCCTGCCTCAGTACCACTCGTGACGCTATCTTCTCCCTCCCTCACTGTGACCTCTCCCTTTCTCGCCTTCTTCGCTATGTCTTAATCTCCTCCTTCGATTCCTGACAGGCACATCACAAAGCAGTTATCGCCGGGTATCCTCACCCTCACTAGTCAAGACGCCACTGGCACCGTTTGGCACACGGGCAGAGCCTCGGTCGCACCTGGCTAAGTGCCCAAAGGAGGGTAGGGGACGTTTGAGTGCCATGTTGTTTTAAATTGTGCTCCCTGTTGATGGACACACAACAACCCTCTCCTCTATGTCTCGTGGTGTACCTACTGACGTTGTATTCTTCACCGCTACATTCTATTCTCGAGGGCTGGGGAGTACGAGGCGTGCACCAAGACACGAAACAGTAGCTCGGGTGACGCTGCCCGCAAGACAACACTGGTGCCGTGGAGTGACGAAAGGAGACAATGCGCCGTGTGTGTGTGTGTGTGTGTGTGTGTGAAGGAAATGTTTCTTGTGCAGCCATGTGTATTGAAGGTGAGCATAACAATTTTGCTCCATTAAGACTCCAAGACTGTGTGTGTGTGTGTGTGTGTGTGTGTGTGTGTGTGTGTGTGTGTGTGTGTGTGTGTGTGTGTGTGTTGAAGGAAGGAGAGAAGGAGACGGACAAGAGGAGGAGGAGGAGGAGGAGGAGGAGGAGGAGGAGGAGGAGGAGGAGGAGGAGGAGGAGGAGGAGGAGGAGGAGGAGGAGGAGGAGGAGGAGGAGAAGAAACTGAAGGCTAGCAAAGGGAAAAACAAGTAAATTTCTGCTTTGTTACTCAAGTTTGTGTCTTCCCATCCTTCCTCTGCACACTGCCACTAGTCACTGGCGCCCTGTACAACACCTAAGCACTGGTGCAATCTTTCTAATACCTCCATAAACCCGTTAAGGAATTATCACACCTCTCTAACTGTTATTTTGACTTCTATCGTCTTACAAGCTTCGCCGTGAATGTCGCTCGTCTCATCCTCTCAAAGCACTCCTCTCGCTCCAGTTTCCTCTCCGTCTCTCCTTCTCATGCCTCTTTTCTTCGAACCCAGAGACGTCGCCTCAGTCATCAGTCGAGGCTCCTCCGCGTCCCTCAGTGAGGGAAAGAAACGCTTGTGCCGAGCAAAACACCTGACTGGAAGTTAATTACTGTAAAATGACGGGAAAAGTTCAACAGAGAGAGAGAGAGAGAGAGAGAGAGAGAGAGAGAGAGAGAGAGAGAGAGAGAGAGAGAGACTTTTCTGTTTTATTCCTGAAGTTTCTTTTGCTTTCATTTAACAGATATTAATTTTCTACTCTCTCTCTCTCTCTCTCTCTCTCTCTCTCTCTCTCTCTCTCTCTCTCTCTCTCTCTCTCTCTCTCTCTCTCTCTCTCTCTCTCTCTCTCTCTCTCTCTCTCTCTCTCTCTCTCTCTCTCTCTCTCTCTCTCTCTCTCTCTCTCTCTCTCTCTCTCTCTCTCTCTCTCTCTCTCTCTCTACTTCATCTCTTCCTTACAGTATTCACAGAAATGGGTTCCCTTTGAAAAACTTCGGACACAAGAAGCATCAGAGAGAGAGAGAGAGAGAGAGAGAGAGAGAGAGAGAGAGAGAGAGAGGTGTGGAGGAAACGTGAGGAGCAGCCTTTTCAGTGTCTCTCCAGCAGTGAAATATGAGGCTTCAGCTGTTCCATGTTTCTCCCTTGTCTTTGGAAGCAGATTCGTCACTAGCGACAGCCGGGATGGGCCGAGGCGGGGCTAGGCGTGGGGCGGGGTGGGCGTCGGGTGGGATGGGGCGGGCGTTGAGCGGATGGCGATGTTGTGGCGTGGATTGGTTGTGTGCCGGGAACGGATTTTGATAGTAGGAAGGGTGTCGAAGGCCGTATGAGAGATAGGACATGAGCAACGACTGGATGTACTGTGTGTGTGTGTGTGTGTGTGTGTGTGTGTGTGTGTGTGTGTGTGTGTGTGTGTGTGTGTGAAGGATTGTGGGGAAAAAGTGGAAAAGGAGGGTGGAGCAGTGTTGCGTGAGGTAAAGTTATGGGTGACAGTGTGAGGCCTGTGGTGGTGGTTTGTGGTGGTGGTGGTGGTGATGGTGGTGGTATACGGGGAGAGATAACACTTCTGTTGGTGTTTTGGCATGGCGGGTGATGAGGAGTGAAGGGAAGAACGGTGCTTTATAGCGAGTATCCTTGAACACTTTCTTTCCCACATCAGAATTAATCTAAAAGGTTACAGAATTTTTAAGACGTGTTTTCATTGGTGCTTTTTTATCTCTCGAGTTTTGCAGAAGAGAGGATGCAAGACCGAGGAGAGTATAGAAAAAATCTTTACTTGACTCTCCACTAAAGTAGGAAGTAGAAAATATCTAAAGAAGAGTCAGTTCAGGCTCCAGTCAAGTTTCCTTACAAAAACTTGATTGGTGACAGATTCTAAGCATGTCAAAGTATTTAGAATTGAGGAGGACGCTAAGAACAGCGGAAATAAGTATGGCTTGACTACAAAGAGGCTTGCAGGGAGAGTTGCGACGATAAGAACATTAAAAAGTAAGAGAATCAGCAAGTAGCCATTAGGCCCACATGTTTTGCTCCCTCAATAAAACACATCTACCTAATACTGCATTTCCAGCTATCACCCATAAATCTGTCTAGTGTTTCAAAGCTCCTTATTGACTCTCCACAAAGAACCTCATTACTAATTCTGTTCCAGTCATATATCACAGAGACTAATTTTCCAATGAGCTACCTGTGTAAAGGACTTAGTTAAAGCTTCAAGTTAAAGATGTTCGTGTTTATACCACATAGCACCTCCTCCTCACTCGACTACTAAATAATAACTTTCCACGAACCCCATTTCCCTTTGCTGTAGTAATGAGAACAATATTATTTGTTTTTTCACACCACCCATCTTGACGGGTTGTAATTCTGCTGCGAAAATTAGGTACTTCATTATTGGTACTAGGGAGATTGCAGTTGCTGTAAGGAAATAATGAACTAAGAGATATATGGATGTATGTATATACGTGTGTGTGTGTGTGTGTGTGTGTGTGTGTGTGTGTGTGTGTGTGTGTGCCATTCACTAATAACAAGTGGTAAAACTGGACGCCACTCAACCTCAACATCATCCCACTACACTCCCCCCCTATAAACTCCTTTACACCCCGCTCTGCCCCGCCCCGCCCCTTCCAGCCGTGCCCCGTAGTGTAGCCTCACCTGCTACACGAGGAGAGGTAACCACCCGGCTACCGCACTGCAGTACGCGGCGCCCCTCCTCTCCCTGCTCATCCCCCTTTCCCCGTCACACGCGACACCACACAGATAATTGAGTTGATTACCTGGCAGGTGAAGGAGGCGCTCGGTGACTCTCTTATCCCTGGAAAATAAAGGAAGAGAAAGAAGTGAGAGAATAACTGATGAATAACAAAGACATTCATGGATGTGGAGGGAAAAGAAAATAGTATATATAAATACGTACGTGGGAATTACTTGGCAGGTGGTGGACGCCCGAGATGACTCTCTTACCGCTAGAAAATAAAGACAAAGAGAGAGAGGAAGGAGAAAATAAATGATAGAAAATAGAGCAAGACATTCATGAACGTTGGAGGAAAAATTAGCATAGTCGCCAACGTAGGAATTAAGATGTGTTTGTTATGACAAGTTTTTAATTACCACAGACCACGAAAAGAAACTGTCATTTGGAGTCATCAAGGTCATTAATATATTCAGGAGTTCTGGCTGCAAAATCTGTCTATCTTCTTGTCAACCTGTCTATTTGTCCACCAGTTTCGTTCTGCCTGTCTGTTTATTTGTCGTTGTGTGTGAACCTGTCTATTTGTTTACCATTTTCGTTCTGCCTGTCTGTTTATTTATCTTTGTGTGTGTCTCCTTATTTGTTTGTCTGTATACCTTGGTCTCCCTGCTTGTTTGCCCATCTGTGCCTGTTATCATGTCTGTTTGTTTGTTTACTCGTATTTGTTGTCTCGTTTACCTGTCTGGTTTTCTGTCTATCCACCATTCTGCTTCCCTATATCAGTTTTAACTTTACCTATCTGCTCGTCTACCGTTCTTTGTGTGCTGACCTATTTGTTGCCTTGCTTACCTATTTACCTACTTATGTGACTGGTTACCTACATATTTTTATTTACTTTTGTTTATTGATTCAACTATTTGTCACTGTCTGTTTCTCTGTTGCTGTATATATGTCTTCCTACCGTTACATCTGTTCGCTAGTGTACTTATCTCAATGTCTTGTAATTGTGTTCATTTTCTTCCTGCTATTTCTACTGTTTATCTGTCCGTCTATCAGCTTATTAATCCATCAGTCAACTTACCTACGTGGCTATTACTTATCTATCTCTCCTTATCCACCTATATTATAATTTACTTGTTTGCCTACCCGCATATACAAGTACTTATCTATTATCTATCATTATCTATATGTCTGTTATCTATTTATCTATCTATTTCCATATCTGCTAGTCTGCCATTCTTCTTTCCTTTCTGTTTACGTCCCGTCTATCTTTCAGAGGTCACCGTCGCGTCTTACATTCCTACTGGCGACGGTCACAAAGCCCATGCCGCTGTCCTGGGGCGCGAGAAGGTCAAGTCGGATTGTCACTAGCGAACACCATTTTACCTTGTAGTTTTATTGTTCCATCCTTGTGTGATTCTTTTATTTAGCCTCCACTCGTCTCTCTCTCTCTCTCTCTCTCTCTCTCTCTCTCTCTCTCTCTCTCTCTCTCTCTCTCTCTCTCTCTCTCTCTCTCTCTCTCTCTCTGTGGCGTCCCTGCTGTTGCTATTTCCGTTTGCTTCGGTAGCCGCCACACGTCTACGGAGAGCGAGAGAGAGCCAGGGAGAGGGAAGAGTTCAGGGGGGAGGAGAGATGGAAGAGTGAAAGGTAGGGGGAAAATAAAAGATACAGAAAAAAAAGTCATAGGGGACTGGGAAATAGGAGTGAGAGAGAGAGAGAGAGAGAGAGAGAGAGAGAGAGAGAGAGAGAGAGAGAGAGGTGAGGAAAGAGGGGGAAGCAAGGTGGAAGAGAGGAAATGGAAAAGTGTGAGATGAAGGGAGGGAAAAGCAGCATGGAGGATGAGAGAGAGAGAGAGAGAGAGAGAGAGAGAGAGAGAGAGAGAGAGAGAGGTGGCAGGAGGGAGGCAGCTTCCGTATTTGACACAACAATGCACTTTTATCTGCCTGTTATGTGGCCGACCACGTGACGTCAGATGTCTCGCCCTTGTTTACTCTTCCCGTTCTCTCTCTCTCTCTCTCTCTCTCTCTCTCTCTCTCTCTCTCTCTCGGTGAAATTCATGATTTAGTCCGTTCTTTTACTACTTTACTTTTTTTTTTTTTTTTGCCTTACCATTACAAGGATAAAATGTTCACACACACACACACACACACACACACACACACACACACACACACACACACACACACACACACACACACACACGAAATGGACAGTTCCCGAGCGAAGCAATTTGATTTTCTCTTTTTTTTTTTTTTTTTTTTTTTTTTGTAACAGAAAACGTGTCAATATAGAAAATGGATTGACGTAAACAAAAGGAAACTTTACCCGAGTTTATCACCCGTGTGTGGCTTCCCTGGTGTAGTACTGTGATTCTCTCTCTCTCTCTCTCTCTCTCTCTCTCTCTCTCTCTCTCTCTCTCTCTCTCTCATTGACAGGCGTGAGGGGAGAGAGGCGAGGGGAGAGGAATCCTTGTGGGGTTTTAGGAGATTGGTAACCCTGTCATGGGCGCCGCGTGGGGTTGGTCACGCATCTCCATTGCATTGTGGGAGATATAAAGTTCCCTTGTTTCTTTTTTTTTTTTTTTTTTTATTTTGTCTCCGTTTTTTTCATTTCTCTCTCTCTCTCTCTCTCTCTCTCTCTCTCTCTCTCTCTCTCTCTCTCTCTCTCTTTTCTGGTGTTTTCATGTTGCAAACTGATGTTCAAAGATTACGTTTTCTTTTCTGCCTTTTCTTTTCTTTTTTTTTTTTTTTCTTTGTATCGTAATATTCGCTAAGATGTAATCAAGTTATCAACTCTAAGTGGCGTACCTGTGTTTGCTTTCTTTTTCTTTAGCTATTTATCTGTCGTTTTTTTTTTTTTTCCATCTATTTTTTTTTTTTTTCAGTTCAGTTGTATCAGTTTGGAATGTTTAGGTCTGGTGAGATGTATTCAGGTTCATTATTCTTAATTCTGTAGTTTCATTTTTATAATTTTTTTTTTTTACTTTTTCCTTTCAATTTCCTCTCGCTTTCATTTCTGTTTTCACACCTCAAGTTTCCTGTTTCGAGTTTTTACGTGTTAGTTTGAATTATTAACCCCTTTCGTTACTGGGACGCATTTTTACCTTGTTTCTTTTAGTATGATTAGATTATTTTATTTGCATAAGGAAGGTTTTATGGCGGTCAGAAGATTAATGGCCAGTCTTTACCATTTCAATCCCCACATAAGTTTCTATAGCTGTATAACATCTCCAAATGGTAAACAGAATGAGTATGATAGCGCGGCACGGTACTGAAAAGGTCAAGGTGTACTAAAATGGAGTTGAATCATTCTCGTGGTGTTTTTATAAGTGGGTATGGTTGAATATGTTTGTTAAGAAAATCGATCAAAATGAAGGTTCTTTATTATCGACTGGCAGGAAGGATGAACAGCATAGATTCGAACATGGAACGGATAATTCATAGCAGGCACGCTAACCACTCCATTCGTTCACGGTCTGTTGTATTAAGCATAGTTGAAAATACATTATGTGGTTTACAGTAGCTATTTGGAAGCTTTGTTTAGCATTAGTGGTATGATGCATAAGTCAGATGTTTAGTACAGTAATGTTTACGTTGGTTATGATTTACTGTGTTTGGAGAGAGAAATGAAGTTAGTAAATGATATCGTTGGTTTCAACACCTTGACTTCTGCGCCTGACATGACACGTCCCACACAGCACAGCACAGCACTCGGCAACCCGCCTACTCGTGCGGGAAAACACCAGAGAAACAGTCATAGTTGTTTGATAACCTCCTCGATAAAGAATACATGTAACCGCATTCGAATAAGAGAAAAACATTGATGCTGTTGCTGTAGTAATAGTAGTAGTAGTTGTAGTAATAGTAGTAGTGGTAGAAGTAGTGGTAGCAGTAACAGTAGTAATAGTAGTAGTAACATCAGCAGTGAATGAGGGTGTAGTACATAGCAACATTTCCATTGGTTATATTGTTTCACTGGTTGGTGTTATTGTTATTCTAAGTGGTGCAGTTGTTGCTATTGCTGCTCATGTGTATTCAACGCTCAGCTCGCCGTCAATGCATACAGTCCCTCTCCATCATCTTTCCGACCTCGTGATCCTCCGTCGTCCTTTCCCTTTCTACCTGTTCCCGTCTTCCTTCCTCCTCTCCTCAACGCACCATCAGTTTTCGTCTCTCTCTCTCTCTCTCTCTCTCTCTCTCTCTCTCTCTCTCTCTCTCTCTCTCTCTCTCTTGCGTTTCACCTTTTCCAAGAAGCCAAATATGCGAATTCAGTTTCCCTGGCCTGGTCTTGGCTCGTAAGATTGATCTGAAAACTTTGGTGGGTACATTTCACCCCAAAATTGAGTTATCGAGACGTCTGTTACACGACAAATATGATTCCCGGGTCCTTCCAGCTCTGAGAAAAGGAAAAGGAGGAGGACGAGGAGGAGGAGGAGGAGGTAGTGGTGGTGGTGGTAGTGAAGGAGGTGGAAAGGAAAGAATAGGAAAGAATAGGAGAAAACTATAGCAAAAAAATACTTGAGAAAAATACAGGAGGTAAAAGAAGAAAGAAAGAAAGAAGAAGAAGAAAAAAAAGAAGAAGAAGAAGAAGAAGAAGAAGAAGAAGAAGAAGAAGAAGAAGATGAAGAAAAGAAGAAAGAAGAAAAAGATAAAGAAAAGAAAAAGAAGAAGAAGGAGGAAAAAAGAAGAAAAAGAAGAAAAAAAGAAGAAATTAAAGAAAAGAAGCAAAGAGGTGAAGAGAAAACGGACAACAACAATGAGGGCGACGATGAGAAACAACAACAACAGGAAGACTGAAAGATGACCGGAAGACGATGAGGAAGACCTTGACTAGGACTGAAATGTGATAGGCAATTGATATCAGTCCTTTCATCCATGTGTCTTTCTCTGTACTTCAATGTAATTATATTTTTTTCTAACGTATTTGAGTGCGTGCGGGGGAGGGCGGGTTGTATGCATGCAGCAAAGATTGTGACCCATTGATGTTTCTTTTTTAGTGATGATTGACTGACTGACAGACTTACTGATGAATTACCTAAGTGCGCCTCAACAATGCGCTAATATTTCGCAGTTTTTACATGGGCGCATTTGAGGAAATATAGATGAAACACAGGTTAATGGAGGTGACTCGTGTTATGAGAGTGGTTTGAGGAAAGCAGGAAGAAAATAGAGTGAAGCAGCAGCAGGGTGATGGAGCGAAGGGACGAGGGAGAGGGAGTGATGGATGGAGAAAAGTGGAGAGCTGAAGTTAATGGAGGTGAAATGATGTTGTCTGGACTGGTTGAGGGAGGCAGAGACAGAGTAGAGTTGTGAGAGGCAGTGAGGGGAATAGACGAGACTGGGAGGAGAGTTTAAGCGGGGGGTAAAGTCCCTGAGGCGTGATCACCATGGCAATGCATCGAACAGGTGACACCACCCTCAGCAGCGGCGCCACCGCCCAGACGCTGACGCCATGACTCCCGCCCCGCCCAAGCCAGCGGGGACGCCGGGAAGGTGATACACTCGCTTCCCATGGGTGACTTCCCGCTGGACATTTCCACTAAGGAGGAGAGCACTAAGTGTCCTTACCGCCTTCACTAGGGGCGGGTCAGCTGCCATTAAAAGCGCTGGTTATTAGGAGAACGAAGATTCATCCATGATTTTTTTTTCCTCTTTTTGCCTAAAGGAGGCACACCTTTAGAGGTAACAACAAATTTAGTCTTTAATTGTCTCTTTCTCTAGAAAACATTTATGAAGGATTATAAAATTCAGATCAGTTTTGATCGTAACCTATTTTAGCCTGTCAGCGTCAAGTCTGTATGATAAATTCCCCAAAACTAACAAACCTAACTTTACTTAATCTATCCTAATCAAGAAAAGAATTATGTTGATGCGAAAATCTTGAAATCTTGAATGGGATTTGGAATGCTCACTTGATAATCTTTTTCAAGGGTAAACATGATGGTGAAGCGATAAACACCCTAAACCAATACGGTATGTAATCTAGTGAAAGGCATTTTGATGCCGAACTCTTGAAAGGTAATGAGAAAACTTTTCAGAGGGTAACCTGAACACTATACGAATCCAAACAGAGACGAACCTAAAATAAAAACGAAAGCCATAAATCTCACTTAACCTGACGGAACTTATGTCATGAAGGAACTATGTTGAGAGGGACGTCTTGAAGTTTTATAAGGGAAGCAGAATGACAACGGGATAGAGTGATCAGGTTAGCCTCATTGAATACGAAAGCCGTGACAAGTCCGATGAACATTTTAAATCTAACTCGACCTAAATCAGAGAAGAACCATTTTGATGAGGAAATTCTCGAAATGTTCACTGGATAAATTCATCTGATACCAAACTGAACAATATATGAATACTGATCTTGTCTTATCCAGGAAAGCATTATTCTGATAGGGAAGTTTCGAAATCTCGTATGGCTTTACGCATCTGAGGGCAAACTGACCAGTATACGACCCCAAGCAGAGGCCAAGGTGGGCTGGAGCAGAGCGTGGCGCGGGTCAGCACTACCAGTAGCCCAGCAGACTCACAGCCAAGTGGCGGCACTTCCCCTTTACGGCCGGGGAAGCGAGCGCGTTATTATTACTATTTGCTTCGCTCCATTATTTTTGCTCTCTCTCTCTCTCTCTCTCTCTCTCTCTCTCTCTCTCTCTCTCTCTCTCTCTCTCTCTCTCTCTCTATCTATCTATCTATCTATCTATCTATCTATCTATCTATCTATCTCGTTTTCATGTCAACTTCACTTTCCTCTCAGTATTCCTCAGCCACATACAACCTTGATCCCACGCCGCCCCTTCTGTATGCCTGTCCATCTGCTTGTCTGTATTGAGTATGTGGATGCAAATATGAGTGTACGGATATATATGAATGTGTGCATATACCTTGAAGCGTGGTGATAACTGTCTATCTCGTTTTCTTTATGGTGTGTGTGTGTGTGTGTGTGTGTGTGTGTGTGTGTGTGTGTGTGTGTGTGTGTGTGTGTGTGTGTGTGTGTGTGTGTGTGTGTGTGTGTGTGTGTGTGTGTGTGTGTGTGTGTGTGTGTGTGTGTGTGTGTGTGTGTGTGTGTGTGTGTGTGTCTCTTTGTGTACATGCCTTCGTGTTTGTCGGCTGTGGTTGTGGTTATTTACGCCGACTGTTTGTGTGTGTGTGTGTGTGTGTGTGTGTGTGTGTGTGTGTGTGTGTGTGTGTGTGTGCATGTGTGTGTATGCAGCAGCAACACGTAAATGAAAAGAAAGAATTGGAGTACCTCATTACTGCTATTAAAAAGATAATCACGTTAAAAAAAAAAATATTTGAGAAGAGTAAGTGAAATTCATCGGCCATATCAAATTATATCTTTGGAAAGGCAGAAGAGTTTAATATTTTCTTTGCAAATATAGAAAAGACATATAACTTAACTAAGTCAGTGGACACCAACACAGTCCTACTAACAGAAAGAAGTCTTAATGAAACTTGTTCTGTGGATTCAAATTTAATTTCGCTGAAATTTATCAAGATTGCCTTAAATTTTGATACTTTTTTTCATAACATGCATCATAAATAGCTCAGTTGTTACCAACACATTCCTCAAACTGTAAAACGCACGTCTTTCCTTTGCTAAAGAAAAACCCGTGCTCTCTAAGATATTGGAAAAAAATTACATATCTACAGCTTTTAGAATTTTTAGATAACAAATACATTTCTTATAGATTGCATGGTTTTATACCCAGTCATTCTATTGAATCTACACTAACTATCATAACTGGTAATATATACAATAATATTAACCATTAGAGTGTCATTGTTGTCGCTGTCAGCCATGATATCCTGCTGAGGTGGTATTCTGACCTCAGTATAGACTCCATCTGGCGCAACAACTATTTACGCAGTAGAACTCAGTCAGTCAAACTGCAAAGGGCACCATCGACTAAAGTAAATGTACGAGTACACTTCGGTGTCTCCTGGCTCTATCCATCCTTGGACAAGTGTTGTTCACTATATATTTTAATGACGTGGTTAAGTGTATCAGTGACTGTGTTTTAGCTCCGTAACAGGATGACACCTATAGACCTAGAGAATATCATTAAAAAAGAGAACACTTTCCTTGTTAAGGCTAGTTTTTTTTTTTCAATAATAAACTAATGGTCAACAGTAATAGAACACAATGCATATTTCTCGGTAGTAGACAGTTGTCGTCACAGGTGCCTGAGGACACTGGTGAGATTTGATGATACTCTCATCCATCCGTGTGTGTCTATAATATAGAAAAATTAGCTTATACATGAATCGGTGTTTGATTTTCTATTTGTAAAAAAATAATTTGATACTTTATATTAGGCAAAACTTTGACAAAGCAGGCAGAACCGTTGTCTCACAAACAATTGTTTTTAAGTTTTATAAATTACTGCATAATAATTTGTGGCACTACCAACATTATTTTCCTAAAGAAAATTAAATCTAAATCTAACCTAGACAACCATCTATTACAAATGGCGGTGATGTGTGGTTGATGCATACCATGGTTTTGGCAATCCTATTTTCTGTAGTTTATTGTCGAAACTTTTCATTATAAGCTTGGTTTTTCTAAGGACGACAAGTTTCCTATTCAATTTTAATAAAATTATATTTTTTTCTCTGCATTTTATCTGGTTGTTTACCTGAATTGCACTCCATGCCTGCTATCATAGATTTTTGATAGCGTAATTCTATGTTTACCGAAGTTTGGCAGATTTTACAATGACTTTATGTTATTTTCATGGAAATCATAAGAGCATAGTTATACATAAATGCAGTTGGACTTATTGAGATGCCATTACGAGCCTCTATGTCTATATTCACATAAAATCGTTTTCAAAGTATTGTATTATGTATATACTTTCACGTATCTCTCTCTCTCTCTCTCTCTCTCTCTCTCTCTCTCTCTCTCTCTCTCTCTCTCTCTCAATCTCGTCTAGCACCATTAGAGCGGTCGCCTCCTCCTCAGCGCCCATTCACTCTGGGACAGCAATGGATGAGGCCAGTTTGTCGAGGGAGGAGCCGCCGCGCGGAGACAAAAGCGACGCACACATGACCTGTTAGGCTGAGCAGGTCACTTTTCACACCCTTCCTTACTTACTTAGCCTCCCTCCATCCTTACCTTTTTTTCTTCTTCCTCTTTTTTTTTTTTCTTCTTTTTCTTTTTCTTCTTTTTCTTTTCTCCTTTTCTTCCTTTTCTCCTTTTTCTTCTTCTTTTCCATCTTCTTCTGCCTTTTCTTCTTCTTCTTCTTCTTCTTCTTCTTCTTCTTCTTCTTCTTCTTCTTCTTCTTCTTCTTCTTCTTCTTCTTCTTCTTCTTCTTCTTCTTCTTCTTCTTCTTCTTCTTCTTCTTCTTCTTCTTCTTTTAATCTCTCTCTCTCTCTCTCTCTCTCTCTCTCTCTCTCTCTCTCTCTCTCTCTCTCTCTCTCTCTCTCTCTCTCTCTCTCTCTCTCTCTCTCTCTCTCTCTCTCTCTCTCTCTCTCTCTCTCTCTCTCTCTCTCTCTCTCTCTCTCTCTCTCTCTCTCCATCCCGATCACTGTCATGTTTTTTCTTTTTCTTTCTTTATTTTCTTCTTCGTGTCATCAGTTTACAGTTCTACCTCCCTCCTCCTCTTCTTCAATCTCCTCCTCTTCCTCTTTCATCTCGTCCTTCTCCTTGCTTCTTTATCTTACTCTTCTTTTTCTTATTTTCTCTTCTTCTCTTTCTCCAACAACAAGCGTTTCTTTTTACCCTCCGTTCCTCCTCCTCCTCCTCCTTTTCTTCTTCCTTTTTCACTTCCTCCTCTTTCTCTTCCTTTTATTCCTCCTTTCCTTCCTCATCATCATTTTTCTCCCCTTCTTCCCACTTCTCTTCCTCCTCTTCTTATTATTCCTCCTCCTGTGAAAGAACGCACAGAGAAGGCGGCGGAGTACTTCTATATGTCAAATCAAGTCTTCGCCCTTTTTCGAAACCAGTCAAAAAGGTAAATCATATTGCTGTCTCATACCTTCAACTTAGCTCTAAAAGGACGAAAACTAGTAACTGGTGTCATTTACCGCTCTCCTGGACAAGTACACGAGACCGGTAACAAACTATATGAACAAACAGCCGAAATTTGTTCAGAAAACGAAACTTTAATTTTTGGAGACTTCAACCTTACTGTTAATAGATGGGATGATCCTTTAAATTCACACTCGGGACATGATTTATATAACAATCTTTTAGAAGGCAGTCTGGATCAACTTGTACAACATTCAACTAAAGGTGATAATATCTTAGGAAGCATAATCACTAACGTTGAAGTTGTATCCGAATTCAGTACCAGTGACCACCGGGCGATTACATTCAGTATAAAAAAAATAAGTTCCTTCCAAATGAAAGTAAAAAGAAAAGTACCTGACATTCATCCGGCAAATTTTGGAAAACTCAGAAAAATTTTGTCTGAAAGTAATTCGAGCCAATTGTTAAGTATGAATTGCATAAACGAAGCGTGGAAACCGTTCACATATAAACTTGACCTAGCTGTAAAATCCTCTGTTCCACTACAAAAAAAGGCGCTCGATCGTCAACAATAAAGTGAAATGGTGGAAATCAGAAATGAAAACAAAAATAGTCTCTTCGCTAAAAGAAAGAGACAAATCCAATCACGATCAATACTATAAAAACTTATCCGAGAAAGCAAAAAGAATTCTGAACTCATATTACAAACCGAAGCAAGTCAAATCCTAAAGAACTTTTCAGTTACATCAAAAATAAAGAGTATTGGCTTTATCTTTAGGGCAGCTAGCTCTACACAACGACGAATACACCGATGACGAAATAGAAATGGCTTTTAGATTAAACAATTACTTTGCGTCCGTCTTCACTAAGGAAAACGATTCAGAAAATCAGCCAACTGCCAAAATTCATAGTAACAATGTCTTTTTAAATATCCAAGAAAATTAAATTTTGCGCACGATAAATGAAGTTAAAATAAATAAAACACCTGGTCCCGATCAAATTTCTACACTTATACTAAAAGAGGCAAAGAATCAACTTGTTAAACCATTATCCATCCTCTTTAATTAATCGCTAAACACACATGAAGTTTTTGACGACTTGAAACTTGGAAAAGTAACTCCATCTTTAAAAAGGTGACAAGTCCCGTTCTAGAAATTATCAACTGATCAGCCTCACTTCAGTGGTAGGTAAGCTAATGGACAAAGTTTTGAGAGGTAAAGCTATAACATTCTTAGAAAGTAGCAACATATGTAATAAATGAATCACAACATGCACTTAGATACAAACTGTCATGTTTAACTAACCTAGTCGACTTTTTACATGACGTATAATTTGTACATCATTCCAAAGGGCTTTTGACAAAGTTCCACATACACGTCTTACCAGTAAAGGAAAAGCACACGGTATAACTGGTGACATCGCAGCATGAATTGGCTGTCAGACCGTAAACAGCGAGTAGTGATAAATGTTAAATCTTCAGAATGGATTAACGTAAGCAGTGGCGTTCCTCAAAGATCAGTCCTGGGCCCGATTCTTTTCATTACATATATATATATATATATATATATATATATATATATATATATATATATATATATATATATATATATATATATATATATATATATATATATATATATATATATATATATATATATATATATATATATATATATATATATATATATATATATATATATATATATATACATTGACGAAGGATAAATTGTAAGCTATCAAAATTCTCGTATGACACAAAAATACCAAACAAAGTAGAATCGGTAAACCAACGTCGACTTTTGCAAAGCGATATAGATGCTCTTTTTAAATAATCAAATAAGTGGCAAATGAAACTCAGTATAGATAAATGCCACGTGTTACACGTAGCAATTCAAAATTCTCAGGCGGTATTCAAGATGAATGATATCCCCATGACGAGTATGGACGAAGAAAAAGATCTTGGCGTCATAGTTTCAGCAGAACTCAAGTCAAGCAAACACTGCACCGAAGTCGTAAAAATTGCAAATAAATCAGTCAGTCTCATTGGAAGATCTTTTACTTTCAAATCCAAGGAAAAATATTAACATTATATAACTCACTCATGCGTCCACATCTCGAATACATTGTTCAGTTTTAGTCACATTACTACAAAAATTATATCGAGAAATTAGAAATGATACAATGTAGATTGACAAAAATATCCCAAGGCTGCGAAACAAATCCTACGAGGAACGCCTTAAGGAACTAAATTTATTCTCTCTTGAGAACCGGAGAATAAAAGGTGACCTTATTACGCTTTTCATGATTTTCAATGGTTTCACAAGTTTGATTATGGAAAAATACATATCAGTCAACCGGTCAAATGTCATCAGAAACAATGGTTTTAAAATTGTAGGTAAGCGTTTCATAACAAAAAAAAAAAACTTTTTCTTTAAATGCATAGTAAATATATGGAATGGTCTGCCATTAAATGTCGTGAACTCAGGTACTATCGAAACATTCAAAGTTTGCCTTGATAAATACTTCGAATCTAATCCTCGATTGCGCTTTTTCTGATCTCCTGGGCCTCTGATCGTGCTCAAAATTGCCCGTTAGCATTACTTACCATCACCCTCCATACTTGACACAGATAGCTCAAAATGAGCGGTCACTACTTTCGCTCTCAATCTGTGAAGGGCTGTGGATAATCAAGAGCCCTGAGAGTAGGTGACCATCATCGGAATTTAAGATACCAGGGGTTAGCCGCTGCAGGGATAACTATACAATGTGTAGCGCCCAGTAAAGGGAACTGCACGGTTACAGTGGTTCTACGGAGCTAGGGCCTGATTGACTGCTGCCTCTTTCGAAAGTGCCATACAAGGCTGCCACACCACCTTTTTGACTCTACACTGTCTACATACACACTACACAACACTACTTACACGCACGGATAACCCAGAGTTAACGGTCACTACTACTACTTTCTACCAGTGACGGGCTGTGTTTAGAGAGGTCTTGTCAATTATTGATCACCATCAGGAACTAAGATACCAGGGATCAATGTTGCGAGGAAACCAGCGTAAGGGCATGATTGACTGATGCCTCCATGGAAAGTACCAGGCAAGGTTGCTGCACCACCCATTCGACATACACACTGTGCATCCACGTACACAATGCACACACAATATTACATTTACCAAGCTTTAACATCTTCCTCTACAAAACTTACATATTTCCTTTTCACTCTTTACTAAAATTCTATGTGTTTTTCAATATCACATGGTTCCGCCTTTTTTCCTGCCAGCTTTGGTTGCAAGGAGGGGTAGGTGGGGAGGAACCTTCTGCTTTACTGTCCTGTCTCTATCACTGGTAGTTAGTATATAGTCCCAACAAACAACTTAATAAGAACTTCAGGGTCTGTCGCTGTTCGTCTTCCTTTGTATTCCTTTGTATTCTCCTCTTCCTCCTGCTCTTCTTCCTCCTCCTCCTCCTCCTCCTCCTCCTCCTCCCCCTCCTCATCCTCCTCCTCCTCCTCCTCCTCCTCCTCCTCCTCCTCCTCCTCCTCCTCCTCCTCCTCCTCCTCCTCCTCCTCATCATCATCATCATCATCATCATCATCATCATCATCATCATCATCATCATCATCGCTATTATAATCATTATTTCTCTCCTCCTCCTCCTACTCCTCTTCCCGTTTTTTACAACAACAACGTACTATTGCTATTACTTCTATTACTACTACTGGTGCTATTATTAATCTCTCTCTCTCTCTCTCTCTCTCTCTCTCTCTCTCTCTCTCTCTCTCTCTCTCTCTCTCTATCTATCTATCTATCTATCTATCTCTATCTATCTATCTATCTATCTATCTATCTATCTCATTTCTCTTATGCATTTTACTGATCTATCATTTTTTTTTTATAGCCAAGAACTTAAATTTCATAACAGTCGGTTCCAATTACTAATACACGTTCATTATTTCAATTTTCTTCTGTTTGCGACACACTTACTCCTCTTTCATTATAGATCCGTCTTTGTTGGTTTATTCATTGTTTTTCTTACAGTTTCACAATTTTTTTTTTTTTTTTTTTAGTTCTTATTTCTTCCTCTGCTTTAATAATTGTGGTTCGTACACATTATTTTGTTTGGTTCATTTTATACATTCATTCTTTATTGTACTTTATTTCCTTCATTTTAAGAGTTATTCGCGTACCTGAATATACTAGTTCTTCACTTGATTTTACGTTCTTGTTCGTATTCACACCTTCACTTTTATTATTCTTGTTATTTTTTTCCTGTAGATATAGTTTACTTTATACTTCTTTCTTCTTGCTCGCTTTACGCTTTTACACCTATTTCATTTGTTATCTTCTTTCGTTCATGTGGTTCACCGATATATAGGTCCTTGCTTTTTCTTTTTTTTCTACTCAAGAACATGCATAACAAAACAACGTAAGAGAATAAGGAAATCTGTAAGAGGTCACCAGCCTACACCAGGCAGTTCCTGTGTGAAACTAAACACACCTCCACTATTATAGCCACACATAAATTTGTCTGATGTGCCATTATGTTCCCTTTTGAGACTCCATTAACAACCTGACTACTGAGGCTTTTCCATTTCTATTTCAGATCCAATTTCTTCATAGGCTTTTTTTTTTTTTTATCTCTTATCCACAAAGTCTCTTATTCAAAGCTTTTATTTTGTTTTCTTCTTTTCTATCAAGTGTAAAGGAAACAGGAAAGCTTAAATTAAGGAAAAGGTAAGGATTAACTTTAGTGTTGAGAATGCATTAATTGTCTTTCTTCCTCCCATCAGTGACGAGGTGGTATATGTATAGATAAATGAATATATGTATACTGATGCCATCCTTTCCCTTACTCCCTGCCCGGCCCCACGCACTCCTCCCCACACACACACACACACACACACACACACACACACACACACACACACACACACACACACACACACACACACACACACACACACACACACACACACACACACACACACACACACACACACACACACACACACACACACACACACACACACACACACACATATATATATTCGTCTAGTCGTTTCCGTAATTAAATGTATCGTACCAGCGTCGTGTCAGACAGCAATTGGGTGAGAATAGGTGTGTTTGTCACTTGCACAGGTGTGAGTCAATGCTGTCTTGTTCCGAGAGAAGAAAATACTGCAGGAACATTAGTAGATAGGAGTGTGTGTGTGTGTATTTACCTAGTTGTATTTACCTAGTTGTAGTTTTACACGGCCTGGGCTTTATGCTCGTGTGGCCCCGTCTCCATATCTACACTTATCCAATCTTACTTTAAAAGTAACTGTGTGTGTGTGTGTGTGTGTGTGTGTGTGTGTGTGTGTGTGTGTGTGTGTGTGTGTGTGTGTGTGTGTGTGTGTGTGTGTGTGTGTGTGTGTGTGTGTGTGTGTGTGTGTGTGTGTCCTATGATTTACACGCGTCAACTCTTCATAAATACACAACTAACATCACCTTGTCTGTCCTCAATTTATACTCGCCTGAACGCATTCATGACACTACGAATTACAAGTGCATGTACGTATATATCATTCCTCATCTCTCTCACTCCTGTCCTCTCTGCTCCTACCCGCTCCCCAGTCCTTCCTACTCCTTGGCCCCTTCCTATCCCCGTCCTGTCTGTACTCTTCCCTCTACTGTTACTCTCCGCTATCCTGTCCCTCCTACTTCCTCCTACTCACTCTTGCTCCCTCGTGCTGTCTCCTGCTCCCGGCCCTTCCTTCCCCCTCCACACATCACACCGCCACATCGCCGCGCCGTTCAGGTCGTGACAGTAATAGCCGCCCGTGCTCTCATCCCATTGTCGCGTATTAAAACTTTTTTTTTCTCTCTTCCTGTCGTGTTTGGGTCAGTAGCGGGCGGGCTGCGAGCGGTGAGGGGCATTGGGATGGCCTGGTGCAAAAATGTTATTGGAAATTATTTAGGATATATGAGCTTATGACTTGATCATTTTTAGCGTTGGCATGACGGTGGATTTTTTTTTCTTTTTTTTCCCGATGGTGGTGGTGGTGGTGGTGGTGGTGGTGGTGGTGGTAGGAGGTTGTGAAGTGTATGCTGTGGTGTTTTTTGTGTGTGCGTTTGTGTGGGTGGGTGGATGGAAATGGCGATTGATATATGTATGTTCTGTTCATTTCAGTACTTCCGAGCGCTAGAAATACAAATACACGTAAACAAACACACACACACACACACACACACACACACACACACACACACACACACACACACACAAACACACAAGCACACACACCTTACTCGTATAACTAGGTCAAAAAGAGGATTGTTTAATTAATTGATGACACTTAAGAAACGATTTTTTCTCCCCATCAATCCGATCAATTTATTTCTTTTAGCATGACATAAACACTGTTGTTCACCTGATGACCACAACTCTCCCTCTTTGTCATTAACTTCAATAAAAAAAAAACTAATAACTGTCGCAAACTTGTACTAAGACGTGAAAAGCAATATATGAAAAATACCCAATCACTAAATAAACTTTTGCCAAAATTGGAGCTCATAATATTCCAAGAAGGTGACAAGATACGCATGAAATACCATAAATCTTTCGTATACAGGGACTGCCACGTAAGGAACTGATAGTATCTTGTGGCTTGCCTTATTTTCTAAAGTTTTATATATGACTGGGGAACAAAAAATAAAAACAGGAATATAGATGAAGTGGCTAGTTTCAAGAGATTAAAAAAAGAATATTCGAAATTAAGAAAAAAGTGTGTCGTGCCATCATTGTCCACCAAAAGCTGCTGTCATCCCCTTACGTGCACTACGCTTCCTGCTTCCTGTCAGTCTCAGTCTCCTCCAGGTCCCGCCACTTGAGCTGTTCCCCCTTAGAGACGCGTCTGCCTCCTCGATGTCTCTCTCTTTGTAAAGCTGCAAATGGCTTCGAACTTCCGGGTCCTTATATCCATACTCTTGGTTCTCATAAGGTCCATTTTCAATGTATTTTCGAAAGATTACATGGATAATATTCAGATTTCAATCGTTGTTTATCGCTCTGATGTTACAGAATTGTAATTGAATTATAGGGAAAAAAACACTATTGAAAATTCAACTCTGGTTTCTCTTAAGTTCCGTTTTCAGAGTCCACAGCGATGACATCTTTGCTAAGCAATAACCAGAATCATTGAAAAAAAAAAAAAACACCGTTGATTTTTACCAGCGATAATATCAAGTTTCCGTGGGTGTCATTCTCTCTGACGATGCAAAATCCTTGTTAAACTCTATCATCATAAACCCAACACCAATAACTCAACTAGCTAGAAGAGATAATGCACCGAAGCGTTTGAGAATACTGTCACTGTTTCTGAAAGGACCACCGGGACACGTGTTTATTTCGCAGGACAGGAGACGTACTGGACAGCAGACTCACTCCCGATAGACCATGAGAATTTAATTGTCTTGGTTTAAGATTCAAGGATCTGTCAGTTTACAGCAGCAAGGATCAAGAGGTGAGTGGCCAGCGGTGCAATACTCTACAGAATTGTAGGAAATGAACCCTGCAATACAACATTTACGAGGCATTTATTTCCATCTTAGAGAGAAAATGTCTCCAGACGCTTTGAAGTGGTGATTATAAGATGGTTAGCGGAAAAAGACAAAAGAAATATATATACACATTTTCGCTTCATTTTTTTTTTCTTTTTACTATAACTATTGTGTAAATCAAAGATATTAAAGAGTGAAACTGTTCCCAGGTGATTAGAAAAAGGGTTTCATGAATTGGTTAGACGCACAAGATGGATATACTCTCTCATTTCATCTTGTCATGAATTTTGAATGGAATAGAAACCTAACTTGAGAGAATAAAGGAAAAACGCAAAAAGTCGTCAGGTCTACACGTGGCAGTCCTTGTATGAAATGCATAAAACTCACTCATTGCTGCACATTTCTTTGTCGCTGTGTTGCAAAACTGAACGGTAAAAAATATAATATATAGAATCAAAGACGAGGAAGGGAAAGAAAAATATGAAAAGAAAAATTTGCACCAATAACTGTTTGGTAGGTAAGAGAACGCTAATGAAGTTAATAGAGAATGTAGATCATGCAGCACTAATTAATGAAGAAACGGATAAGAACAACAGCAACAGCACCATTATAAGAAGAGAGAAGACATTCATGAAATTGAAATACAAATATGAAAGAACAATCAAATAGAATAGATACATGGATAAATGAATAAATTATGAAAACTCAAGACAGGCCCAAAGGAAGACTTATTAGATTCAACTAGGGCACGAAAGGTGAGAAACGACGAAAGAATACAACAATGAGGAATGAATAAATGAAGCGATGTCACTGAAATTAGAATCTTCTATCAGAGAAAAAACAAAGACAAACTCGCGACATTAGTATTTTTATAGAGAGAATGAAACAGAGAAAGCAAAAGGTCGAAATATCTATTGTGACAAGAAAGATAACTGATATTGGCAAGCATCATCAATACACTGTAAAACCTTCAAGCGGTAACGCCATAAACAACAGAAACAATAAGAATGAATAGAAAAAGAAACGGGAGTCAGTGGCAGATGCACAAGTGGCATATAAATAGCCATGATAAGAGCTTGGAAGGTCAGGAAGGCATCAAAGAAATGAGAGCATGCGATGCTGGAATTAAAGACGATATCACGAGTCTTCCCTGACTGTATACGTAGGAAGCTTCGTTTGAAAATTCCACGAAAAATACAAGTGGAATATTTTTTTTTTTTTTGCTTGCTCTCTTACTCAAAATCGTCAGAAATTAAATTATTGATGGTTTTAAGAAGCAAGATGGTCATTAGATTTAATTAGAGAGAGAGAGAGAGAGAGAGAGAGAGAGAGAGAGAGAGAGAGAGAGAGAGAGAGAGAGAGAGAGACTGATACGAGAATAAACTTAATTTCACGATATTCCACTTACCATTGAAATAAAAAGTTAATTTGTGATAGCTGATATTTTGCTGTCAGTCGTGGAAGGCGTCGCTTGTGGCTGGATTTAATTTTCCCGTCACGTTTCATCAGATTATTTGACCAACGAATATGACAGAAATCCAAGCACTAAAGGAAAAGAATATATATTTACCACTTTATCCTTTGAGTTAACTCGAGGTAAAGCTTCGCAAAGGAAATAGATTGTTCATGGTCTTGATTCCTGTGGGTTACATCCCTTCTTGTCCCCACCGATGCTAACTTAAGTGAAGCTCTGGCGAGGAACTCTGTACTTCACGTCTTGACTCCTGCGAGTTAGGCAATGACCAGTATGCTTATAAACATTGGGATATTGTCGGGACTATTTTCCAAAAGTTATTGATATATTAGTTTAGGTTTTCATGGATCTTTTTCTTGTTGATAATACAGAGTGCTGAGCCTTCACACGAAAAACTTAATAACTTCTACTAAAACATGGTAATACTGGTCAAAGTAAGATACTGACTGAAACGTTTGAGAATGCGAACCAGTAACAGTGAGTCTAGAATGAGAGTGGTGTGGAGGGAGAGGGTGAGGCGGCTGGCGAGTGTCCTCTTTATTAAGAGAACATAGACTTTTTTTTTGACGTCTAAACGGTTGATCATTCTAAAGTGAAACATACACTTCTATGGCTTAGAAATACACTGAATCCCTCTGCAGAGCTTTACTTTTACGCATGTCACTCTATTCCAGTATAAGTATAAATCCGCCATTTTATGTGATACTTTTGTTAAACTCTTTACTATTCATGTATACTTGGTAGCTGTAATACAGTGGCTACCAGAATTTGTAGTTTTATAGACACGGGACTTTTGTAAGTTTAAAAATAAATACCCCCTTCAGTAAAGACGCTGCAAGCTGCAGTGACCTGCAGAAACCAGCTGATGCCAACAGAAGTAAGCGCTGCAGAGAATGGCAGGAGGTGACTTTTGGCTGAGCTGAAATCAGAGTCGATAACGAAGAAAGTTGTTCTAAAGGGAGGAAATAAACGAAAGCCACCTGTAACATTGCTGAAGTAATCAAGTTTCAGAGCTTATTGAACAAAAAGAAAATATAAAAAAAGTAAATACCAAAGGAGGAAAACAGACTCGATTTTGAAAGTGTCGCAAAACAAAGGATTTGAAGCAGTGTTTTGTATTACTTTGTTGATGCCAGCCGTGGGCGAGGAGGAGCGGGACGACTAAGCTTCCCGGTGACTCATAGTGGTGTTTGGCCGGGCTTCCCAGCCTCCCAGGCACTGTCCTCAGGGGAGTGTGAGTTACACTCTTGATCCGTGTTCTGAAACGCCCTGGATTCTCATAACTGCATTTTCTATTTTGTACTTTTTCCATAGATTTCTTTATATTTCTTTCTTTTACTGATCATGCCTTAGTATTGCGGGGAATGTGTGATAGTTATTCTCGTCATTTCGTTCAGAGGTGACTCGATAGACAACACTTATTCCAAAGCAAGATGGAAAGGGATGGAGGGATCAAGAAGCCGTGCGCCACACCAGACTTATCTCTGCTCCACGTAATACTATGATGTGTATGTACACCAAACAATGCGAGTAAGGCGAGGGAACGCAGTAAAAAGGAGGAGCAGGGAGATGCTGGCAAACCCTTCAATAGTTGATGACGGAAAGGTTTTAGAATATATTAACGTCTCCCATTTCGCCCTCACTTTATTTCTGCGCGTATCTATGTATTTATTTATCCCTCAATCTATTAGTCTTTACGTATGTTTTGTTTGTCTCTGTGTGTGTGTTTGTGTGTCTATCAATCTATCCATCTATCTATCTATCTGTGTGTCTGTCTATCTGTCTGTCTGTTTGCGTGTCTGTATCTATGTATGTATCCGTCTATCTACATAGCTATCTCTACTATTTATAACCCGAAGTGAAGCAGAATCAGCGTAAAGGAAGATTTCAGGTACCATCAACATATTAAATTTCACTCTTCTTTAATCACATTCCAAATCAAACTTCATAAAAACTAATATACAAATCAAAGGTTAAAATCGAAGCACGTGTACATCATTCTGAAAACATTAATAATGCTAATGATAATGTTCATCTAAAATTTGGGCAAAGGAAAGAAAAAGAGTGGATGTCATCTTGTACTCCTAAAAATTTCACCAAGCTTTCTGATCACGAAGTAAACAATAAAGATCAACCAAAGTAATGACTAAATATTATTCTAGGAAGGTGAACATACTACTGGTAACAAAGACTATTGATAAAAAGGACGTGATGTAAGATAAGTAATGTTTTGAGTTTTGTTGAAATCGGCAAATCTTATAGGGTGCAGTAATATAAAAGAGGTTTTACCCTCAGTCAACACACAAGCACTTTGGACCTATACGCCTGAAGAGGGAGTCTGGGGAAGGAAAGGAGTGGGGCGTAGGGATTGACTGACAAAACTAAGGAAAAGACATGGGAAAGAGTGATGGTGGGTGGAACAAAAGAGCACCAGAATAAATGGAACAGTTTGACCTTTACGTGAGGGATAGACCAAAATAACATTGCGAAGAAATATGAAAGAAAAGTTAAAAATGACATTGAAAGAAAGGAGAAGTTCTCAGGGAGAACTCCCAAAATTACCACTACTGTTTTCCATTTAAATATTAACACGAGCACCCATTCTAGATTCACTTGTACGTATTTCAAAAGGAAAATTATTGGGGAACCTTCGTCTTGAGGTTCTGGTATCTAACCACCCCTGCCTTTATTAGTGGACAAATAAATTTTGTTCTGCTGGCTTAGTGTTACCAGCGCCTCGCCATTGTTCTTCATCACTTCTAGATTTCAATGCATTTCTAACATTTTTTTATATTCTTTTCAGAACATTTTCTTTAGGGATTGGAATGTTAATTAGGATATTTTTTATATTTTTATTTATTTATGTATTTATTCACTCATTCACTCATTTGTTTGTTATTGTTTTCTATCTTCACCATTACTCTTTTAGATCTCCAGGCACTTCTCGTAATTTTGGATTTCTTTTTCTGTTGGGCAGACTCATCAAGGTGCTTTTATTTCTACTTATTAATCAATCCATTTGTTCAGCCATTTGTTTGTTTCTTTCCGGTTGTATTTTTACTCACACTGACGCCTAGTCATGGCATATAACCTTTAGGTTATAAATGGATACCATTTCTTAATATTTGCAGAATGGAAGTTAATTTCGTCATATCAAACGTTTCATTTCTTTTCCTATTTTTTATTTATTATTTTACAAACAGTAAACCTGTTGTTATTTGACTCACGAACATCAGCTAGAACACAGTGCCTAATAACAACCATGCGTGCTTTGGGGTCCGAGGGGTCTCCAAGCGTACGGATTCGAATCCTGTCTATGGTACGAGTGTAGGTTGGGCTTCCTCACTCGGGGCAACAGTTTCCTAGTGGTTGGGCTTTGAGATAGGAGGTACCACAAAAAGTATCCCCTTTAGCCCATAAATTCCCGTGAAAGCCCACATGGTATAAAAAAAAAATGGACAACTGAATGACACCAATTACAAAATATTAGATATGACACATTAATCACAGTAACAATTATAGGGACACTCAGTGGTGAAAGAATATAAATCAGGATTAACACTTAAATCTTATTACATGTTGTATGCGCAAAGGGTTGAGTCATTAAATCCTAATCATACAAAGTCTCAAATGAACGGTTTATATTATTCTCTTAGAAGGAAGACTGTACAGTGATATAGAACTCATTATCGTGCCACTTGTCAGAGAAATTGAAATAGGACATGATATAAAGCACAGAATATATCGGATAAACAATCATTTTTCCCCTTGTCTTATTATCCAAAGTGAGGAAAACAGGATAACGTCCGTTGCCTCTAATGAGCTGCGAATTAGGCCCGTATCCAGAAACACTATGCTCTCTCACCACGGCTATCCAGAAACGCTATGCTCTCTCACCACGGCTATTTTTAAATGCCACAAAGATTATTGACCAGGTTCTCCAGAGTATTTCTCTTGCCAATAATGCAGAAATCTTGTCACTAATACCATAAATACATCCTTACGACCCATTGAACTTTAATTTGAGCTTTTCATTGTAGTGGATGTGTAGAGGAGAAAAGTATCAGAATTTAGTAAAACAAAAAGTTAATAAATATATGAATTGTGGCTTTGCTAACACTACTTACTAATTTTTTCCAACAATATGAGAAAAAACATTAGCCGAAAGTGCCAATCTCCTAATCAGAAACTACGAAAAGTTCAAAACTGCATTACTAAGAGTTGTAAAATTTCCCTTTCAGATTCTACATCACCATCGGCTCATTTCTCTGGCATGGCAAAGTATTCTCGTGTAGCACAGCGTCGTCCTACTGCAGTGCGTTAGGTTATAATGTGCGGTACTCCTCTTTATATGTTGCTGGTCTGCATTTGTTATTTTCATTCAGGTCTCATTTGGGACGTACAAAACAGGCAATGCAATAAGGCGAACAGTTACTTCAGTTTAAATGGAATTGCGCCCATCAGGGATATTAGCCAATTGCATGAGTTACGTTAATTTCATCACTGCGTAGCTCACACACACACACACACACACACACACACACACACACACACACACACACACACACACGTGATTCATTAGTTATTCTGCTGTTTTAATTACACGACGGTGATGATTCAAAGAACGGTCGATATTGAATCAAAGGAAAATGCTTCACGTATACTCAGAAACAAGAGACACGTGACTTTATGACGAATGGGACAATGCTGGTTTAGTCCAATTATAATTAACATAAAAGAGATTAACGCATGACTGGTGGATTTAGAGAGAGAGAGAGAGAGAGAGAGAGAGAGAGAGAGAGAGAGTTAGATCAACATTATTTGCAGTATAACCACCTGTTTCACTACACACCACCACCATTAACACAACCATATCAAGTCTTTTACCACTGCATGTGATATCTCTGAGAGGCATAAGGGACGAAAAAAAGGTTATAAACAGTCCTCAGTGTCATATCAGGATAGGGAAGAAATGATGGGTTCAAACTTGATAAAATTGTATTAGAAGAGCTAAGTGGTGAATGAATGGAAAAGAGTCAGCAATCAGGGTGTTAGTGTTAAGTCAATATGAAGGTTTTACAAGATAGGACACTTTTATGGATAGTTGATGAAAGACTGGAATAGATAGAAAAGGTTTATATAAAGACGATGTGTTGGCCTGGTGGCTTCTTGCAGCTTTCTTTACCTTCTGAAGTTTTTGCTGTACTTGTATTCTCGCCACTAACTGGTACACTGCAATGTTATGTGATAGAATCAAGAATGCTGCCTCACCATTATCAATGAAGTCACACCCAACAGCTCGTCTCTGCGAAAGCAATAAAATGAAGTTATTGTCTATCTTAAGAATTTTGATGTTCACTGCTTTGTCTTTTCTTCTATTTTTCCTTTCCATAACTTTGAGGAAGCCTGGGTTGTTGCGTCTTGTCGATCTCTTCTTATTGGAATTTGTCGTTGTTTTATACCTACGACTTGACTTATTGCAATGAAGGAACAATGGAATACTTCAGAAACATACCAACGTTTCTTTCGAATCTTTTTTTTCCTCTTTAGTGGGAGAAAACGGCATTATGACCAAGTTTTCTTTTCTTATTCTTTGCTACTTTTATTTTACTTGTCCAATTTCTCTAACAAATAACAACTATAATGAAATATGGATAAAGGTACCACAACCTTTTCTAGAATGTTCACGTGACTGGCCGACTTCAAAGCTTAAACAAACCATGATTGCTTAAACTTCATACATAGGTTAGTTTGAGCTTTCATTCAATCTACTTTATAATTTCGAGCAACAATATTTCCTTTCTCTCTCCACCATTACTTAAGCCAGCATTCAGAAACGCTTTGCTCTCTCAACACGACTATTTTCAAAGGCCGTAGAGATCAGTATTCGGATTTTAAAGAGTGTTTCTATTGTTGATAGTGTAGAAATTTTGTTAATCTGTCATTAGAAGTGTAAAAATACTTTTAGAAACCCGTATAGTGGAGGTGTGGGCAGAAGTCTTTCAGAATATAGTCTTTATTTTCATATGCACCACTTCTTTTTTTCCAATGTGTGACTCAAGTAAACACAGTCCAGGTGAAGGAAATAAGGAAGGTGAGATAAGGTTGCTACTGTGATTAGCTCCGTCGTTACCTTGAGATTTTGTGTTCGATACCAAAGGCTTTTTATGGAAATTGCCTCGTGTTTACTACATTAGTTGCGCACAAATGACAAGATTCTTCCTTTAATTTGATAGTTCGTTACCGATACAGAATTCATAATAATAAGGCTAACAGAGAGAAAAAATGTATATATATATATATATATATATATATATATATATATATATATATATATATATATATATATATATATATATATATATATATATATATATATATATATATATATATCTCTCTCTCTCTCTCTCTCTCTCTCTCTCTCTCTCTCTCTCTCTCTCTTATGCAACACCAGCGTTCCCATGCATAAGATAGCATGAACACAGACGCCTCGTATTGATAATGTCATTCTATACACTCTTATATTCAATTGTCTTATGTTAAATTCAGTAAGTGTTCTGTTTTTGTTGTTCATATTTTTATTAACGACGTGGAATTTTTTTTATTTAATTTATTATTTTTTTCTTCTTCAAGAGCTGCAATCAAACAGTTCATCTGGATGATAGTTCTGTATATCCATACAAAGGAATCTATTTTCTTAAACACATGAAGCTCTACACCTTCTCTTTTACGTCTCACCCTTTCCATATTTCATTGTTCCTTCCACTTCTCTTTTTTTTTCCAAACTTCACCTCTCCTCCGCCTTCGTTCATCATTCTCTACTGCAATTCTTCCTTTATTAATCCTCCTTAGTGAAGATGGTGGATGTATAGATTGATAGATAGATAGATAGATAGATTGATTGATTGATTGACTGATAGATAGAAGTGGATATGTAATTTAGTGATCACAGTAATTTTGTACACTTTGACTAAACAAGAACCTGACAACTGCATATAAAAATCGTAGTACTTACTATTTAGATATATACTATAGACATCTGCAGGCCTTACTGTATAACGTATTGTGTCTTCGTATTAATACACACAAATCAGTTTTTATCACTAGAAATTTCCACCCTTCATTCCTCTCCTTGCACTCTATCATCATCACTACAGGTAGATTAGTTAGGTCAGATTCGGATGTCACCGGTTTGCAGACAGATTTGGATAGAATGAACGAATGGACAAACAGATTGTAAATGCAGTTTAATATTAATATATACAAAATACTTCGTAGTAAAGGAAATCCACACAATAGGTAGGCGATAAACAACGAGGTCCTGCGAGGTTCAGAATACGAAAAAGATTTAGGAGTTATAGTTAGCTCCGATCTTGGTCTTAGAAAACAATGCAAAGACGGTAGGAATAAGGCAAATAGGATACTAAGACTAATTTTCAGGAGTGTTAAAT
>NC_059270.1:13681098-13688598 GCF_017591435.1 Portunus trituberculatus
CCCCCTCCCCTGACTGACTGTCTTCAGCCTCTTTCTCACCGCTGAAATGTTGCATCTTTTTCTTATTTTTATCGCTACTTTTCATGCTAACTGTTCTACTGATCTTGCTAACTGCATGCATCCCCTCTTCCTGCTGCCCCGCTGCACAAGGCTTTCTTCTTCCTCTCATCCTTATTCTGTCCAACTCTCTAATATAAGAATTCACCAGTACTCTCAATCATGCATACCTTTCTCTGGTAAACTCTGGAACTCCCTCCCTGCTTCTGTATTTCGAGTCTTTTATCAAACTTGCATTTGAGGTGTTCTTTCTTTTTATTGCACTAGGCTTGTTTCCCTCTTGCATAAAAGCTTAGCTCTTTTGAGAATCCACTTTTTTTCTTATTACTATTTGCAGTCCAACTTTATCAAAATTAATACCTATGTGTCTAGCCGTATCCTCATTACTCATTGCTTATTTCACCCCTTGCCACTTAAGAATTTATCTATTTGAGAACATGGTTCTTTGAAAAAAAAACTATTTGAGAACCATTATCTTCCTATCACTTTCTAAAACCTTCCTTTGTCGATCTTGAACTCATATTTTATTGCCTTATCCCGACTACTAATCCTAAGTACTTTGTTTGTATCACCTTGAATAACATCCCTTATACCACTGCCTTTTTAAACACAAGACTCCATTTCTCAGACTGCTCTGCTTTGCCCTGCCTCCCACAAGTCAGTAGGAGGCCAGGCCAGTCAAGTCCCCTGTGATATTTAGAGGCTTATGTTTTATAGACGAAGCAGTTGCTGTGGCGTCCCTGGAGGCCCCCATCACTGTCAGTCTAACACCCACTAAGCTCAATCTCCACGCCTGCGTCTGTCTGGCTGGCCTGGTTGCTCCCTTACTTCCTTAAATATTCATCTCGGCCTGCATTATTTTTTGTGTTCCTTTCTTTGAAGTCGAACTGGGGCAACGAGATAAAGGGCGGTGTCGTGCGGGGCTCTTCTGTGTTATGCTAATGCGAATCTCGACGGCAAAGTGTTGTTAGTGTTGAGGAGTGATTCTTTTATTCGAGGATGTAGACAGATGTGGCATTATAATGGTTTCTGTGGTGTAGGTGGTGGTGGTGTGTGTTTCTCCCTGTCCATCCTACTCTTTTTCTTCCTCCTCCTATTCTTCTTTATGGTTCTCATCCAAACATCGTTCGTGGTTTAAAATAAATGGAATGCAGAGAGAGAGAGAGAGAGAGAGAGAGAGAGACAGACAGACAGACAGACAGACAGAGAGAAGTACGTCATGCATCGAACAGTATCACGTAAATCACCACAGCACCATCAGACGACACCAAACAAGACATTGGTGGGGAAAGAGGAAGGAGACAACACAAACACAACAACGATGGATCACCACTCGGCTCACTGGTATAACATCACCCCCCCAACCACCACATCACAGCAAGACTTCAAACACCACCCAGCTGCATCACAGACCAACGCTATGCAACACACTGTAATACAAAAGCAATGCAACGCAGGAAAAGCAAACCGAGTACCTACATCGTCAGGTTGACCAATGTACCACTGTCTCCTGCTCACCACACACACACACACACACACACACACACACACACACACACACACACACAGGCTCAGACACTTTAGCCTAGAGTTGTCTTTAAGCCGCAGGATAGAGAGTTTGGGAGAGGAAAGCTGTGGAATGTTGAGGTGAGAAGCAAATAACTGCGAGGAAATGGAAGTGAAGGATATAAGAAAATTTGGCCATGTTTTTTTTAAGAAGCGGAAGAGAATGATGATATATTAGCGGTGAAAATTTTGCGCAGAATTGCCTTTCTTTTTATATGCATTTTTAGGAAGCTTGGAGAGAAAGATTGGAATGTTAGGGTGAGAAGCAAATGATTGTAATGAAATGGAAGTCAAGGAACGAAAACAAGAATATTATCATTACGTCTTAAGAAGAGATGCAGAAAAAATTAAATACTGACAGTGAGAGGAAATATATGTTGGGAAGAAATTTTACGTAAAATTATAGGAAACATCAATTATGTGTAACAAAACAAAATAAAGGCAAGGTGAAGTAATGACGAGAATAATAAAATCACTGAAAAATTGTACTCGAAAATAAAAAAAAAACTCAAACCCTTACATTTTTCAGTCCCATTAAAGTATAGCCAGATTTACGGGAGGGTTTCGTGCACGTACGCAGGTGGTGGCGGTGGCTGTGGAGGACGCCAAGCGAAGCCAAGCCAAGTCAGGCCAGGATCGAGCTGCACTGCAAACATAATCCCTTTAACAGTGACCGAGGGCAGCGCTAGCAAAACCCACCTCTGTCTGACTGAAGTCTTGCTTTGGCTCACTTCTCACTTTCCAGACAGTAGAAGAAGAAAACGTGGAGGAGAGGATATAGCACTACCACCAGGGCTCCCACATAATGAAGGGTTAATTAACATTGTCCTTTTTAATTATAATCATCGCTTTCTCGATTCGTCCTCTATCCGTTTACCACTTACTTGCATTCCCAGACGGCGAAAGAAGAGGAGGAGGAAGAGAGAGAACATACCACCACCAGCGCCACATAATGACAGGTTAACATTGCCTTTTCAATTACAATCATCACTTTCTCGAGTCTTTCTCTATCCGTTCACCTCTTCCTAGCATTTCCAGACGGTGAAACAAGAGGAGGAGGAGAAGGCGAGAGAACCTAACGCCATCACCAGCGCCACATAATGAAAGCTTAAGAATGCCTTATCAATTACAACCATCGCTTTCTTGTGTCGTCCTCTATCCGTTCACTTCTTACTAGTATTTCCAGACGATGAAACAAGAGGAGGAGGAGGAGGAGGAGAGGATATAACACCACCACTACACTGCCACACAATGAAAGATCAATATTGCCTTTTCAATTACAATCATCACTTTGCCCTTCCTTTTCTACCCGTTCACCTCTTTCTAGCATTTCCAGACGGTGAAAGAAGAGAAGGAGAAGAACGAGAGAGAACCTAACACCACCACCAGTGCCACATAATGAAAGCTTAACCCTTATACTGCCAGGGCCGCCGGGGTGGCTTGTCTAGTAGACTGCCATGCAGAGCCGCCCGGACGGCTCTGACATAACTTTTCGTCTTCGTACGCAGTCAGCCATTAAGTCGTATTAACAATTATAGTAATAGTATTAATACCAATAGTAGTAGTAGTAGTAGTAGTAGTAGTAGTAGTAGTAGTAGTAGTAGCAGTGTCGTGATCCGAGCTGTTCACCACGTTGCACAAATTCTCTAGCTACTGGTTACAAAAAGCCAAAGGTTTTTTTCTACCTTTAATTAACAAAAATAATATCTATACATAACATAACGGCGCCGGCAAATGACAATCACAACTTCTTCTCTCGCCTTCTCTACTGTAATTCATTACAATTTCTCTTACAACCCTACATAAGAATTACTTTGATCTCATATGCGAATGCAACAACGTAACTCGTCACTGAACATACATAATTGTCTCATGTGCAATAATTCAAACTTTCTCTCTTCATCTATCAATACCTGAACACTGCTTTATTTATCAGTAAATCTCATATACAGTAAGTACAACATTCCCTTTGAACCAGTTACCCATATATAAGAATTACCTTTACTTGGTACATGAATAAAAGCAACCAGCGTAACACACCACTAAATATCTTACCATACACATATAGTTACCTTACTCCGCTCCCGAAAATGACAACGTAACACACCACCGAATATAATGACAAATCTTCATATATCCACGCAAGTAACTTCACTCAACAAGTCTCATATGGAACAAACCCACTTTCTCTTAGTAACAATATATAAGAACTACTTTAACTTCTTACACGAATACACACAAGTAACTTATCCGTCAGAGCAACACCACATTCTTTACTCGTAACACAGGAATGTAAGTATATCACGGTGTCATATTGATACAAGTACATACACTTAAACACACATACTAAAATAATACCGAAACATCCTATCATGGTTCCTCCTCCCATCTAATTTACCTCAAAAGACTGCATTGCAATTCATAGCTCCACTTATTGTTTATATGAACTACAAAACGTTCATGCCACCCTCAGCTATGCATCCGAGCCACGGTTGTCCTCTCTGCATCCGCTCTCGTCTCTCTCTGCCTCATGCCTCTACAATTTCCCTTCAGGAACTTATGGGGGCGTGTCTTGACCTGCACAACACACCCCTCAAATGTACCATTCACAAATCAAGTACAAGCTCACGTGACCCTCACGTGTGTGGTATCAACAATATCTAAGAACAACAACAACATCACAGGATGTTTACCTGACCTGGGCTGGCCTGGGTTATTAACTGTTTCCTTTTGACCTTCCTGCCCATTCTAATCCCTTTTATGGTTGTGTGCAACAACACACAGCGTACTGGCAAACTATCATACATCGATGTTTTCTATATTTCTTGTTTCTTCATATTTCAGTTGTGATGTGCGCATCCGACAGTAGCAGTAGTAGTAGCAGTAGTAGTAGTAGTAGTAGTAGTAGTAGTAGTAGTAGTAGTAGTAGCAGTAGCAGCAGTAGCAGCAGTAGTAGTAGTAGCAGCAGCAGCAGCAGCAGCAGCAGCAGCAGCAGTAGCAGTAGTAGCAGCAGTAGTGGTAGTAGTGGCAGTAGCAGCAGTAGTAGCAGCAGCAGCAGCAGCAGCAGCAGTAGCAGTAGTAGTAGCAGCAGCAGCAGTAGCAGCAGCAGTAGTAGTAGTAGTGGTAGTAGCAGTAGTAGTAGTGGCAGCAGCAGCAGTAGCAGCAGCAGCAGCAGTAGTAGTAGTAGTAGTAGTAGTAGTAATTTACCTGGTGCCTGCTGGTGCCCAGCCAGTTTTCCCAATTACGGAGCGAGCAGAGCTCAGACCGTCTTCGGTGGACTGAGACCACATCAACACACAACACACACCGGGAAAGCGAGGACAACCCCTCGAGTTACATGTACCTATTTACTGCAGGTGAACAGGGCCACATTAAGAGGCTTGCCCATTTGTCGCCGCTTACCGGGATTCGAACCCGGCCCTCTCGATTGTGAGTCAAGCGTGCTAACCACTACACTACGTGGTGTGTAGTAGTACTAGTAGTAATAGTGGGTAGTAGTAGTAGTAGTAGTAGTAGTAGTAGTAGCAGCAGCAGCAGCAGCAGCAGCAGCAGCAGCAGCAGCAGCAGCAGCAGCAGCAGCAGCAGCAGCAGCAGCAGTAGTAGTAGTAGTAGTAGTAGTAGTAGTAGTAATAGTAGTAGTTGTTGTTGTTGTTGTTGTTATTGTTGTTGTAAATGTAGTAGTAGTAGTAGTAGTAGTAGTAATAGTAGTAGTAGTAGTAGCATAAAAACAAAGCATTTTATCTTACCCCCTTCATGCCTTCCTATTTTCCCAATAATTACAGAATGCTGTGCTTAAAAAGATGAAGAAAAAAAATAATTCAAGGACATAAGAAAATCAGAACATAAAGTAGATCAACCTGTGGCAGTTCTTGTATACATGTTTACTTACGTCCACTCATCCTCCCTATCCAGAAATCTACTTGATCTAAGGTCCACCATGAAGTAGGCAGCCGCCAATGCATTACTGGCTCTATCCAGGCATCTAGGAACATGTGCATCATGATATTCACGGACAACAGACGTGCAAGGTACACACGCCTTATATTATACTAAGCGATGCAAAGCTGCCTTGCCTTGTTTCACTGATCACCTTAATTTTCCACAATTTTCAAACACCCTCGTTTTTCACTTGCAATCGATGATTTTCTATTCGGATCAAAATCTAAATGAAGATTGAAAAAAGTTTCGGCCAAAATTTGTTGAGGGCCGTGACGGTCTTGGGCGCCGCACTGGGGGAGAAGGTGGCTGTTGGGTCCGGCCTGGGGCCCAAGGCAGGGAACTGGCAGCAGGTCCTTCTTTTCCTTTGCGGCCTCAAGCTTCAGTGATAATCATCCACTTGCAGTGCCTCATACTAGGCAAGGAGTTGCCATAAGCAAGGGATCAATGTCTACCATTCACCAGATGTTGACCAGAGGGGGGAGTCCTTATAGGGAAATAAGAGCTCCTTCCATAGAGTCTGGTGGAGGGTGTCTCTTGATTGTGGTAGCACTGGGCTGAATAAATCGCCATGAACGAGGGCACGCTGTGCACCATGCACTAGACACTGGCAGTACGAGGGGAGTCCTTTAGAGGTGAGAGGGCTCACTTCATGCCAGTGGCTGGGGCGTAGTGTGTGGCACGCTGTGCACCATGCACCAGACACTGGCAGGACGAGGGGGGTCCTTCAGGGGTGAGAGGACTCACTTCATGCCAGTGGCTGGGGTGTGGTGTGTGGCACGCTGTGCGCCATACACCAGACACTGGCAGTACGAGGGGGGTCCTTCAGGGGTGAGAGGACTCACTTCATGCCAGTGGCTGGGGTGTGGTGTGTGGCACGCTGGGCGCCATACACCAGACACTGGCAGTACGAGGGGGTCCTTCAGGGGTGAAAGGGCTCCTTCATGTCAGTGGCTGGGGTGTGGTGTGTGGCACGCTGGGCGCCATACACCAGACACTGGCAGTACGAGGGGGGTCCTTCAGGGGTGAGAGGGCTCCCTTCATGCCAGTGGCTGGGGTGTGGTGTGGCACGCTGTACGTTATGCACCAGACATTGGCAGGACGAGGAGGGACCTCTACTAGCGAGAGGACTCACTTCATGACAGTGGCTGGGGCGTGGTGTGTGGTGGGTCATTGCTCATGGCGATCCGTGTGAGGCGCGGCAAGGTTGCCTCGTCACTGCTCTCACACCCTCGGGACTGGGATGGACCCTTGGGGAGGAAGGGTTCGGCCCAGTACCAACCCAGGAAAGTAGGATTCAAATAGTTTCGTCATCTTTATCGACCGCTTCGTTATCGAGGAATCGCTTCGTGGAAAATATTATCGTGAAAATATTATCGAGGAGAATCGCATCGCAGAAAATATTATCGTGGAAAATCGAATCGTAGAAAATATTATCGTGGAAAATCAAATCGTGGAAAATATTATCGTGGAAAATCGAATCGTGGAAAATATTATCGTGGAAAATCGAATCGTGGAAAATATTATCGAGAATCGAGGAGAATCGCGGAAAATATTATCGTGGAAAATATAATCTTGGAAAATATTATCGTGGAAAATGTTATCGTGGAAAATATTATCGAGGAGAATCGCATCGAGGAAAATATTATCAAGGAAAATATTATCGTAGAAAATCGAACCGTGGAAAAAAATGTCGTGGAAAATCGAATCGTAGAAAATATTATCGTGGAAAATCGAATCGTGAAAAATATTATCGTCGAAAATCGTATCGCGGAAAATCGTGAGGTTGTTTATTTATTTATTTATTTATTTATCTATTTATCATATACTTTATGATAAATATGTACTGTACCATGGTGTTATTTGTACTTCTCGATATTATTTTTTTTCATTTATTGTTCAGTACAGACTATGTAAAAATGAATGGTAGATAGACAGATA
>NC_059270.1:13693598-13718598 GCF_017591435.1 Portunus trituberculatus
ACGGCTATTGTAAGAAAATAAATGACCAAGACGTTATGCAATGGGGAGAAAGAATCGAAAATATGTGTAATTTATAGTGAAGAGATTGAATAAACAACCCAAGTAACTGAAAGCGTCACAAATTGTATTACATTTACCATAATTAACCATTGCTTGCACGTAAAGGTCGCCATTGAGTGAAAAGAATTGCAGAAAAAAAATCAAATCAAATAATCCAAGCTCGTGCAAAAAGTATCAGCTCAAAGGCGCTTAATGAAATACCAATTGAATTACCAAAATACCTCACAGTGATCGATAACTGGTGTGCCTTTGCTCTGCCTCGCCTTCCGCTAACATTCATGCGTTTGTCTTTTAACGTGTAACTCTGGTAGTGTTTGGCTTTCCTGTGATATTCTCTCTCTCTCTCTCTCTCTCTCTCTCTCTCTCTCTCTCTCTCTCTCTCTCTCTCTCTCTCTCTCATCTTTTTTTTTACATTTTTTTTACTTTATCCTCTTTTCCTTGGTTTATTTATCTTATGTTTTGTATTTTTCTTCATCTTTTTTTTTCGTAATCATCATCTTTTTTTTTTTCATCTTCTTCATCATCATCATCTTCTTCTTCTTCTTCTTCTTCTTCTTCTTCTTCTTCTTCTTCTTCTTCTTCTTCTTCTTCTTCTTCTTCTTCTTCTTCTTCTTCTTCTTCTTCTTCTTCTTCTTCTTCTTCTTCTTCTTCTTCTTCTTCTTCTTCTTCTTTCTTCTTCTTCTTCTTCTTCTTCTTCTTCTTCTTCTTCTTCTTCTTCTTCTTCTTCTTCTTCTTCTTCTTCTTCTTCTTCTTCTTCTTCTTCTTCTTCTTCTTCTTCTTCTTCTTCTTCTTCTTCTTCTTCTTTTGTTGTTGTTGTTGTTGTTGTTGTTCTTCTTCTTCTTCGTTTTCACCACTTTTGTCATCATCATCATCATCATCATCATCAGGGCGAGATCACAAAAGATATTTCTATGAGCATCATGAGCATATGATGAATTGCCTGTACCATCCTAAACTTGCTCACATTCACTCACGCAGTGCACAGATCGTTATGGTAGACTAACAATAATGCGTACGAAAGTCACAACTGCCATACTGAATTATTCTATGCATTACAAATACACCCCCTTCTTTCCACCCCCCACAATACCCTGCCTTCCCATTCCAGTATCAGTGTGTTTTAATTTGGTTTGGGAAAAATGACCTTATGCACCAAACCTGCAGTCTGTTTATTGCGTCCATAAATAGAATGAGGCGGCACGTCAGGATGGGCAGGGAACCATTGCCTGTTTCTCTCTTCTGTTACGGGGAGACAAGAGAGAGAGAGAGAGAGGGGAGGTAGGCCACAGGTATCATTCCGGTAGCTGTCAGTGTTGTGATTATGTGATGTCGTGAGATACTTGTTTGTGGTGGTGCTGGCGATGGTGGTGATGGTAGTGATGAAAGAGCAGGAACAGGAGGAGGAGGAGGAGGAGGAGGAGGAGGAGGAGGAAGAAAAGAGGAAAAGGAGGAAAAGAAAGAAGAGGAGTAGGGATACTAGTAGCATTAGCAGGAGAAGTAGTAACATTACTACTATTACTACTACTACTCGAACTACTACTACTACTACTTAACAACAGCTAATAAGCGAAAACTTTTGTCACTTTTAGTATATTAAATTTGTATTCCAGTAAAACCAAACGAAACAATAAATTCATACGCAAAAAAAAGTATTTTACTAGTTAGAAAATATATGTTTTCTTAACAAAGGGATAGGAAATTACAGAAGCGTGTACACGCCAAAAAGAACAAAGAATTAGTATAAATACCCTTGTAAAAAAAAAAAAAAAACTAACGAAACCAAAAAAGTAAATAATAATATTGAAACAGTAATTCACCTCGTATAAAACAAATAAATAATACGACTGCTAAAAGATATATGTACTTTAAACAAAAAGCATTGCGCACCGTTATAAAGCTACTGTGTTATGGTGCACGAGTGTGAAAAACGAGAATGCAACAGTGAAATCACACAGCTCTTACCTCCCTTCATCAGTCCCCAGTGGCAGTTATCGTGATGTTCAAGAGTGTTTTGATCATTCTAGTGAGTCTCATAAGAATTCTATATTATTAACATTTCAACTTCTTATCTAATATTCAACAGTACCCAGTGGAAGATACTAGATTTTTTTGGTGTTTTTTTATGGTTCCAGTGACAGTTTAACATGAACACTACATTATTTACGGAAGCAGTTTTCATCTATGTTACAGTCAATGGTCTTCTGCGTGTTCTAGAATGTTTTTCATGATCCTAGTGACAGATTAACAAAAGCTCTGCCTTATTAAAGCTTTTGCTCCTTAATTCACCCACCTGCTTCTGTATTTCCAACTTCCTACGACTTTACTTCATTTAAGAGGCAGGTTTCAAGATATTTATCCCTTTTTTTTATTTTTGGATAACTCTCACGGACCTGGGAGAGGGACTGGCAACTAGGCCCTTTTCATAGTTTTGTTTCACCCTTGGCCACCTTTTCCCTCTTACATAAAAAAAAAAATTGATTGTATTTAGTTGTCTCTAATGGAAGTTACAGGAATTTCCAAGAATATTTTCATGATTCTAGAAAAAGCCTAGTAAGATTCTTCATTATTTGCATTAGAAAACATCATGAAAACCGTATGAATCTACATCGTTGCCTGCGAAGGTATTTTCTTTCATTTGTCTACTAGCAGTTTATGACTACTACATTACCAAAGGAAAAAAAACATGAAGAGAAACTTAAAAATCGTCTTTGTTCTCATTCCTGTCGTGAATCTGGTGACAGCTGAACAATAACTCTGCACTATTAACGAAGGAAGACATTATGAACACCCTATTAATTATCATCATCATACAAACTCTGGTCTCACCTTTCACAGCCGCCAGCCGGAGGAGCAACACACACACACACACACACACACACACACACACACACACACACACAGCTGTTGCAATATCGACAAATAAGTAACACTCCATAAACAATGAACAATAAAGTGCGCGAGCTCATTTATTACTACTCTTTCATTTGTTCGCGTGTGGATACGATGATCGCGTAATCTATTGCCATTTGAGTGACGGGCGTTGTTTATGGCGTGTATCTGGGTGTTCAGCGAGCCACTCATCCTCGCCTCCCAGCCAGCCTCACTAGCCTCGCCTGCCTCGCCTGCCTCCCCTTCCTCTCACTAGTGGGGCGTGGTGAGGTTTTTTTTTCCAGTTTTCATTCTCTCTCGAATGAACCGCTACGGGCCAATTTCACTCTTTTCACTCCGCTGGGATGGATTGTGTTGTGCGTGATTAGCAACAAAGGATGGCCGATGTGGTGGTGGTGGTGGTGGATGTTGGGATTGTGGTAGTGATGATGATAGTAGTAGTAGTAGTAGTAGTAGTAGTAGTAGTAGTAGTAGTAGTATAGTGTTAATAATAATAGTAGTAGTAAGAAGTAGTAGTAGCAGTTGACGTAGTAGTAGTAGCACTAGTAGTGGTAGTAAGTGTTGTTGTTATTGTACCGCTAGCATTAATAATAGTACCAATAACAATAAATAATGGATTATAATGAAAATAGCAGGTTTAATCTTGAAAAGGGATGATATAGGAAAGTTGATTCTCAGATTGAGTGGTAGATGAATGGACTGCACTCAACACTCAGGATGTTAGTGTTGAATTATTAAGGAGCTTTAAAAGATCAAAGAAATAAGGAAGAATTTCTTGCAGCCTCCTTTACTTTACGTTCTTATGTTCCCTTGTAATCTAACTACAGATCAAAATGTTCAGTATCACATTTATTATTTTCTCATTTCCTTTCAGATGCTGCCTTCATTCACGCATCCTGTCTGTCCTAGTGCCTGCGATGCCTCAGATACACACGCATGCACGCACTTCCTAGCCAAGGTAAATATAAATATAAAGACTTCATATTTCTTATTTCTTGATGTATTGTTTTTTTACGAAGTGTTTTTCTTCTTACGTGCAATGATGAAGTGGTACGAAGTGGTCTTACGTTCAATAATGAGGTTTTATGAAGTTCTATTGTTACGTACATTGACGAATTGTTATGAAGTGCCAGTCTTCTTCAATATTCCACCACTATTTTCACGTACACCCCAAACTATACTGTTCTGTTTCTCACACTCTCAAACTCCCTCCTGCATCTTCTGATTCCTATTTCTATCGTCTAAATCTTAACCAATATTGCACAAATAAACTTATCCATCGACATTTTCACTCACACCCAAACCGAACAGTGATGTCTCCCTCTCCTGCCTCTGACTCCTACTTCTGCTGTCTAGAAGTTAAAAGTTATTGTAATGAAATGATCTCTTCTATTGGTAAGCCCTGTAACACCCTACTTTACTCTCTTCCTTTACTCTTCACAGTAACCAGTATTAATTCAGTCTCTTGGCAGGCACTGTAAGACTCGCTTCTACTGTTTCTATTTTTTTACTTGCTCTTTCCAAAACAAGAGAGAGAGAGAGAGAGAGAGAGAGAGAGAGAGAGAGAGAGAGAGAGAGTAGGAACACATTTTGATCTAAACTACTATGCCCTTTGAGATTTCCCGGTGTCTCTCTCTCTCTCTCTCTCTCTCTCTCTCTCTCTCTCTCTCTCTCTCTCTCTCTCTCTCTCTCTGTGTCCTTAGTGGTCACGCGGATTAAGGCGCTGCATTCTGCCACGATGGTGGTAGATTGCGGGGCATCGATTCGAACCCCACTAATGACATCTAGCAGCTATATGGCCTTTGTTGCCTAGTAGCAGGACAAATTACTTCATTGGAGGGGGGCTCCTTGTGATGACTTAATTTGAAGATTATTTAATCCTTTAAAAAAAAATTCTCTCTCTCTCTCTCTCTCTCTCTCTCTCTCTCTCTCTCTCTCTCTCTCTCTCTCTCTCTCTCTCTCTCTCTCTCTCTCTCTCTCTCTCTCTCTCTCTCTCTCTCTCTACGGCTGTTATCTAATAGTTATCCTGTTTGATAGAGTATTTTTAATACTAGGAGGAGAAGGAACAACAACAGCAGCAACGAAAACAACAAAAATAACAACAACAGCAACTACAACAACAACAGCAACAACAACAACAAGAGGAGGAGAAAAGCGAAAAAGAGGAAGATAAACAACAAGAAGAGAAGAAAATAAAAGGAGAAAAAAAAGGAAGATGAAAAAAGAAGAGAGAGAGAGAGAGAGAGATCACTGGCACTTACTACCAATCCAATCATCATTCTTAACCATCATGTCACGCATTAAAAAAAAATAGATTAAACAAATATATAGTAAAAAAAAAAAAGGTGTATGAAATGAAATGAGAAAAATAATAATAAACAATGATAATACTAAGCCGACCAGGAATACGCGATACACATTAAGATATGTAATAACAACTACAGAGATACATAAGGAATTTCCAAACCCCCAAAAATATACTGAGAAGAATTCCACCACATACAACCAAAAAAATGAAGTACCTATTTCTTGTTGTGAATTTTTAAAAGCAGCCTACGTCCTTACGCGGCTTAAAGAAGAACAGCAGCAGCAGGAGGAGGAGGAGGAGGAGGAGGAGGAGGAGGAGGAGGAGGAGGAGGAGGAGGAGGAGGAGGAGGAGGAGGAGGAGGAGGAGGAGGAGGAGGAGGAGGAGGAGGAGGAGGACTAGATGGAGGAGGAGATGGAGGATGATAAGGAGGAGGAAAAGGAGAAAGAAGAGAGGGAAAGAGGTGGGCGGAGGATCACCAGATGTTATTACAGAGAGAGAGAGAGAGAGAGAGAGAGAGAGAGAGAGAGAGAGTGGAGGAGGAAGAGAAGGTAAAGACGAGAGCCGCGTGATGTTGGGAGAAAAAATAATCTTGAAAAAAGAGGAGAACAAAAAGGATAAGGAGGAGGAAGGAGGAGAAGAAAAATTGTTAACTGAAAAGTTGAAGAAAAAAGAATTAAAGAAAAATAAAGATAAGTGATAGTAATCGGCATGAAACTAGACAGGAATGGAGAGAGAGAGAGAGAGAGAGAGAGAGAGAGAGAGAGAGAGAGAGAGAGAGAGAGAGAGAGAGAGAGAGAGAGAGAGAGAAAGATTGACTAGCTGACAGACACACTGACAAAGTAAAATACATAAAGAATATATATATATATATATATATATATATATATATATATATATATATATATATATATATATATATATATATATATATATATATATATATATATATATATATATATATATATATATATATGATAGATTGAACAAGCGCACACAATCAGCCAAGATGGTTTATCGAGATACAAGAGAGGAACGAGATGAAAACAAACAGACAAACAAGACAAAACAATAAAAGCCATTGTCAGAATGTAAAACGTGCTTGCAAGTTAAATTTTCATCAGCGTTGACCAAATAACTCCCGCCATTACGGTGCACCGCCGAGGCTGATTTGTGGCGCCGTGAAGCATGAATACACTGCCTGGCGTGATTTACAGCGCCCGTGTCCTGCAGCCCCGCGGCTTGGCTTCCTCCGCCCTATTTGTGTCCGGCACCATGAGTTGGTGACCCTTAGTGGCGTCGTGGCTGAAAGTCTATAATTGCGCGGCATTGATTGCTGATGGTGCCATGAGAGTCACGAGCCGCGCTTCTTTACGCCGCCGACAAAAGCAGCGTCTGCCACACCGCTGCCTCCAAACCAATTCCTTTAAGAGAGTCATGTGATTTACGGAAGAGGGTGGTTTTATTGCCAGACGGAGACGCGCCCCTTGACTGACGGAGCTTTCGCCGCAGAAAACAGCATTAAGGAGCCTTAAACTTGCATTCGGGATGTTAGAGCACCTATTACTTTTACGAGCAGCTCGAGTTCTCAGGTTGCTGAGAGTCGCTCTTGGCAATCCCTCGCTATACTTTGGAGGCGCGAGGAAAATTAAGGAGAACGCAGTGAGTAGTAAGACGAGAGTGGAGTTTGAGATGAGCGCTCCCTGGCTCACTGTAAATATTGTGGCGACGGAATGCACTGAGCGAGAGCTGAGACTGCAACCTAGAAAGCAAAGTGATATTTGGCATAATGGCATTCACGGGGGAGACGCAAAGCTAGAGGAAAGAAAAGAAAGAAAAAAAACTTTCTTTTCTTAAGCAAATTGAAGTGCCAAGAGCTGGATGGGCCAAAGATGGTTGTGAAAGAGACAGTGCGGAGATACAAGAAGCTTCGGAGAACTGATTAAATAGATGTAAAGTTCATGAGAATAACTGACTTTAAAAATTATATAACGCTGAAAAATACACCCGAGAAATGCAGTATCTCACTAACCTGCTACATTTGATCCATTAACAGGGAAACAGGATAAGTGAGATGGGAAGTGTAGGTAGTGAGGTGGTGGGTAGGATAACAGACATGGGAGAGGGCGTGGGGAGGCAGGTACGGGGCGAGGCACAGGACGAGGCTCCCTGGGCGGCGGCATGTTGGCATAACGAGGTCCGCGTCGGGACATTTGCTGGCGGGTCAGACGCTTCACCTCCGTCGCACCTCCTCCTCCCCGTGTCCCTGCTCTGGCCCCCTCTCGGCTGCTCTCCACCTGATTCTAACAACTCCCCGAGGGACTCTCCCAGCCGGCTTAACCCAAAAGCCTGGAGACGCGGCACTCCACTCCTCCGGCAGTTGACTGGGGCGCCTCTTCAGAAAGGGGCCTTGATGAGTAGTCTTAAGGATTGAAAGGGTGCATGGGTGGCCCGCCCCACGCCTGCCTGGAATCTTCAAGTGATCGATGCTGTACAATGCAAAGGTAAACGGAACCAGACAAGATGCGAGGTGCTGTGATTCACCCCGGCCTTATCTCCACCATCCCGCCCTTTGTGCGTGTCTGAGCGGTGTTGAGAGGCGCGGAGAGTGGGAGGCGAGAGGGAGGAGGGCGGCAGCGAGCAAGGGACGGATGGGCAGCGGGAGGTGGCTGGTGGCGGGTGGAGGAAGGGCGTGAGTTAAAAGTAAAGTCGCCTTGAACAGAGAAGAGGAGGGAGCAACATTGTTACCTTAGAGAGAGAGAGAGAGAGAGAGAGAGAGAGAGAGAGAGACTTGCTTTATTACGCATTAATTAGAGCACGAGTTTGAACATAAAGCAAGAAAAATAATAATGTAGAAACTAATGATTATTTCTCACTCATTTTTGTACGTAACGCAGCATACATAGCAATAATTAACATATTTTTAAAGACGCAGGAAGACATGAAGGAAACTGAAATATGTGTCAAGTGCTGGGAGTTCAGAGAGGAAAGAGAGAGAGAGAGAGAGAGAGAGAGAGAGAGAGAGAGAGAGAGAGAGAGAAAGAGTCTTATGAACGAGAAAATGAGGAGGCTAACGATAAGCATACCAGCGAGAGTGGAGGAGGAGAGGTCGTGAGATAAGACACACACACACTTCACAATGGACCTTTCATACTGGAGAGAATCTGTTACTTATCTTACGTATACCTACTCTCTCTCTCTCTCTCTCTCTCTCTCTCTCTCTCTCTCTCTCTCTCTCTATGTAATAATAGTTTTTTTTATGTATATGCATAGATTTATAAAGCTAAGCACAAATATACACCTTTATACATGTGAAAATTAATATTATACATGATTTCTGTCCTTTATGGGGAAAAAATGCATATATTAGTTGTTTATGAGGATACGTACGAATTCTGCTCAATGACAAGTCCAGAACGCTAAGAATGTTTCGGTGTCTGGTCAGTAAGGTTATTGGCTCAACGGACCAATATTTCACACGTGCTTGTATCTTTTCTTATTTTTTTTCTTCTTTGTTTTCGTTCTAACCATCGTAAACCAGTTGTAAGTGATAAATATGTCTATATCAATCTCTCTCTCTCTCTCTCTCTCTCTCTCTCTCTCTCTCTCTCTCTCTCTCTCTCTCTCTCTCTCTCTCTCTCTCTCTCTCTCTCTCTCTCTCTCTCTCTCTCTCTCTCTCTCTCTCTCTCTCTCTCTCTCTCTCTCTATTCGAGTCACCAGCCCCAAGGGGATCATCGATTCAAACAAAGCTACGATGTTTTTAGCGGCAAGAAGGCTGATAACAGATATTTTTAAGTTGACCCTCGTATAAAGATAATCCTAAACTTCGTGCGCGGGCAAGTTTTCCTAGGTGTTGTTGTCGGGACCGCGTGTTTGCCTCACCCTCTCGCTCTGGCTGGCGTGACGTTATGGCCTTTAGAGCCGCAACACTGTGGCTGGGAGATCTACCGGTGAGCGTTGGTGAGCCTGTCGCGCCACGATGGATGTGATCCCAGCCTCGGCTCAGCAGGTTTGGTGCCTGCGAGGGGAACTCTTGAACGCTCGGTTTGCGTCCATGACCTTGTTAATAACCCTTTCACTGAGTTACGCAACAACTCGCAGCACTAAAGTTCGTATTTTAAACCTTTCCTTCCCTCATTAGGATTATGTTCAAAGGACAGAGAGGTAAACAGCTGCATTCTTGTTAGTGTTTTCCTCAGTGACTGTACAGAATACCTATTACACTATCACTACAGATATAAAGATACCCTTGAAAACCACAATATGTGCCGATAAAGTTTGCTTGAAAATGATCGAAGAGACGAATATGTATTTAAGAATACGAGTTTGAAACCAATGAATATATGGAAAAAGAATGAGATAAAGAAAAAATAAGCAATAGATTTTGGCAATTTCAAGCAGTACAGTGTTTTGGGACGTCTGCAAATTGAGAAAATGTGTCTTAAATCGTCAGCAATTAAGGGAAGGTTCGCAAAGAGGAGTGAGAGCTTTACCGTTCATCGTTGACAGTGATGCAACTAACAAACGCCTAGAAACTCCCTGTGATTGTTTTTTTTTTTTTTACGTAGGAGAGAAGGCCAGCTAAGGCCAACACAATGTTACACAAAAAATGTCCACTTGTTGCTGCTTCTCTAAAAGATAAGAAGGGTTATCCAAAATTAGGGAGCAAATGCCTTGGCACTTCTCTCTTAAAAGAAGTCAAGTCGTAGGAAGACGGAAATACAGAAACAGGCAGGAAGTTCCAGAGGTTACCAGTGAAATGTAGGAATGATTGAGAGTACTGGTTAACTCTTGCGTTAGAGAGTTGGACAGAGAAGGGATGAGAGGAAGAAGAAAGCCTTGCGCAGCGAGGCCGCAGGAGGAGGGGAGGCATGTAGTTAGCAATATCAGTACAGCAGTTAGCATGAAAATAGCGATAGAAAGCGATGCAACATTTCGGTGGTGAGAAAGAGGCTGAAGACAGTCAGTCAGAGGAGGGGAGTTGATAAAACGAAAATCTTTTTATTCCACCCTATCTAATAAAGCTGAAACCCCCCCACCCCCAAACATGCGAAGAGTACTCCAGAACGCCTAACTTCATAGAAGGAGTGAGATGTGAAGTTTCCAGTTAAGATTATGAGTAAAGGACAGACTGAGAATATTCATTGTGAAAGAGGGAGACAGTTGAGTGTCATTGAAGAAGAGGGGATAGTTGTCTGGAAGATTGGTTCGAGTTGTTAGATGGAGGAATTGAGTTTTTGAGACATTGAAAACTACTAGATTTTCTCTGCCCCAATCGGAAATCTTAGAAAGATCAGAAGTCAGGCGTTCTGTGGCGTCCCTGCGTGATCTGTTGACTTCCTGAAGGGTTGGTCGTCTCTGAAAGGACGTGGAAAGATGTAGGGTGGTATCATCAGCGTAGGAGTGGATAGGGCAAGAAGTTTGGTTAAGAAGGTCATTAATGAATAATAGAAAGAGAGTGGGTGACAGGACAGAACCCTGAGGAACACCACTATTAATAGATTTAGGAGAAGAACAGTGGCCGTCTACCACAGCAGCAATAGAATGGTTGGAAAGGAAACTTGAGATAAAGTTGCACAGAGAAGGATAGAAACCGTAGGAGGGCAGTTTGGAAATCAAAGCTTTATGCCAGACTCTGTCAAAAGCTTTTGATATGTCTAACGCAACAGCAAAAATTTCAGCGAAATCTTTAAAAGAGGATGACCAAGACTCAGTAAGGAAAGCCAGAAGATCACCAGTAGAGCGACCTTGACGGAAGCCATACTGGCGATCAGATATTAAGATTGTGAAGTGACAGATGTTTAAGAATCTTCCTATTCAGGATAGATTCAAAAACTTTAGAGCAAGAGATTAAAGCTATAGGACGGTAGTTTGAGGGATTAGAACGGTCAACCTTTTTAGGAACAGGCTGAAAATAGACAAACTTCCAGCAGTTGAAGGAGTTTGGCCAGGCAAGGTGCAAGCACGGAAGCACAATTTTTGGGAACAGTAGGAGGAACCCCATCAGGTCCATCAGCCTTCCGAGGGTTTAGGCCAGCGAGGAGGGTATGGAAAACATCATTACGAAGAATTTTGATTGAAGACATGAAATAGTCAGAGGGAGGAGGAGAAGGATGGGCAAGCCCAGAATCATCCAAGGTGGAGTTGGTAGCAAAAGTTTGAGACAAGAGTTCAGCTTTAAAGACAGAAGAGATGTCAGCAGTGCCATCAGGATGAAATAAAGGAGGAAAGATGAAGAAGTGAAGTTATTGGAGATGTTTTTGGCTAGATGCCAGAAGTCTAGAGAGGATTTGAACTTGAAAGATTTTAACATTTTCTATTTATGAAAGAGTGTTTGGCAAGTTGAAAAACAGACGACATGATTCCGGACAGAAATATAAAGTGCATGAGATTCAGGAGATGGAAGGCTCAAGTACCTTTTGTGGGCAACCTCTCTATCATGTATAGCACGAGAACAGGCTGTGTTAAACCAAGGTTTAGAAGGTTTAGGTTGAGAAAAAGAATGAGGAATGTACGCCTCCATGCCAGACACTATCACCTCTGTTATGCGTTCAGCACACAGAGATGGGTCTCTGACACGGAAATAGTAATCATTGCAGGGAAAATCAGCATAATACCTCCTCAGATCTCGGGAAGGATTGGAGAAATAGGGCAAGATACAGAAATGAGATTGTGATCGAAGGAGCCCAACGGAGATGATAGGGTAACAGCATAAGCAGAAGAATTAGAGGTAAGGAAGAGATCAAGAATGTTGGGCGTTTCTCTAAGACGGTCAGGAATACGAGTAGGGTGTTGTACCAGTTACTTTAGATCATGGAGGATAGCAAAATTGAAGGCTAGTTCACCAGGATGATCAGTGAAGAGAGAGGAAAGCCAAAGCTGGTGGTGAACATTAAAGTCTCCAAGGATGGAGATTTCAGTGAAAGGGTAAAGGGACAGAATGTGCTCCACTTTGGAAGTTAAAGAGTCAAAGAATTTACAATAGTCAGAAGAGTTAAGGGAGAGATAAACAGCACAGATAAATTTTGTTAGAGAGTGACTATTGAGTCGAAGCCAGATGGAAAACTCGGAAGATTCGAGAACATGGGCACGAGAGCAAGTTAAGTCGTTGCGCACATAGACGCAACATCCAGCTTTGGAACGAAAATGACAATACAGAAAGTAGGAGGGAACAGAGGAGGGGCCTCAGACAGCTGTGTTTCGGTGAGGAAAAGTTTAGTAGAGGAGAGGTGATGTTCCACAGATTGAAAATTAGCTCTATGACCGCGAATGTTGCAGAGGTTAATGTAGAAAAAGTTGAGGGAGGTGTCAAGACATTTGGGGTCGTCGTCAAGAGAGCAGTCCGACCTGGGGACATTTCTGATCCCTCCCAGAAGGGTGCTCCGGAGCTGGGTTTGGAGTCACCATTTTTTTATTTTGAATTTTAAGTGAAGGGTGTGTGTGTGGAAAGTGCATGTGATTTTGAGTGAAGTAGGAGGGCAGGCTGTGACTGCCCTCTTGAGTTGTGAGACACAACTGAATTTATGTGCACAAGAATTCAATAAGTCTATAACAGACAAAATTATGCTGAAAGTGATAAGGAACTTTGAAAACTTGGGTGCTTGTTGATTAATTTTGTCCTTCGCCGAGCTAGAGGCAACACTCACTCTGAAAATTAAATTGCGTCGTTTTTTTTTTTTTTTGCGTCACGTAACTATTCTTAAGGAACGTTCTTCAAGGAATATATTGCAGAATTGACATGTTTTAAAGAATCTTTGAATACAAGCGCTTTTTCGAGTCATTCAAGTACCACTGGCGTTTCTCTATTATTTTTATATGTAAGATGGAAAAGATGGCTAAGGGCAACATAAGACGAAAAACAGGCCCAGTAAGTTGCCAGTCCCCTTACAGGTCCGAGAGAGTTGGCCCCTAAAAAATAAAAAGCGGTAAATATCTTGAAACCTCCATCTTAATTTAAGTCAAGTGATAGGAATGTGGAAATAAAGAAGCAGGTAGAGGGTTACAGAGTTTGCCATAGAAAGGTATGAGAGTACTGGTTAACTCTTGCATTAGAGAAGAGGACAGAGTAGAGGTGAGAGGAAGAAGAAAACCTTGTGCAGTGAGTTCGCAGAAGGAGACGTATGCACTTAAGATCACAAGAGCAACTGGTATGAACATAGCGGTAGGAAATAACAGCGATGAGAAAGAGGCTGAAGACAGACAGAAGAGATAAATCAACAGGGCGAAAAGTTTTCAATTCAGCCCTGTCCAAAAGAGTTAGTAATATGTACAGTATATATCATAGGCTCGATGATTTCCGTATATCTTTGTGATGAAATTTTCAAATCAGTTAGGTACTATAAACAATTTACCGAATCAACCATATGGTCTTCCTTATCATCTTTTATTTTGGTAGAGATACAAGAAATTTTGTATTCCTAGCAACTGTAGCAGGCTTTACTCATGAAATAACTAAGCTACAATACTAAAAAGTTTTACTGGATGTCACCCTTTGCTGTGATTTGTAATCTCTCAAAATCTTCAAGAGAAGGTGTGGCAGTCACTGAGTTATAGTGGCCAGTGTTGAGCTATATATACCTAGGCTCGAATACTGACCAGGTTAGTTAGTTCACAGGCGTAATAGTTGTTTTCCTTCCCGTGCTGGCTGGCCGGTAATTGGTAGCGTGGAGAAACCTGAGGACAGTAAACTAAGGATGTCACAATGAACTCTGCCATCCTGAATAGATATTCTTGTACATACCCACCACGGGTTCAAACATCGGGAGACTGAGACTACACAGTGTTGAACGGAAGCATAGGGACACACACACACACACACACACACACACACACACCGCGTAGTGTAGTGGTTAGCACGTTCGACTCACAATCGAGAGGCCCGGGTTCGAGTCCCGGCGCGGCGAGACAAATGGGCAAGCCTCTTAATGTGTGGCTCCTGTTCACCTAGCAGTAAATAGGTACGGGATGTAACTCGAGGGGTTGTGGCCTCGCTTTCCCGGTGTAAGGAGTGTCTTGTGGTCTCAGTCCTACCCGAAGATCGGTCTATGAGCTCTGAGCTCGCTCCGTAATGGGGAAGACTGGCTGGGTGACCAGCAGACGACCGAGGTGAATTACACACAGTATTGTCAATATTTTCTCATAGAGACTTCCTTGCTGAGGCTGTGAGGCCAACGAGTGAGTACTGGGACTGAACCTTTCCTCGGGGGTTGGAGACCCGTGTACCTTGCAGCGACCCTTCATCTCCGCATGGAGGTGCCAGACCCTCGACTGACACCCGGTACCTATTCACTGCTTGGTGGACAGGGGCACGGGTGTAAGGAGACCGTCCGTCTGTCTCCGCTTCACACACACACACACACACACACACATACAGTGTATGGACAATTATGAGAATCTAAATAAAAAAGCGATTTATGTAAGATTGCGTACTCAGGATTATATTGTCGCTGAGGTATTATCATTTTTTGTTTCTATTATCATCACTTATTATTATTATTATCATTATTATTATTATTATTATTATTATTATTATTATTATTATTATTATCATCATCATCATCATCATCATCATTACAGATCTGATGAACTTACAATACATTTATGGATACAAATATTATTATTATCATTACACCCCATCCCCACACACACAACTGACGCGTAACGTCACTGATATGAGATCCTGGAACACCCTAATGATTTTTCATTATAACTCGAGTAACGTTATTATTACTGAAAGGAATCCATTCTTGAAGGAGAAAGATTCCGGGAACATGAATACGAATAAAAAAAAAATGGAGAGTAAGAAGAAAACCTGACGGAAGGAAAAAAGAAGAAATAGAAAGGGAAATAGAAATGAGGCAGGAAGTGAGGAAGAAAGAGAAGGAGAAAGGAGGTAGTGAGGGAGAGAGTGAGGGAAGAAGGGGGGAAAGGACCAGCAATCGATCTAGTATCAGAGGATCCCAGGCGAATGGGGGTGAAGCCGCGACTAATTACAAGGAGGTGCTGCAAGGCGAACCGCGATTGAGACATGGGATCGCGGCACAGGCGGGAGGACGAGGCTGGAATGCGCTTTTTCAAATTACGTACCCTCAACTGGAAAAGGAGGAGTAGGAGCTGGAAAAAGGGAATGGAAAGGAAAGTAAAGAAGATAAAAAGGGAAGATTGGAGCAAAAAAGGAAATTAAAGGAAATGATAGAAAAAAAAACTTGAAAAGGAAGAATAATAACAAAAAAGAAAGGGAAAAAGGAAAGGGAAGAACCGAAAAAAGGAAGAATAGGAGCCATAAAAGCAAGCAAAAGAAAGGAGAGGAGAGGATTAAAAAGGAAGAATAGGAGCAAAATAGATGAAAAAAAATTATAGAAAAAAATAGAAAAAGAATAAGACCTTAAAAAAGGAAAGGGAAAGGGTAAGAGAAGCTGAAAAAGAAGAATAAAAACTATAAAAGAACCTAAGAAAGGAAAAATAGAAGCCATAAAAGAAGAAAAGAAAGAAAATGGAAGAAAAGAACTGAAAAAATAAAGGGTAGGACCAATAGAAAGAAAAAATGAAGGGAAAAGAAAAAAAATGAAAAAGAAGAATACGAACCAGAAAAGAAGAAAATAAAAGGAAAGAAAACAAAAGAAACTGGAACAGGAAGAATGGACGCAAAATAAGAGAAAAATAAATGTAAATGATAGAAAAGCTGAAAAAATTAAGAACAGAAGCGGAAAAGGAGAAAAATCTTAGTAAATAACAGAAAAGAAACCGGAAGAGAAAAAATATGAACAAAAAAAGGAAATTGAAAGGAAAGGACAAAAAAAAATTAAAGAAGAATTTTAGCCAAAAAAGAGGAAAATAAACGACCATAAAGGAGAGAAATAGGAAAATGAAGAATAGGAGGTAAAGAAACGGAAAATGGAGTAGAAAATCTTGAAAGGGAAAAATGATTAAAAAGAATGGAGGGGGAGACTAGAATGCACTTTTCCAAATTACTCCTAACTGGAAAAAAAAAAAAAAAAAAACTTGTTAAATGAAAAAAAAGAAACAGCTGGAAAGTTAAGAATATGGAAACAGGAAAAGAAAAACTCAACAGGAAAGAAAAAAGAATACAGAAATGCACTTTTTTCAAATTATCTTTAACTTTAAAAGAGAATATCAGGTAAAAAAAAATGAGGGGGAGGAATATTCAGCTGGGAAAGAAAAATGTCACCTCAAAAACTAAACCTCAGTATAAAAAGTAAGAATATTTAGAAAGAGAGAGAGAGAGAGAGAGAGAGAGAGAGAGAGAGAGAGAGAGAGAGAGAGAGAGAGAGAGAGAAATATGACCCCAAAATAAGAAAACACAGTATAGAAAATCAGAATATTTGGAGAGAGAGAGAGAGAGAGAGAGAGAGAGAGAGAGAGAGAGAGAAATATCACCTCAAAATAAAACCTCAGTATAAAAAGTAAGAATATTTAAGGAGAGAGAGAGAGAGAGAGAGAGAGAGAGAGAGAGAGAGAGAGAGAGAGAGAGAGAGAGAGAGAGAGAGAGAGAGAGAGAGAGAGAGAAATATCACCTCAGAAATGAAACCTCAGTATAAAAAGTAAGAATATTTAGAGAGAGAGAGAGAGAGAGAGAGAGAGAGAGAGAGAGAGAAAAAATAGACTGTGGAACGTTCTTTTTCAAATCATTTTCACCTGGAAAAAGGAAAAACAAAACTGGAATTTGAAGTGCATTAAAGAGAGTATGAGAACTGACTAGAATGAGATTTATTTTAACTATCCAAAATTCGAAAAGGGATCAAAATTGCCAAAAGAAAAACAAGACTGGAGTTTTTCGGATTACCTTTAGCTAAAAAGAGAGAGAGAGAGAGAGAGAGAGAGAGAGAGAGAGAGAGAGAGAGAGAGAAAAGAAAGTCTACCAGAAAGAAAAAAAAATTGGTATACACTTCTTCAAAATACCGTGAATAATATTAGACAAAAATGAAAACTTTACAGAAATCAACTTTTTACATTAACCCACAAAGGAGAAAAAAAAATGTATATATTATCCGAAAGAATTTTAAGGAAAAGAAGAAAATCCGCGAACGATAGTAACGAAAGATGGCAAAAGACGTGTTGAATGCAAAATAGCGTGAAAATTGCAGGTGTGGTGGATGAGAGACAAGGCGACATAACGTATGCATGCAAAACACCTCATAAGATACAGCGCTATACTTACTTAACGACCGCCACCGAAAATGTTGGGAATGAAGTGCAGAGAAAATAAAAAAGAAAAATTAACAGGAACAGTGCAGGAGAAACAAGGAATGGACGAGGAGGAGGAAAAGGAGGACGTATAAGATGAGAGAGGAGGAGGAGGAGGAGGAGGAGGCGGAGGATGGAGACGAGGGGAGGGGGGAAGACACACGACGCCTAGGTCACGGCAATTAAGGCAGAACTCTCGAGCCTGAGTCAAGGGCCTGCCAGTGTTAGTGACCTTAGAGAAGTGGCGCCTTGTGTGACCCCGCCCACCGTCCTCTGACGCTGTGACCAGTCTTTGCTCGGCCCTCTTCACCTCGCTCTTCTTTCCCTTGCTTGACTCGATCTTCTCCCGCCTGGTATGATTTAGTCTTTCTCATTCTTCTCTAATACATGAGATAGCAGTATTCTCAGATTTTTTATTCCTTTTACTAGTAGTCTGTGGAACTCCCTGCCCGCCTCTGTGTTCTCTCCTGCCTATGACTTAACCTATTCAAAACATTCCATTGTGGATCTTGAATTCTTTTTTCCTTTAAGAACATGGTCTTCTTATCCTCTTTTGTTGCCGTGGCTGGAGTTTGTTACATAAAAGATTCACGTGTTATCTCTCCCTTCTTCCTTTACACAGTCCTCCCTCATTTCATCTGAATAAACCTGCCTCCATGTAACCTCACTTCCTCCCTCAACTTTCATCCTACTACAGTGTCATACGTACTCCAAATCCCCTTTTTTTCATTCTTTTTTTCTTTTTTTAGTTAAAAGCATTAAATTCTCATCAGAACAAATTCGCGAGTTCTTATGGTGTTGTCTTCTATTCTGATGCCTTGTTCAATTATCACTGGAATCATGAAAGTATTATTAAAAACTTTGATAACTTGCATCAGAGACCACACTGTAGATTTGAGCAAATAGAGAATGAAGAAGCAGATCTTTACTTTTATTATGATGGAATAAAAATCTGCTTCATTCTGTGTTTTTCACCATCACAATCCATTCGTTAGTCTGTTACATGTAATCGCAGTAATACGCTGACAGGTTTAGGAGTAAAACTATCACTTGAATCAAAAAACTCTTAAAACCCCTTACAACTTGCTCGAGAGACTGTTACACGTAATCGAGGTAAGACTGACGGGTTTAAGAGTACCGCTGCTTCCCTCCTGTCCCCGTCCTGTCTCGTCCCTCAGCAGCACCTTGTATCACCCAACACGTTCTCTTTTATCTCGCCTCCTCTGTCCCTGTCTGTTGGACGTTCCTTCCCTCTACCCTTGGCTCCTTCCACCCCTCTGGTCCCTTCTGGCTTCCTCTCTCCCTTCAGGCCCCCATCTACCTTACAATCCTGCCCTTCATTTGAGCCCCCCTCTCCCTCACTCTCTTCCTACCTGTCCCCTCGCGTCCTCTTCATCGTGTCCTCTCCGCCTCCCTCTAATGTTCCTTCGTCGTGAGTGCCTCTGTGAAGGAATGCACGAGACTAATTAAAAATTCATCCTTACAAAGCTCTCACCTGATCTCATCCTGTAATTAAGAAGTTTATATACTCTCTCTCTCTCTCTCTCTCTCTCTCTCTCTCTCTCTCTCTCTCTCTCTCTCTCTCTCTCTCTCTCTCTCTCACACACACACACACACACACACACACACACACACACACACACACCAGTTTCTCCTTACGTCACGTCACCTCACCTTGTTCCCCTCCCTATTAATTATTGTGGTGAGGTTGAAGAAGGGCAGACAGGCACACAGGATGACGCAGTACTTGAGAAGGAGGAGGAGGAGGAAAAGTACAGCCATGGTCCATAGAGCGTCTCGTAGTGTACACTGGTGGCCGGTGTGAGGTGTTCTGTAGGTGTGTGTGTGTTGGTTGTGGACAAGAGAGAGACGAGGGAAAGGAAGAGCTGGTAGTAGGGAATGGAAGGGAGGGTATTTCAATGTTTGTCTTTATATTTCGATGAGTTGGGTACCTTATTTTAAGTGTTGTTTTCTTCTATTTATCTTTTTCTATTTCTTTTTTTTTTCTTATTCTATTTTGTCTGTTTAACGTTATTCTCCTATGCCGTTTCCTCTCTTTTTATGTTTTGTCTTTTTTTTTTTTTACTCGTATGTTGGACAGGAAACAAGAACGAAGAGGAACAATAGGAGGAGGAGGAGGAGGAGGAGAAGCAAAGGAATGTATAGGTTTAGATTTCAAGGAACGTGATTTTACCATTCGTTGTTTTATTGTAATGTATTTTTTTATAATTCCTGTTCATATATCGAGTGTGCTATTTTACTTTATATCATCGTTAATGTATTGTAAGGAAGTGTTTATTTGGCCAGTGTTTGTGCTTCATCAGTGCGTCTATCTGCTACGTGTCTGTCTGTCTACCTGTACCATGTGTGTGTGCAATAGAAGGTAGCAGAGACGAAAGAAGAAATAGTGAGCAGCACCATAATGTTGGCTCTTATTAGGGGTGTGCCTCTAACCTGAAGAGAGAAAAGATGGATGATGGTACGACCGAAAATTGAGTTGATTACGTGGTTATCTACACTGCAATATCATCTCCCCCATCTCTCTCTCTCTCTCTCTCTCTCTCTCTCTCTCTCTCTCTCTCTCTCTCTCTCTCTCTCTCTCTCTCTCTCTCTCTCTCTCTCTCTCTCTCTCTCTCTCTCTCTCTCTCTCTCTCTCTCTCTCATCACTACCATCCAGCGAGATAGGTACTGTACGTATGTAGATATCTTTATTTTAATTTGAAACATCAATTTAAACCGTGGCCTGTTAGCTCAGTTGGTTAGAGCGCCGTGCTAATAACGCGGATGTCGTGGGTTCGATCCCCATACGGGCCAAGAAGTATGAGTGGTACTTTTTAGTGAATCTTTTGGTTTAAAGTGTGTTTTCTTGCACACATTAACTAATAGCGTGGTGAAATAATGTGATTCTTATAACGTGTGGAGGGGAAAAAAACCAGGAGGTAACTAAAAGAGAAATGGTCAATGGTTTACGCAACACTGAGATGGCCTTGTGTGTTGTAGCTAGCTTATCAATGTGGCCTCCTGAAGGTCAGCCAGCGTGGTGTAGTGCAGCTCATTCAAAACGACGGAACTCCAACTTGTCGAAGATCTTCATATACTGTACTGAATAGAACGAAAGACAACACCACAACACCACTATGAAGACACCACCACAACACCGCTATGAAGACACCAACACAACACCGACATGAAAACACCATCACAACACCACAACACCGCTATGAAGACACAACCACAACACCACAACACCGCTATGAAGACACAACCACAACACCTCAACACTGCTATGAAGACAACCACAACACCACAACACCGCTATGAAGACACAACCACAACACCACAACACCGCTATGAAGACACAACCACAACACCACAACACCGCTATAAAGACACAACCACAACACCACAACACCGCTATGAAGACACAACCACAACACCACAACACCGCTATGAAGTCAACACCACAACACCGCTATGAAGACACCACCACAACATCGCTATGAAGACATCACCACAACACCGCTATGAAGTCAACACCACAACACCGCTATGAAGACAACACCACAACACTGCTATGAAGTCAACACCACAACACCGCTATGAAGTCAACACCACAACACCGCTATGAAGTCAACACCACAACACTGCTATAAAGTCAACGCCACAACACCACTATGAAGTCAACACCACAACACCGCTACAAAGTCAACACCACAACACTGCCATAAAGACACCACCACAACACCGCTATGAAGTCAACACCACAACACCGCTATGAAGTCAACACCACAACACCGCTATGAAGTCAACACCACAACACCGCTATGAAGTCAATACCACAACACCGCTATGAAGTCAACACCACAACACCACTACGAAGTCAACACCACAGTCAACCTTGAGCAGCATAAACAGAACTAGTAAATTTTCGTTGACTAGTGTGTGGAGTAATACAGACTGCCAAAATATGCAAAGAAATCATTAAAATGCATGTTATTTTTCTTTTATATATATATATATACCATGTGGGCTTTTCACGGGAATTTCTGGGCTAAAGGGGATACTTTTTAGGGTACCTCCTATCTTAAAGCCCACCCGCTAGAAAACCGTTGCCCCGAGTGAAGAAGCCCAACCTACACTCAGACCGTGGACAGGATTTGAACCCGTGCGCTTGGAGACCTCTAGGATCCCAAAGCACGCATGGTTCCACTGTACCACGGCGGCCCCTTTCCTGTCACTACCTTGGCAGTCACTCAATTTTTCGCTACACATTATTTTCTTTTCTTTTGTTCGTTAGACTTTTCCGAATATCAAATAATTATGACTTATTTACGCTATTTTCCTCGTCTCAATGTCAACGAGTGGTGTTACAAAACTCAGAGAAGATTTTCATAAGTATGTAATGGTTTTTCTTTGGTTCTCTCTCTCTCTCTCTCTCTCTCTCTCTCTCTCTCTCTCTCTCTCTCTCTCTCTCTCTCTCTCTCTCTCTCTCTCTCTCTCTCTCTCTCTCTCTCTCTCTCTCTCTCTCTCTCTCTCTCTCTCTCTCTCTCTCTCTCTCTCTCTCTCTCTCTCTCTCTTCCCCCTAACTACCTTTCCCTTTTCGCCTTGATTTTCATTGTCCCTTCTCCCCTCGCCTCCATTCCCACATTTGTCTACCGCTTTAGTCCTTTTTTCCCTGCCTGTCTCTTTGCCTCCGTCAGCCATCATTCCTCCTTCCCATACATTCCTGTCTCTTTCCATCATTTCCTCTTTTCCTGTCGCCCTGTCTCTCTCACTTCCTATTTCTCCATCCAGCACTTTCCTGGCTCTTTTCTTTCTTTTCCTCCCCCCCCTGTCTCTCTGCCTCCCTCCATCCTCACACTTATCTATCGACCCAACTTCCTGTGACGCCCCGCCGTCTTGTCCACCTCCTGCCGGCGGAGAGGTCCTCTGCCCTCTCGGCGTGACAGCTGTGAATAATTAGCGAGCGAGGAAGACGACACCTGCTGCAGGGAGCGAGCAGATAAAGAATTGAAGGAAGGGTGGAAGGGAAAGGAGAAAAGTTAAGGGAAAATCAGGACCATGGGAGCAAGTAGGTGAGAAAGTAATGGACAGTTAAAGAAAAGTAATACAGGGAGGAGCAATGGAAATAAAAGGTTGATTAATGGTTTTATCAGATAGAGACTGTAAAGAATATGAGTTTCTCTTCACGCTGTCATACACGTGTCAAGAGCTATAAATATAGAAAAGGGTGACAGACTGAGACAGGCAGGAAAGGGTCAGACGAAAAGAAACGCCACCTGCCTGTCGAGCAGTATGGTGGGTACAGAGGAAGACAGACAGGTAGCAGACAGAAGGAAAACATGAAACTTGTAATATTTATAATTTCTTGGTATAGACTCGGTGGAAGAACCCATTAAATAAGTGAATATGACACCAAAGAATGATTTAAGAAACAAGAACACAACACTGCAAAACTAAAGGAACAAGGAAGAGACGAAGATTGTGAGAAAGAATAAATGGAGGCTAGACATACACCAGATAATGAAGGAAGCTGACGAATAAATAATTGCTAGGAGTGAATTAAAGAGAAATATGGGAAAGTTAATTTAGGGAGGAGTCGATGATAAGGAAATCGATATTGATGCATAGGTAAAGGTAGTGAGTGAGTGAGTGAGTGAGTGAGTGAGTTAGTCAATTTGTTTGATTCACAAAAAGTTAAGTTACAGTAATATGTTAAATAATGTGAGTAATTTTTCTTTATTATTATTATACTAATTAGAGAAACCAGAAAACTGAAATATGAACCAGAGAAACCTAAAACAAGCAGGAACAGAGACTGGAGGAGTATTTTATCATATATACCTTCCCTTCTCTCCATCCCTCACAAGATCATGCGTACCAATGGCAACTCACACTACATCTCACACCTCACTTCTCACATCATTCGGAAGTTTCACTAAATCTTCCCTTCTTGCCTGTCGTTCTTCCTTAACCCTCATATGATCTTCCTCTCCTTTGTTACTCACCTTCTGTGCCAATAACTCACGAGACATTAGATTCCTTATAGCTCTCAAACCTTCTCAAACCTCTTCAGAAGTTTTTACCAAATCTTATCTTTTCCTCCTGTCCATTTCTGATTCAGACATCCCTCCTTATAGCAACCACCATACCTTACGAATATACGTTATATTTGGCATCGGTCAGATATAATCCAGATACTAGATTATGCTGTACACTTCTGGTCCCAGTATTATATGAAGGGTGTATGTCTATTAAAGTTAGTAGAGGGAAGAATGACTTAAAGAACATAGTGGATGAGGGATATGTATTCCTTACGAAACGATATTATAGCTGCTGAATTTATATTCCTTAAGAGAGACATAAGTTAAGAGGGATCTGGTAGAACTCTTTAAATGGTATAGGATTTATAACAAGGGGACGTTAATAAATTTCTTAGGATCAGTAACCAGGATAAAATACGAAAAACGACTTCAAACTTGAAACCTTTAGATTTAAGAAAGAAATAGGAAGGTATCGGTTATCAAATAGAGTGGTAAATAAATGAAACAGACACAGTAATCACCTCGTCAGTGCTAAGTCATTATTGAGTTTTAATGTAAGATTAGACAAATGTATGGGCATGATGAGTAGAAATAGGTAGGTACATTCCATAAAGGGACCGTCACGTGAAGACCTGATGGCTTTTTGTAGCTTTCCTGATTTTCTTATGTTTTTACTAGTATATTCCTTTTACCTCACACATCTTGCCACACTGCTCAAAACTTTTCACCTAATCTTACCTTCTTTTTTTCGCGTCCTCTCTTAGCCCTGATACCATCCATTTCTTCTGCCCTTCCATATAACCACTCTATACACGTCTCACCTCTTTTCAAATACACCTTATACTTCTCATCTCTTCTCGAATATCCCGAGCCTCTCCCCAAGTCGTCCCTCCGCTGCTGCCATCCTCTCTCAGCCCACATACCCACTAGGCCTCCTCTTACCAGCACCAGAGCACGCCTTAACCAAATGCCCTTCTCAAACCTCTCAGAAAACGAGACTTCCGACACCTTTTCATTCTAAAAAACACGCATCCTTGACCTCCTGCTCCTATTCCTCCTCCTCCTCCTTCCTTCTTACTCCTTCCCTTGCCCCAAAATGACCCACACGCCCTTGAGCTCATCCTATCAGAGTCTCCCTTCAGGTTTCGGCCTCGTGGACATTGAAAATACATGATGGATATTTTCCCCACAGCAGGGCAGAGGCGGCCGAGGCTCCCCTGTGGCCCGCCCGCCCCTCAAAGCGACAGGAATCTAATCATCTTAAGACCTGTCGCGGCTAAAATTGAATTGGAAAATAGAGCCACTCTTTCTACCCCCTGAAATCCCATTAGCAAAAGGACCCTTCGAGAGAGAGAGAGAGAGAGAGAGAGAGAGAGAGAGAGAGAGAGAGAATGAACGAAAATACAGACAGGCAAGTAGATAGATATATAGGTAGATAGATAGATAGACAGATAGATAGATAGACAGACAGACAGACAATTACACAGACAAGCAGACA
>NC_059270.1:13723598-13741098 GCF_017591435.1 Portunus trituberculatus
TATATATATATATATATATATATATATATATATATATATATATATTTGTTACCCTTTGGCAGTCCCCTTCTATCATTAAAAAAAATATATTCACGAACGCAGTTTACAAACACACATGCCTACAAACTGATGGAGAGACGTACACCTACAAAACATGGTCTAAACACACACGAGCGCACTTGTCATAACATATTCATAAATCAAACCCCTTTAATAGATACCATGCAATACATGCATACATGAACACATGCAAACAGACTTTCCACATAGCCTACACATACACACAAACAGACAAACAGACACCTACACCTGCAACATTTGGTGTACGTACACACACGCGCGTCATTACACCTTCATAGAGCAAACCCGCTTTGTTCCGGCCACGTCAGGTCCGTCAGAGCGTTTTGTTGAAGTCCTCAGCACGGCCTGTAATTAAGAGAGTTAGGTGACTTGTCTTACACGTAACTGCCTCGGTAAACACTGCTGTGGCGGAGGCATGTTTGCAGCGCCTGGCCTCGTGTACCTACTCCTTTCCTCCTCCTCCTCCTCCTCCTCCTTCTCCGCCTTCTTCTTTGCCACCGACGCTTCTAGTTTTTTTTTTTTTTTATTCCTTTTCTGTTCTTGTTTCTGTATTTTTTTACTATTCTAATTCACGTTATTTTTCACCTCTTTCTGCTACTCCTACACCAATTACTACTAACACTGCTACTACTACTACTACTACTACTACTATTATTACTACTACTACTACTACTACTACTACTACTGTTACTATTCCTTCCTTTTTTTCTTTCCTTCTCTGCTCCTTTCTCCCTCTCTCCTTGCTGTTCCTGATGCTGCTGCTTCTGCCACTCTTGTCATTATTACTATCATCCTATTTTCTTTTCTTCCTCTCTTTTTTTCCTTCCTTGCTCTCCTCACTTCGCTTTGCCTCTTTTCCTTACCTGCGCTTTTCTCAGTTTTCTCTTTTCTTTGCTTTCACTTGCTGCTGTTTTTTTTTTCTCTCTCTCTCTCTCTCTCTATTTGATCTTCTTTTGTAATGTGCTTACCTGTTTGTTTGTGTAATTAGGGAAGGAGGAAGTGAGTGGGTGAATTCTCTCTCTCTCTCTCTCTCTCTCTCTCTCTCTCTCTCTCTCTCTCTCTCTCTCTCTCTCTCTCTCTCTCTCTCTCTCTCTCTCTCTCTCTCTCTCTCTCTCTCTCTCTCTCTCTCTCTCTCTGTCTGTGTGTGTGTGTGTGTGTGTGTGTGTGTGTGTGTGTGTCGTAATCCAATAAAGGAATAAACTTGTGGTCGTGGTCGGCAGGTCGCTCCCCCGGGTCGCTTCACAACAATAACAAAAGGATTACAAGGTTGGTTCTCTTGCTCCACCAAAACCTGTTAGAGTTACGCGCGGCTCTAGTCTTTAGAGTTTGGCTACTGAAACCTCACTCTTACCTGCTGATTCCGTTAGACCATTCTTATTTTCTTTCCTTTAATATCAAATCTGTGGAAACCTTTGTCGTGGTGTGTTAAACTTGTTCTTTCTTTCCTTTTTACCTGATATATTTGTTCTTAGATCTGGATTGAGTCTTGAAACCTCTTTTTTAAATCTCTTTGTATAGTGTATTAATCTTGTGGAAATCTCTCTCTATGTCTGATCATTTCGTTAAAACTCTTTTTTTTCTACTTTTGCTCAATATATCAGTCCTGTGAAAACCTCGCTTGTACCTCATGATTGCGTCTAAACAATTGTTTTTGTCATTCCTTGGAAAGTATTTAACAATGCATGTGTCATTTGGAACGTAGATCGGCGCTATTTTGATTGGGAGAAAAGCAGTTATGGGGTTTCTTTATGTTTACTAAGGCTTTGTTTTGTGTTTGTCTTGATGCGTCAATTTTCTATATCATTTTCTTCCTCATTGTTTGTCTCTCAATTTTCTTTTAAACACGAGAACGCAGATTGACATGATATAATGAAAAATAAGCAGGTATTCCGTCTTTGTATGTGTACTGAGGGTTTGTTTGAAATTATTCATAATGTTTTAGTATTTTTAACGATCATTCACCTTTTCAGTGTACATTCAAACGTCCATTTGAAAACAGGATCGCAATTTAACATTATTTGATAGAGAGAAATATTTAATTCTTCCATTTCCTTCATTTTTATACTTCCAATTATCATTCACCTCAGCGAGTCTTCCAACTCTCCTTTAAACACAGGATCGAAAATTGGCTTTCTTGTATCATTTTCCTCTCCGCTCACTGCTGATATCACTAAAAAATAGAGAAATCTCGACCACATTCACTTTTTAGGCATTCATCTCCACCCTGTGTGTCTCCCAACTTTTCATTAAACACAGGGTCGTAAGCTGGTAGCCTTGTATCATTTTTCTCTCCACTCACTGCTGGTATCACCGAAAAGCAGAGATATCGCGACTAGCTCCTTTTTTTCCCTGGCACCGATGTCGTTAGCGAAGATAATGGCATTAGTAGCAGCAAGCGGAGGAGCAGCAGGAATGTTGCCAGCGCTGCTCCATGACCTTAAACTCATTCCTGGTTTTGATACCAGTATCTGTCCTCTCCTGCTTTTCATCTTACCCCGCGTACCTCTACTACCTCTCCTCCAACCTCCTACACGCCCCTCCCAGTCCCTTCCTCCTTGCTTTCCTTCTAGCGCACTAACGAATTTTAATTAGTAAAGTAAAGTGAAGTCCTCGCCACACTGCACTGTCCGGGGCGGCGCATCTTGTGTATTCATGGCCCTGCTACTTGTGCGACCCCAGTGGACCCGCCGCGAGGAGGTGGAGTGAGTGGCGTGCACCAAAAGACTGGTTGCCGCGCCACTCCACCGTCAAGAGGCCGTGAGAACATGACTCCGACTAACTAATATGGGTCGGGTCGCTTCATTCTATTCGGAACGCAAAGATGACATTTCTATTTTCTCTCATCAGATTCTCCCTAGAAAAAAAAAATGTATTGAATTATAGGGCCGATTCAGTTCACTGTTCAACGTTCACTTTGTTGAGCTTTAAGTAAGGCAAAGATAAGATTTGGTTTTGTTTTATCTTCTTTTTTTCTTTACGTTAAGTTCATCGGGTTCAAGAAATCCATGTACTCTTATTAAATCAAAGGACTGATTCGCTTCTAATTCGCTTTATTGCATATGCTATCAAATGTTATATTGCTGCAATCTCGAAAGTTATGTACATACTTAGGGTGTTTGTTCTCAGCCGGTTAAGTTTTGTATATCAACCTCTGCTACCCACCTACCAACAAACACACACACACACACACACACACACACACACACACACACACACACACCGGTAGCTCAGTGGTTAGAGCGCTGGCTTCACAAGCCAGAGGACCGGGGTTCGATTCCCCGGCCGGGTGGAGATATTTGGGTGTGTCTCCTTTCACGTGTAGCTCCTACACGAGGAGTTGTGACCTTGTTGTTCCGGTGTGTGGTGTGTGCCTGTCTCAGGCCTATCCGAAGATCGGAAATAATGAGCTCTGAGCTCATTCCGTAGGGTAACGTCTGGCTGTCTCGTCAGAGACTGCAGCAGATCAAGCAAACAGTGAAACACTCATACATTAAACAAAAAGAGGATTGTGAAATACTACAGGAAGACTTAAACAAAATTTGGAAATGGAGTAAAAAATGGGAGATGGAATTCAATGTGAACAAAAGCCATGTCATGGAAATGGGAAAAAGTGAAAGACGACCAGTGGGAATCTATAAGATGGGAGATGGAGTAAAACTAGAAAAAGTAAAAAAGGAAAAGGACTTGGGAGTGACAATGGAAGAAAATAATCAACCGGTAAGCCATATTGATAGAATTTTCAGAGAGACGTATAATTTGCTAAGGAATATTGGAGTAGCATTTCACTATATGGACAAGGAAATGATGAAGAAATTGATAAGCACTAAAATAAGACCTAGACTGGAATATGCAGGAGTTGTGTGGACGCCCCATAAAAAGAAACACATAAGGAAATTGGAGAGACTACAAAAAATGAGTACAAGAATGGTTCCAGAATTTAAAGGGATGACATATGAGTGTACATAGTTTTAAAGAAAAATTGGATAAGTGTAGATATGGAGACGGGGCCACACGAGCATAAAGCCCAGGCCCTGTAAAACTACAACTAGGTAAATACAACTAGGTAAATACAACTAGATAAACACACACACACACACACACACACACACACACACACACACACACACACACACACACACACACACACACACACACACACACACACACACACACACACACACACACACACACACACACACACACACACACACACACACACACACACACACACACACACACACACACACACACGTATCCACAAAGATACAAACACCTTTGAAGAGAGAGAGAGAGAGAGAGAGAGAGAGAGAGAGAGAGAGAGAGAGAGAGAGAGAGAGAGAGAGAGAGAGAGAGAGAGAGAGAGAGAGAGAGAGAGTCCCATCAGAGAGTCAGCTCCCGATTTGCTCGACTGGGGTTTAATTTGCAACTGATACGTGCCATTTTTCACTTCTCTCTCTCGCTTTTCATGAGGCAATTTCCTGTGTTATTTGGAGGAGAATTTTGCCTCGACACCTGAGCGCCAGTCGCGAAATTCCCAGTGCAATGACCGGAGAACTGTGAGGAATTCTTATCATTTTATTCCTTATGTAAGAAGCTTCACTCTTGCACTCTCGCTCTTATGAAATTCCCAGTGATGTAATTTATGCTGACTGTGAGACTGTTACTGTGACGAGGTATATTTATAGGTTGTGGTCTGTATTGTTCAGTATTTTCGCAACGAATGTGGAGAATGAATAAACAGAAAATAAGGAAAATATTTAAAGGTGACATGAGCTAAATCAGGAAAATGAAAGTTTGCGTAAACTGAAAATGCAGTGACGGAATAATCTGTTGTTTTCTTTCCTTCCTTCCTTCCTTCCTTTCACTCCAATCTGCACATTATTTGTTCTGAATTAAAGAGGACATTGACGCATGAATAACTTATAGCATAGTATAGTGCCTTGGCTGGAAGTATTTTGTTTATGTAATAGGTATTATGACAAAGGAAAGACAAAATTAAGAATTAAAGCGATGAAACTGTTAGTTCTTAAAGAGGACAAGCCGACTACAAGTTTAGAATTACAAAGAGAGGTGTCTGGGACTGGAAGTAGAGCATAGCAGAGTGATGGGCAGAGAGTTTTGTGATGAGGTGAGTTTTAGCAACAATGTATATCACAGTGAAAGTGTGTGTGCTTGCAGTAAATTTAGCGTGAAGTGTGATTTTTTTGGTATTTTACTCACTCCGGCAGATTGACATTTGTTGGAAAATTAACTAAAAAAAGAAAAAAATATATAGAAGCATGTAGCATTTCAGGTAAAAATACAGCTTACATTCAAATATTCTTTGGAAAACTTGACATTACTGTAGATTAGTGAAATGGTTTGTACAAATGCAGGTGTTTAGGTTTCTTTGAAAAGTTTTTAGTGTTAGTGTTTATGATCATTCTATTTATTTCGTTTCTTTCTTCTTCCTTTATTGTGGCATTATTTGAAATGGTCTATAGGTTTGTACTCTCAATTGGATGTACTACAAATTTAGGTATTTAGTAGATAGACGAAAGGAGGTCACTCGTCTTAAATATTATGGGTGTTATAACGTTGATAGTTACGTTAAAGTTAGTTCTTTTATTCACTTTATCTTACTTTATTTACTCGTTTATTGGACTATTCTATTTTTCTTCCTTTTTGATAATACCATGAAATAGTTTCGGGTGGAAAATGTAAGCCTGTAAATTCCTTTGAAAATAATAACGTTATTTTCTTTGTTTTTAGTTTACGCCTTTAATCAGTAAATGCAGAATATCATGAAATAGCCGGAGAGTGAAACATGAGTTGAACAGGAAACCAGCCGGATAAGCACTGGCGTAAATCATAACAATCAGATGAAAGAATTCTGCAATCAACAATTTACTGATGGGCTGTTAAACGGATAACGCTTATAAGTACTGAGCTGTCACGATGCGCCACAGAGAGACATTTGATTTCATCGTCGAATCAAAGCCACTCCCTGTAGGCAGCTCGAAAGGAAAAACATCAATTGACATTCAAGATGATTTCTGACAAACACTTAAAGATAGATAGCTGAATTCACCTTTGATGTCAGCTAGAAATCTTTAGAAATGCTATATTTTGTAATGATTCCAAGCCATGTCTCTAAGGCAGCTCATTGAGAAATATTTAGTTGACATTTTTTTTTTTCAGCCCAAGCCATAAAATACAGCAATTTGCAGTCATCGTCCTCTGATCTCAGTTACGAATTTGTATAAATGTGTTACTTTCCACCGATTCCAAACTACACCTTCTGAGCTGCTCATAGATATTTAGATTTTTTTTTTTTTTAGATGAGGCATGAAACACACAACTGCAGTCACCGTCACTGTTCTCAGTTGTAAATTTATATGGTTGTAATGAAAGGAAAGTGGAAGAAAAATTGTATACATCTTCAAGAATAAATTCCCTTAAAAAGTCGAGGTGTTAGTTAAATAAATATAGTACTGATTAAATTAAGACAGAAAACGTTCACACACACACACACACACACACACACACACACACACACACACACTGGTGTCACATATGCACACAAAACAACAGATAACAATCAAACGAAACAATAGGTAATAGAAACACCTCAACAAACTAAACTATCACCAAGATTAAGATAAGTATGTGATTAAATGCAAATCACAGTACTAGATCAAATAGCATTGAGAAGCAGAAATTGAAAGTCACAAGCTGGAGCGTTTTTACATTAAAGCTTAAAAAGTGACGATATGTTTGCTTCCCTCGGCAGCACTGAAGAGCTTAGTGTTGATACTCGTCACCTGATACTCTTATATGACAGTTTGGCAATCATTTCCACTTTTTCTTTTTTTTTCCTTTTATTTCTATTTTTCCTCTTTTATTTCACCTTACTTGCTTTATTACTTTACAGTCATTTTTCTCTTCTCTTGTGCTTCGCTTTCTATCCTTCTTCATGTCCTTCCTTCTCTCATGTGTTTGTTTCCTTTTTCATCTGCACGGTTACAACATATACTTTTGTGTGTGTATGTGTGTGTGTGTGTGTGTGTGTGTGTGTGTGTGTGTGTGTGTGTGTGTGTGTGTGGTTAGGTGGGTGGGTCGATGCGCGCGCATGATCGAAATGGTTAGTTCCTCAGCTTTACGGTCAGTCTTGGACTTGGGACTCCATTTCGTTCGCCAGAGAATTCAAGAAGAGTAATTTTTTTGCAAAAGAGAACCATATTTTTCCTTAGAGACCAAAAGATCACCAAGGCTAGGTGTGTCAACCAGTATGTTAGATATTTGGGTTCCGTGATTAAGATATCAGTCACATTGTTAATGTAGCCGGATGTATTAAGCCAAACTTAAACGTGCGCAGGAGCCTTTTTTTTTTTTTTTTTTTTCTTTATACCATGTGGCCTTTTCACGGGAATTTATGGGCTAAAGAGGAATACTTTTGGGGTACCTCCTATCTCAAATCCCACACGCTAGGAAACCGTTGCTCCGAGTGAGGAACCCCAACCTACACTCGGACCGTGGACAGCTTTACAGGTGTTGGATGAGAGGTCAAAGGCGCGGTCACAATAGTACTTTTTTCTGGCAATATAATACTAGTAACACAAAGCGGGCTCGAAGTTGACAATATAGTCTTTGTTTTTTCCTTGAATATCATGCATGAGACTCGGATTTACCTCATACTTTGTGTTGCGAGCTTCTCTAATGATTTATATTCTTACGTAAGAATTGATATTGAAAAGAGTAGTCCTTAAAGAAGAGCCAAAAGCCAAAATCAGAAAATTGTCTAGAAACCAACTTGAAAAAAAAAATCAATTCCTAAGAAGAGGAAAATACATAAGCAGGTAGAGTTCCGGAGTTTATCACTGAAACAGATGAAAGATAATGAATACTAATTTACTTTTGCAATAGGAAGGTTGTGAGAATACTACACAAGAAAACTCTATTATTCTCTCTCAGCACCATAGTCCAAGTCGTCTTACATATGAAAATTGAATCAACAACATCCACCTGACAAAAGATATCTGACGTTAACATCCAAGTGGCGTCATCTCACGAATTACTAATTTATTACACATGGAATTATGGTTCTATCTGTGCAGCACAAACCATTTGAAGTTCATGGAGGTTACAGTGAATTGCAATACTATATTCATTCACACACACACACACACACACACACACACACACACACACACACACACACACACACACACACACACCACTGACACATAGGTAGATACATGGATAGATAGAGAGGTGGATAACTTATTGACCACTGCTACAAGTATTGGCAAAGTACAAAACAAAACGAGAACTAAAAGTGTACAAAACGAAGCCGTAGTCATCAAATGAACACACACACACACACACACACACACACACACACACACACACACACACACACACACACACACACACGACGATACAGCTGGAGACATGACAGTGATCCCGAGAAAACCTGCTCCTTCTTCCCCCAGTGTGACGTTAAGCCTGAGAGGGAAGGAGCACCACGCGGGCAGGTGTGTGGGAGGATGCCAAGTGAGAGCAGGTGAACAAGTGAGAGGAAGGAGAGAGAGAAAAAGTGAAACCAAAAAGTGTTGTGACTGTTGGCGATGGCAGAAGTCACTACATACATGCATAGAAATTTAGAAGTTGTCTGATGCTTTAGAAGACTTAGCCTTTAATCTTTTTACGATCGGTTCTTAACTCGAGGAACAGCATCTCAGTGGCTTTTTTTTTTCTTCTTTTTCTTTTATAGCTTTGTTGGTTTGCCGGTGCCTGCCCCTCATACATAAAGAATACAGGTACTTGTAGAAAAGCAGGTACAGGGCACCCAACACTTACACACTTAAAAATCTTGTTCTTACAGTTTCCTCATCTTTGGATCTTTTTTTTTTTTTTTCGTTCTTGTATACAGATTTTGCTGCGAGACATACATTGCTTCTGATCTAGATTTTTTTTTTTTTTTTTTTTTTTTTTGTAACGACGTCAATCACTCTCTCATCTTTCACATTTGCGTTATATCCACCCAAGGATTAACAAAGTGTTGTATTCATTGTACACATTTCTCGTTTCATGTTGCTACTTATCCTCACTCTTTACTTACAATCCCATACCTTCCAATTTTCCACTCTCACTCTACGCTGTTTAGTACACAAGTTTCACTCTAAAATTTGTTACTTTCATACCACAGTGCCCGTCGTATGTTGCTACTCATTAGTACTCTTTTTATGGTAACGAACACACACACACACACACACACACACACACACACACACACACACACACACACACACACACACACACACACACACACACCTCGTTCTTTACATTCACTCTTCATAACAAAATTAATAGTAACTTCTAGAACTGAAAAACTAACATTGCCCCCCCCAACAATCATTTCATGTTGCTACTCAGCCTGCAGCTTTCAGTAGCAATGCCACACTTTCTCCATTTCTTGATATGTGCTACGAAGTACATAAGACTCGACATACAACAGCAACAACAACGCCTGCAACATTCGCTCCTCGCAATCGCCAAGTTTTCGCGACGCTGGACACAGAAACATCGGGGACGTGCGTGTTTGGGGGCGTTCCTTACACAACCTTGATGGAGGGACACACTGAAGATAACTCGATATTCTTTCCGTAAGATAACCAACAAATTAAATCCCCGCTGGACCACCAACTCAATCTGACCTTCCTAAACCTATTTGGCGTCAGCTGTGAGGTGGTCAGGCTTACAGCGAGAGTCAACCTCGCCTAATGTGTTCAGGGAAAGAACACGAAGAGGAGGAAGAGGAGGAGACAGAGAATGAGACAGAAAAATTGGAGGAGGACTAGAGGAGAAGAAGGAGGAGAGAAATATACGAGAAGAAGGCTTATGAATAATAGGAAGTGAGGAATCATGGAGAAAAGCTAAAAAGACGAAGAAGAAAAGGATAGAGAAAAGATAAGAAGTTTTGTTGGAGAAGGAGAAGGAAAAGAATAGGAATATGAGGATAAAGGTCAAAAAGATGATATGTTGTAACGTAAGGATAAGGCCAAAAGAAAATAAAGAAAGTCTGTTAAGAAATAAGTTAAAAAGGAAAAAGAAAAGGACAAAAGAACAGAAAGACCAACACCAAAAACAAGAAGAAAGAAATATGATATAACAAATATAAAGAAAAAAAAAGAAAGAACAGGAACAAAAGCAAGAACAACAAGAACACGACGAAGAAGAGGTCAAAGAAAAAAAGAAAGAAAATGAAAATGAAAAAATAAAGAAAGTGAAAAAGAAAACCAGGAAAGCAAGAACAAAAAAAGGAGAAGTAGGAGGAGGGAGAAGAAATACAGAACGACCAAAAGAGAGTTCATGGAAGACTCTTTGCTACAACGAAGCCTCTCTGTGTTTAGTTTACCCTTGCATCTCGTCCCCTGTGTGAGGGTCGGTCTGGGAGGCGAGGTGGGTAGGAGATGGACGAGAGAATAGGACCAGAATAACAAGACGGGGGACAAAGAGGAGGTCACTATGAGTAGTTTAAGTGTGCGTTCAAGTGGGCATTTTCCTCCTCTTGGACTGAGACCCTTCGTTGTTTATGCCTGATATTGTCTTCTCTCTCTCTCTCCCTCTCTGCTCCAGGTACGTTGAAACACTAGTCTTCCCTTCCATCATCACCAAGTGAATGGAATCTTGAGTGAGTGTTGCTTTGCTGTTCTAGTTTTAAGTAATTTTTTTAAACGTATCCACTTACATTCCTTCCGCTTCCTCTACTTGTTTGTTTATACGAGTGTTTGACATCATTCTTTCAATCTGCATATGTACTAGATCAGCAATTCCACATGTTGTTGCCGACAGAGCACTACACACTTGTACACTCATCATTCACACTCCCTAGTAGAAAGGGCTAGTCTCGTTGATCATGCTTCTACACCCCAAAAAGCTTAAACATTGTGGTAAATAAACAAGCATAACTGCTTTTGGATGTTCCAGTTTTAGTGAATCTTCAAACAAACCCATTCATGTACTTCATTTTATTCTTTCTTTTCTGATCCGAGTGTTTGTCTTCATCCTACGAGTGGTAAGAAGCGGAATAGCAAGTATCAAATGTTCTATTACCAGGGATTCTTCAATGCCTATCTCTTCTTTTTATTTCCAATCCAGTTGTTTAACATCGAGAACGGTAAGATGGAAGGAATGACAAAGGAGAAAGGAGTTGGAGACTGTAGTATGAAGCAATGAAAGATTTATCATCCGTATTCCTTGTGCAGAGAAACAAAAAGGAGTGCGTCCTCGGCAGGCATTCAAAGCATCAAGAGGAAGGTGAAGCTGGTGAATTGGTTTCGTGATAGCGTGACTGTGAGGGATCTTTGAGGCGGAGTGTCGAGAGGAGCAGGTGTGGTGGCTGGAGCACGAGTATTAGGAATGCAGCCTCGTGACGAAAAGCAGAGGCGTGGAGGGCAGGTGGCGCGCAGTGAGCAGGTGTCGTGAGCAGGAAAGAAAGTGGTTGTGGTGAAAATAAGTGGTTAAGGTGAACGGTGGCACTATTGATGCGTGCCGTTCACTCAGTCAGTCAGCGTGTGAGGAGGTGAACTGCATGGAAAAGAGGAAAAGGAATAGAATGAACTGAAATTATTATAGACACTTTTTATTTCTTATTTTTTTTTTTTTTTTTTTTTTTTTTTTTGATGGGCGGGTGGAAAGTAGTTTCAAAGATTAGCGAGAGAGAGAGAGAGAGAGAGAGAGAGAGAGAGAGAGAGAGAGTAGGAAATAAAATGGAACTGAATTAAATCTTGGAATCATTTATGGAAGATTTCAAACGTGATTTTAAAGGACACAGACATGAAAGTAGAGAATATAACCAAACTGAAGAAGATCATTGAAGCATTTTCGGGAAGCCTTAAACGATGATCCTAAAGAACACCAAAACAAAAAACAAAAAAATCGAAAGAAAAATAGAAATAACCAAGGAATCTTTATCGAGAAAATAAAAAAAGACTTGGAAGCATTTTTATCAAAGGCCACCACAAAAAATATGACACAGATGACTAAGCTGGCACTGTGTAGAAGGAGGAAGCGGCGGCTATAGATTTCCTTTCACCATTCCGTCATAACATCTCACAGAATCAAGACACGAGGAGGAAACTGCGCACTTCTCACATGCACGAAACACTTCACTTCACTCTCCTTTTTGTGTGTGTGTGTGTGTGTGTGTGTGTGTGTGTGTGTGTGTGCGTGTGTGTATGCAAGGGAGGCGCTTGTCGATGCACCTCCTCCTGAAGCAGACAGGTTAATTGAAAAATCCCGGTGTGGTGCGAGTGAGGCAGAGGAGCAGCAGTCACAGTGTTGCCAGACCCAGAAGCACTGACTTGTTGTGCAGGAATTACGTTACCATGTGGATGTTAATACACTGATGGATATAGAAGAAATAAGTTGAATTTTTACTCATATCAATTAGGGAGTGTGTGTGTGTGTGTGTGTGAGAGAGAGAGAGAGAGAGAGAGAGAGAGTGTTCTGTAACTGGATATTGCAGTTATTGCTAGATTCACGGAATAAAGTAACTGTTGTGTGGTTTCTCGTATATTTTCAAACGTTTATCTTTTCCACTACAAGGGTTTGTTCATATTCTGGCGTGGCAGTCAAAGCTTCCTTTTTGGCAGGAAAAGGAATGAAGACTCCTGCGCCAGATCCTATATTTCCTTCGCTGAATTCACTCCACTCCGCCCTTAGTGAGAGTGTGTTGTCACTTGGATGTAATGAAGCGATTCGTGTAAACTTCGCTCTATCTCACTATCACAAAGCCCCTGTTCTATCCATCTATCTAATGCAAGAATTAAGCAGTACTTTTAATCATTCATCCCTTTTCTAGTAAACTTTGGAACTCTCTACCTGCTCTTATATTTCCGTCTACCTATTACCTGAACCCATTTCAGAGAGAGATTTCATTTATCCCGTTCTTGACCTTTTTTGGTGACTGGCATCTCTATGGGCCTTTTTGTTTCATAGTTTTTGTAACCATTGGCCGGTTTTCCCCTCTTACACAAAAAATACCCATATGATAGAGGATATATAACGTTATCCTCCTCGTGGTGATTATTAATAAGCTTATCCACCTTTAGTGAGTGGAAAAAACTCAGTAATCAGACTGTTGGTGCCAAGCCATTAGTAAGTTTTGCAAGATTACGCAAATTTATGAACAAGAACAATACAATAAAGGTTTATACAAGGACTGCCACGTGTAGATTTGATGAATTTTTGTAGCTTTCCTTATTTCTATTAGGAATAAAATAAGGAAAAAAAATTGTTATTGGTTAGTGAGACCATACCATAGACAAGGGATACTTAACACGTGTCAGAGCGGGTTTTGCGCAACAGCCTGTCACATAGGCGGGCAAAATTTCTCTACCTTCCATATTCTTTCTCATTCTGGGTCATATATCACTTCATACTTTACTTAGTACATTTTATTTCATATCGTTATACTCAGGAATAATTGCTGAGTCTAAACATCATATTATAAACTTTGCAAATAGTTAATTAACATAAATATGATGAGTTGAAGTGAAAAAACTAGTACCTGCATTGTGTATAACCCTTTTAGTTTATTGCAACAATTCGTAGTAACTTAGCAATAAGTACAAACTAAAATAAACTATTTCGTACTGTAGAACAAAGTTTTCTGAATGTGATGATATCTTCAGATTTCTAATAAAATGTTATATGAGCTGTAAATAGAATGGCTGAGGATCATCGCCATAACAACATCGCACTGTACACAAACACTTGTCAGTCAATCAGTCACACACTGCAGTGTCACTCGTGCTAAGTAGACATACACGGCCTCCACTGCCTTTGCAGATGATTTCCTATAAGTATGCCAAAATTGTGTGTTATCTTTCTCTCTCTCCAATAAAGTTCACTTAGCACTTTTGATAAAGCTATAAAGGCTATAAAGAGTTAAAGAAATTATTTTTTGACCGTTATTGGTTTAAAAGAGTTAACCGTTACAGTAATATGGAGAGAGAGAGAGAGAGAGAGAGAGAGAGAGAGAGAGAGAGAGAGAGAGAGAGAGAGAGAGAGAGAGAGAGAGAGAGAGAGAGAGAGAGAGAGAGAGCAGGGCTGTCATTTCTGAGATAATAATCTCAGTTTAATGTAATCTCACCACTTTTAAGGTAATTCTAAGGTAATGATGTTGTTTAGGTAATTCTGAGGTAATTTGAACATCTAAGGTAGTTTTGAAGTAATTGTAGTACTTCACGACACTTTTTCATCACTTTCCGTCAAATATACTGTTAATACTCCTGTATAATGCCTACATTGGGGGATTTCTAAGATCTTGGATGCTTTATTTTCCATTATTTTATAGTTGCCTCAAATGCATCGTTATTATTTAGAGCTGCTTTAAATGTCTTGTTATAAGGGAGACATTCTTGTTACTGATCTCAGTGTCATATGACCTCACTATTACTGATCTCTGCATAATGTGTATATCGCTATCTCGTCCTCATAAACCAGGAGTTCTCAATCTTTTTCGCGTTAAGAACTCCCCCTTACTGATAAGACCATCTACCTGAACCGCGAGTAATCTGACAACGAGCAGAAAGCTAATTTAGTAACTAACACTAACTCATTATGGAATGTTTCTGCAAAGGAATCATTAGATCAACCATCTAAGTACCCTTAGAAATCTTGTAAGCCCCTGGCTGTTCCCAAACCCCGTTTAAGAACCCTCTATCATAAACAATACAATTTTACTTGCATTGTCTTAATATCCCATTTTTTAAAGGGTTACATTAAAACAGTATAATTATTGAATATGTTATTGGTTTTTGCTATTATGTTCCTTATCTGATCATCACATTTTCTGTACCTTCACTATGCAACTGTATACAAAAATTATATATATATATATATATATATATATATATATATATATATATATATATATATATATATATATATATATATATATATATATATATATATATATATATATATATATATATATATATATATATATATATATATATATATATATATATATATATATAAGGTAATTTTCACATCATCTAAGGCAGGGGTTCTCAACCTGGGGTACGCGTACCCCCAGGAGTACGTGAGAGGAATTTTGGGGGTACGTGGCAGGTTTCTCAAAATGCTTCAGTTTTGAATAGCTGCAAATTTGTTTGTAGTATACAATGTGGCCTACATGTGCTAGGCTGGATGTGTCCTTCACTAGAACCAGGACACGTTAACAACGTTAACAAGGAAACTCTTGGAGTTATATCACTTGAGAGGAAGCTCTCTTGGATTACAGTTGCCACACAACCTTGCAAACCTATAATATTTGTTCTGATTTATTATTTTATATGTTATTCACACACACAGTGACTTATTTATCACTGTTACTAGTTACAAGTTGCAACTAGCTGCAAGCAACACTAGTTCACTGCCATAATGATCGAAAATTGTCTGATATAGTTCCTTTTTGGTAAATGTATTGCATGTTAGTCACATATAGTGTCTCCCTGTGAGGTACCAGTTCCTATCGACACTACCTCATAGAAACATACTAATATTAATTAAAAATTGTGTCTGCTCCACATATATAACACAATTTAAACTTAATAAACTAAGTCAATAAACCATGCATTTATTGTTACCCTTCCTGACGCTGCATTGTGGGTAAGGGGTACGTGATCAATACTGAAAGACTTCGAGGGGTACATAAGATTAAAAAGGTTGAGAACTGCAGGATTCGTTTCATCAGACTGTTGTAATGGATAAACACAACATAACAAGTACGTGAGATCTTTACTTATATAGTAATGCCATAAATAATATTATATATATATATATATATATATATATATATATATATATATATATATATATATATATATATATATATATATATATATATATTTTTTTTTTTTTTTTGCGGGGTTGCATATTTCTCTAGAATCAGTACTAACCACTACTTTTGTATCGTTTCTCACTGGCTATAGCTCCTCGTGCAGCCTATTTTGAAGCCCACATAGCATGTATCACATAATATATAGTATGTATCACAAATTTATGGTAACACTGTCAGCATTTCCTAAAAACTAATTAACTTCCTCAAGACGCTGTCATGTTTACTGGTTTAATTAGGTTAGATTTAGGAAATTTGCCGAAGAACAACATGATTTACGACATAAAGTGATGGTATTTTCTTGTACAAAAAACATTCACATAATAATCACTCCCTTCAAATAAGCATAGGCTGCAAAATTTCAAGAAAGCCAATTCTACCTCTCATTAGTCAACAGTAGGCTATGGCAAGCTACATGAGGCTAGGCAAACTTACGTTGGGTAAGGTATGAGGATAAATGCTTGACTGGAACAGTAACAATATAGAAATTAGAAAATATAATGTGTAACTGTAAATAAAGTAAGACAAACACTGATCATATAAAGCTTTGGCATATTTACCTAATAATAACAATTCTTATTAGCCTCACTTCTCTCGTACTCCTTTGCCATTCCCCCAGCTACATCAAAAAATGTAAATACAATAAAGAACAAAAGTTTCGTTTATAACATAATAACATGCAGCAAAAAAGTACTGGCATAAAAAAATAAAAAAGCTTTTCTCACAATACTTTCCTTCTCAATCATTTTGTCTGTGACTTTCAATGCGTTACCAACCACATGTGATTCAGGCAGGGGTAGGGCACCTCATTATTCAGGTGAAGAAAACACTTTGAAACACAATACAGCACAAGACAAACCTAAGAATCGTAGCAACACACGAGCAACATAACTGTGTTTACATTCCCGGATATGAAAAGGCGACGAGAATAAAACTGTGGTTCATACCATAGACTCTGTAACTCCATGAGTCCATGCACATTACTGTTAGGGGTCTACATGCAAAATTTGATGAAGCGAGGTGAAAAAAATAAATAAATAAATAAACTCAAGACGCCTTTTTCTTTATTTAAAGACTGCCTGCTTAATATTTTGGCAGGTTCGCCGAAACACGTCAAGTATCTGAGTCTATTCAGGGCGAGAAGGATCAGCTTCTGGCGGCGGAGGTGGACGATGACAAGGACCGGAAACGTATCGCCCATGTCTTCCCGGAACACCTGTGATGTCTCCCGCTCGTCTGTCACCGCTGCGAGGCTCGCTCCTTGCTGCAGGACGCTGGCCGGCTGGCTGGCTGGTGACAGTCATCGTGTAGTGGTAGTAGCCGTGAGGATATTAGTATTAATGAACTTCACCTCATTTCTATGAAATGAACACTCTCAAGAGGAAGGTTTCAAGACTTATCCTCCAGTTTTGGGTAATCCATTTGGGTCTTTCCCTTATGGATTGGCACCTCACTCAACCGTCTTTTTTCGTTTTCACTTCTGTTGCTCTTGACCAGTCTATTTCATTCACTTACCATTCTATTTGA
>NC_059270.1:13746098-13753598 GCF_017591435.1 Portunus trituberculatus
AGGTGTCGTGATCAATATGCTGCACAGTTCTGGAGACGTTTGTTGTTATGCTGCTTTATTAACCAGACTCAGTCCACATTGGCGCTCATAATAGCAATCTAGATAAGGTTTGCTGGAGAGCGAGAAGATAGCAACTCTTTCCAGTAACTGATAGATGACAACTCATGACACATAACTTCATAATGACTTTCCTAATGATTTTCTAATGTCATTTTACCAAAAGAAAATAAAGTATGTAACACCGAGCTGCTAAATAGCATTATAGTATTTAACACTACTTGATACAGCTACTCTTCCTACATCCCACCTTAGTTACTTACTGCGAGATCTTTCTTTCTTGTGCTTATTTATACATCTGAGCAACACTTGGCGATATTATAAAAAGAACTGTAACTGTAACCACGCCTTCACTCTCAGTTATACTCACAAATCAACTCAATCACTACTACATGGAACAGTTCACAGGGCTAAGGGCAATTTAAAAAATCTTATAAAATATTCATAATACAAAAAAGGGGAATGAAAATTGTACAATATCCAATGTTTAGGAAGCAAGATACTCAATGAAACGATTTGAGTGGTTTGTGATTAGGCAAACACGTCAAATAGTAGTAAAAAGGTTCATTGGACAGGGAAAGGAGGAAAAATTATTATACGTAGAGTGATGGTGGTAGGAAGCTCGGCAAAGACACGTAGGATGCTAGTAGCTGGTCGTGCTTCGTCTGGTATAGGAAGGTCTTGGCACTGGAGGGTCTCAGCTAACATATGCCAAGGCACACCTATAAGACGCTGCCCACTGGTCCTCTGCCTCACTTGCCTATACTTGGATAAGAGAGAGAGAGAGAGAGAGAGAGAGAGAGAGAGAGAGAGAGACTACTACCTCTACTACTACTGCTGCTGCTACTAATAATAATGATAATTAATAAAAATAATGATGATAATGACAATGATAATAATAATGATAATAATAATAATAATAATAATAATAATAATAATAATGATGATGATGATGATAATAATAATAATAATAATAATAATAATAATAATAATAATAATAATAAGAAGAAGAAGAAGAAGAAGAAGAATGATGATAATAATAATAATAATGATAATAATAATAATAATAATAATAATAATAATAATAATAATAATAATATCTAACTGACTGATTAATTCCTTCTTTCATTTACGTATTATCATCATATTTATTGTAATGATCTTTTTATCCTTGCACTATATTATCAATTCCTTTGAGCTTTTGTGTTATCCTCTTACTCTCCACTCAAAAGAAGACGAAAAAAGAAAAAAAAATCACCTTCTTTCACTTTCTCCCTCTTCGTTCCCTTCCTCCCTCCATAACGCAGAACATGAGTGAGCGATCGTAACCTTTTCTTCCCACCATCAATCTTCGTTTCCTTCCTTTCCCCCTTTTCACTCTACAACACAAAGCCTCGATTCCTTTCTCTCATACTCCCCTTTTATCACCACTTGTCTCTTCCTTGAATATTCCATCATTACTACACGTCTTCTACCAACGCTCTCACTCCCTCCCTTCCTCCTAATCGCCTCCCCGTCCCCTCCCAGAACCTCTTACCCCTCGCCGCCTCCCCTTGCGTGATAATTACTGCGTGGCGTCACTAATGGCCTGGCAAGTGACGGCAGTTTATGGGTTTAAGGAATATTGACACCAAAGTCGATCTTCATTCCAGCGCCGCGCCTCCCCAGCGGCCTCGAGCTAGAGGAGCCCTGTGTCTGCCATCCCTCATGTCTCATCACTCTCGCTAAATTCTCCTCCTTCACCTTATTTTTTTTTCTTTTCACTTGCGCTTCTTTTCGCTGTCCTTCTTTATTCGCTTTTACTATCCTCTCTCTGCTTCCGTAACATGCCGGGGCCAGACAGCTTTTATGTTCCTTTTTCACAATGAAATTCGCCCTCGAGCTGCACTCCTGAGCAAGATGTGAGGCTGAGAGGCGCGGCAGGAAGGGAAGTGCAGTGACAGGGCATCTTCAAAGCATAGCCGTGATTTCTTTTCTTCTCTTTCTTCTCTTTTTTTTTCTTATTCGTGTCAGTCAAAAGTGAGGCATTCACTGATCGACAGATCCCCGCACCTCCCTCCCTGTCCCGCCCCGAGCACCTGCCTGCGCCGCCAAGGAGGTGCACCAGTGCGGAGGTGAGCTGTGTGCTGGAGAGATTAACAAAAGCCAGACACACATGCATGTAGGTCGTGCTTTTACCGCGTCGGTTCCGGAAGAGGAACATTGGGATAAGTACAGTAGATAAAGGACAGGAATCGTGCTGTGAATGCATATAAATATAAATATATATATATATATATATATATATATATATATATATATATATATATATATATATATATATATATATATATATATATATATATATTAAAGTGTTTTGACTTTTTCTCTCATGTTCCAATACCGTGAAATGTATATTGCATATCACAAAACCTTTCGGATATTTTGAGAGAAGTCCATACTGGCCTATATCTTATAATATCGGCCTTTGTATCCTTCTGTCAGCAAGAATTGTTGGAATAATCATGCTGTATTTTTTTTCTTTCTTTAATGTATGTGCATACCAACACTAAAATTTCATATATTATCTTACATAAGCTCACAAGCTCATAGAATACTCAAATTGGTCCTTTCTTTTTCTCGTAAAGTCTTTTGTATTCTCTAATCTGAAAATATCGTTACCAGTCATCCCAGTACAGCGGGTGAGCACCATACACATATAGGCAGGCCAGACATAGGACACCTTTCAGGGGGGCAAGTTACCTCGGCATCATTTATCTGCCACTCTTAAGTGTAAACAATGCAATATGGTCCTACACTGCTTAGTGTTTATAATACTGAGCTCCGAGATTACCAGTCAGGTATATATGTTATTTCGCAAGTCCATTAGCTAACACAGGATATGCATTAGCTCTTCGTTTAATATCAGTAAGAAGTAGTATCAGAAATCTGTTCGTAGAATCTGTCAGTTCCGTTTAGTGCCATCAGCGTACATCAATTGCCTCTGTTTTTACTGTAATATTTAATGTTTACTTTATGAGAGAGAGGACTTTGCTTATCACAGTAACTTTATCGGTGCCAATAAAGTATTTGTCTACCTAATGTGACTCAAAATCACTAGAGTGTCAGAACCACACAAGCTTCCACACATGCTCAGCGGCCGCCAGCCTCCAACGCAACGGTATCATTGCTGATATCTTTCTGATTCTCAAAACAAGCTTAATAAAAGTTTATCCCGTTCAATTTAATTAAGTCCCCACAGCTCTTCACAAATTACTTTGTGAAAATGTTGGTGTCGGTGGAATGTTCCAGTGTTTATTTTATTTAACTAATGTGCACGTGATTCCCACAATGGGTCCATGCCCTTGTAACTCTTCTCTAAGTATTAGAAGTTCTCTATTCAGCTTCTTTTACTTCACTTTAGCTTTTTGCTTATTGTATATTTCTTTAGGTATACATGCAAATATGTGAATTATAGAGCTATTCGTGTAATGTTTTCGGTGTGTCGCGAGAAGCGCTGGATAAGGAAAGCAAGGCGAGCAGGCCAGCAGGGCGCCGCGCCTTAAATAGGTGTGTCAGCTTCAGGAGGTGAGGAACCCCTGACACGCCACTCGGGTGAGCCCGGATTACCTGCTGCAGGTGACAAAGAGACGCTCTCTCTCTCTCTCTCTCTCTCTCTCTCTCTCTCTCTCTCTCTCTCTCTCTCTCTCTCTCTCTCTCTCTCTCTCTCTCTCTCTCTCTCTCTCTCTCTCTCTCTCTCTCTCTCTCTCTCTCTCTCTCTCTCTCTCTCTCTGTGTGTGTGTGTGTGTGTGTGTGTGTGTGTGTGTGTGTGTGTGTGTGTGTGTGTGTGTGTGTGCGTCTAGACTGAGGCACAGCATAGGTGTTCGCTATGACGGAAACCTTCCATCGTATTTTCCTCCCAAGCAAGCCAGCAGCACTGGGAAAGAATGCCAGTAATCCAGTTGAGCTCACCAGTGACAGCGAAGCTTATTGGTGGGTGAGGACGACAATGGCTTCCCTCTTCCTTGCCACAGGAGGAATATGATAAAGAATAACGTCACCAGCACAAGATTTTAAATACCGACTGATTAATACTATAACATCCCACACACACACACACACACACACACACACACACACACACACACACACACACACACACACACACACACACACACACACACACACACACCACAACGAATTTCCTTTTCTATAAGTAATCATATATACGTAACAATTAACGTTTTGTGCGTTACAAATCTTCTCATCAAATAGGTGTTTTTGAGCAGCGGACCTCACCCACGCACACATGTCAGGAAGATCTATTAATTATACCACCTAACATAGTAAAGAGAGGCGAGTCCCCGCCGTGTGACACACTGAATAGTTCCTCGTGACTCCTCGTGACGCCCAAGCCAGGAGAGGAAGAGCTCATTCACGCCTTTCAGTCCCCTCTCGTTTCTTCTGCCTGCCTGACACAGCGTCGCCATTAACACATCACTCTTTGCTGCGCATCCTCCTCCCCTACCTTTACGGTGTCGAGCTTCCAGGATCAATACCGTTTACCTTTTCTTCTTTAATATTCTCCGTCTGTCGGGCATCAATCACTATTGTGCGATACTCAAAGAACAATACAAAATCTTTCGTTAGCATTTCGTTTAGACTTTAGGTAATGTAGTGGCTGTGAGAGTGGTGCTCATTGTGAAGGCGACCACAGGCTGTGGCTCTTTTAGATTGTATTGTACCGATGACAAAATGATACTTACAGGAAGCCTCGGTGCTTGAGCTGCATGTATGGTTGTAGGAATACGCGCTTGTTCACACCCACATACACCCACTTAGCCATCCATCTCTCTCTCTCTCTCTCTCTCTCTCTCTCTCTCTCTCTCTCTCTCTCTCTCTCTCTCTCTCTCTCTCTCTCTCTCTCTCTCTCTTGTCTCACGAGGAACCAAACACTGGAACCAGCTTTCAGAAACCATTAAAAACAAACCATTAAATTCCTTTAAATTACTGATAAAAGAACAGTTAAGAAATAATTATTGAATGTATTATTTTTCCTATTGTAATCTGTACTACTAATATAATATGTAATTGTTTGTATTGTGCAATGGTCATTATTATTATTATTATTATTATTATTATTATTATTATTATTATTATTATTATCATTATTATTATTATTACTATTGTTGTCAGGACTATTGATATAATATATGTAATTGTTTGTATTGTGCAATGGTTATTATTATCATTATTATTATTATTGTTATCATTATTATTATTATTATTATTATTATTATTATTATTATTATTATTATTATTATTATTATTCACTATTGCTGTCAGTACTATTGATATAATATATATAATTATTTGTATTGTGTAATGGTTATTATTATTACTATTATTATTATTATTTGTTACTTTTATTATTATTATTATTATTATTATTATTACTCGTATTATTATTATTATTATTATTATTATTATTATTATTATTTGTTACTATTTATTATTACTATTATAATTATTATTATTATGTTTAGTACTATTGTTATTATTATTATTACTATTATTATTATCCTTATTATTATTATTATTATTATTATTATTATTATTATTATTATTATTATTATTATTATTATTATTATTATTATTATTATTATTGTTATTATTATTACTATTATTTTCATTATTTTACTATTATCTTTATTTCTTTGTATTATGGGTATAACTATTATGCATGTGTCTACTTTGATTGGGTTAAAGTTTATGAATTACTTAACATATAATCATGTATTCGTCTTCCACCATAGTATATAATTTTCATTAGTCCAGAAGACGCAGCGCACCCATGCAGACTATTCGATACGATCATATACGTAAGAGATGGATTTTTTATTAATCTCTCTCTCTCTCTCTCTCTCTCTCTCTCTCTCTCTCTCTCTCTCTCTCTCTCTCTCTCTCTCTCTCTCTCTCTCTCTCTCTCTCTCTCTCTCTCTCTCTCTCTCTCTCTCTCTCTCTCTCTCTCTCTCTCTCTGTGATGACACACACTCACCTCATCACCTCACCTTCCACGTTAATGCCTCATCCAGGAATCACCTCAGTTTTACCTCCCGGGGTCACAAGCTCTCAACATGAAGTCACTGGAACATTAATTTATTAAACTGCATATGTTGCCTCCGGGCACGGGTCGGCCTGTGTTACATGTGTCGGTAGAGGCGCAACCCTCGCTGTCTCCCCGCCGCGGAAATTCATCCCCTTGTCGCTATTTCATATGAGCGAGAAGGACATTGTTTCCAGCTCTCGAGGCGTGTGCTCCCGGTGCCTGGGTGGACGGCGGGGGTCTCACCTGTCACCTGCCACGCTGACAGACACGCCTCACCCGTCACCTGCCTCCACACTACACCTTCACCTCCCCGCCTGTGTGACATGAGGCTAGCGGAGCCCTCGGTAAACTTGTATACTTGTTGTGTGATATATTTACATGTGTGTGTGTGTGTGTGTGTGTGTGTGTGTGTGTGTGTGTGTGTGTGTGTGTGTGTGTGTGTGTAATTCACCTCGGTCGCCTACTGGTGTGTGTGTAATTCACTGTTTGATCTGCTGCAGTCTCTGACGAGACAGCCAGACGTTACCCTACGGAACGAGCTCAGAGCTCATTATTTCCGATCTTCGGATAGGTCTGAGACCAGGCACACACCACACACCGGGACAACAAGGTCACAACTCCTCGATTTACATCCCGTACCTACTCACTGCTAGGTGAACAGGGGCTACACGTAAAGGAGACACACCCAAATATCTGTGCGTGTGTGTATATGTGTGTGTAATATTCACCACCACGGTCGTCTGCTGGTCACCCAGCTAGTCTTCCCCATTACGGAGCGAGCTCAGAGCTCAGAGACCGATCTTCGGGTAGGACTGAGACCACAACACACACTCACACACCGGGAAAGCGAGGCCACAACCCCTCCAGTTACATCCCGTACCTATTTACTGCTAGGTGAACAGGAGCTACACATTAAGAGGCTTGCCCATTTGCCTCACCGCCCCCGGGACTCGAACCCAGGCCCACTCGATTGTGAGTCGAGCGTGCTAACCACTACACTACGCGGTGTGTGTGTGAGTGAGTGTGTGTGTGTGTGTGTGTGTGTGTGTGTGTGTGTGTGTGTGTGTGTGTGTGTGTGTGTGTGTGTGTGTGTGTGTGTGTGTGTGTGTGCGTGTGTCTGTGTATGTATGTGCCAAGTTTTCCCCACTACAGTAACACTTAACACAGGTGAGCGCAGTAAGAAGTTGCCTTGAGGGGCCTCAGGGTCGGGGGAAAGCCGCAGCACCCCATGTCTTGAAATAGCTCATGGTCTAAGTTGCCACGTGTTTACTAGGAAAGCAGCACCTGAGAAAAGGACTAAAATATAACTGTCAGTAGAAGGAGTAGCGGCAAACATGGCTGTTACCGTAATGACA
>NC_059270.1:13758598-13778598 GCF_017591435.1 Portunus trituberculatus
GAGGACAGGTCACCACGTCTCTTGGGATCACCTGCCTCGCTTGATTGACTTTGCTTAGAGACATTAGGAGGGGTTAGAGCTGAGAGAGAGAGAGAGAGAGAGAGAGAGAGAGAGAGAGAGAGAGAGAGAGAGAGAGAGAGAGCGTGCCTCATTTAGAAGACCTGAGAGCCACCTGGAGGAGATCTGAGCGCTGCACGAGAACGGTGTAGAGCAACGAACTGCTCCTGAAGATGCCACGGTCTTGCTCCAGCTCTCACCAACGGACTTTCTCATCCGCCACTGCTGCGTGGTGGAACGACCTCACTACTGTGGTGGACGTAAGACCTCTGTCCACACAGCAGATGAAGGTGGTTACGTCTCCATCCACCACCTTAGATATCTCCACCCATCGCCATAATATAGTCATTGTTATTATCATTATCACCATCACCATTACTGAAGTTGTTATTGTTATCACTGTCATCACCATTATTATCATTACCATCATCACTCGTTTTTACTTTTCTCAAGCTTTAAGATACTTCCTGACGACAACAGTAACTTTAGCTTCAGCAACGCCACTATCCTGTACGTATTGTTATGGAGTATAGTTTAAATAAAAGAGAGAGAGAGAGAGAGAGAGAGAGAGAGAGAGAGAGAGAATCATCAGATAAAAGAATAATTCATAAAAAAAAGATAGAAGAGGAAGAACAAATTTTCCAATATCATTTTTCCCTTTATATTTTCACTTCTCTAATCTTCTATTGTTTTTTCCTGTTCATTGCTTCCTGATTTTTCTTCACCCAACACACCTTGCGTCACCTCTCCTGTTCTTTCCTCTCCTCCTCCTGCTTTTCCTCCTGCTCTTCCTCCCGCTCTGCCTCCCGTGTCACCTCCTCTCCTCTTCCCCCTTCTCCTCCCGGGCACTCCCCCATCGACCCTCCCTCCGCCGCAACACTTGCCGGCATTACTTTATCACACGTCACTCACTGCCGCCGCCCGCTCTCTCCACGCCTTTTGATGCCGCTGGGAGGAGAGGGGCGGGGTGGGTAGGTGCGCGGGAGCGGTGTGGGGTGGCCTCGCCCATTCCATTACTGTATGCGTTTCACTGTGCCCTCTCGCTCCTTGCTGATTAGATTCCATAAACTAAGAAAAAAGTAGCTTTAATTAGAGTTATTTCACATCCCGGGTACTGAATTCGTTTTGGAAAAGGGCTTCGTTTGGGTGTGTTTTGTGTGCTGCGTGTAGGAACAGTTTGTGCATGGGTTCATCTCTTCCAATGTATGTACTCTCTCTCTCTCTCTCTCTCTCTCTCTCTCTCTCTCTCTCTCTCTCTCTCTCTCTCTCTCTCTCAGGCGTCCTCCTTCCCTTATCTGGCTCCCTTAGCCCTCTTCTCTTCCTTTCATTTCTTTTGAGTCTCCCGCCAGCACCCTTAGGCGTCCCATCCTCCCCTCCGTAGTTTCTCCTCTTCAGATTTCTCATGTTCTCTTCATATTGTCATCTTTAATTTGCTTAGTGTAGTGTAGTGTATGTTCGTCTCTCTCTCTCTCTCTCTCTCTCTCTCTCTCTCTCTCTCTCTCTCTCTCTCTCTCTCTCTCTCTCTCTCTCTCTCTCTCTCTCTCTCTCTCTCTCTCTCTCTCTCTCTCTCTCTCTCTCTCTCTCTCTCTCTCTCTCTCTCTCTCTCTCTCTCTCTCTAACTTATTAATGAAAAATTATCATGTAGCTCGACAATATAGTTACAAAAAACATTAGCAGACACCTACCAAACACACACACACACACACACACACACACACACACCTCGATGCGCCGCGAAAACAGTGTTTGATGGAAACCGAGTTGATAGACGAAGTTAGATGCAGCGAGTCAAGTCTGCGGGTGAGGAAGACACGAACTGAGCGTTGAGTTTGGGTGTCGTTATTTCCAGCAAGTCTAGTTAGTTTTGACGCTGTTATACTTCTTCAAGGGAACGCAGAGAGCCGACCTCTTGCTTGTGTCTTCAATGGCTTCGTGTTTTTCCAGCGTGTCAGATTGTTTTCTTTTACTTGGGTTAATTGTAATGGTGGTGCATAAATCTCAGGTTGATCCAAGAATCCTTATTGCTCCAACGGTTCCACAAGAAAAAAAAATAAAAGCCTTCTACAGAGAGTCTTTTTTTTCGAAACTTTTCATTAATAAAAGCATTCCTGGGTCAACCTGAGACTGTCTACCACCTTCACTACTCAACTGTACATATAGCTATCTCTCTTGGGTTAATGTTATGTTAAAGAGAAGTCGAAGATTTGTGTCTGCATGGATCACAAATATGCCACTAGATATCGGTGTTTGTCATCACTTCTTCAAGGTAAACATAACGACTCGACTTCTGGCTTGTGTTTTTCTTGTGCTTAGGTAAATTTGCGGGACAGGAAATGAGGATTGGAAAGAGACATCATGTAGTTATATTATATACATTAACTCTTGTCTTCATTTCTTTGAGGAAACATAAAGATTCGACCTCTTGCTCCGTGTTTTCAGCGTATCAGGATGTTTTCTTATCCTTGAGTAAGTGTATTTGTTAAGGAGAGAAATGATTTAGGAATATATATCACACAGTTGCACAATGTATTCCTCAAAGAACCCCAACTTTTGTTTGTGTCTTCCTTGTGTTATGCTTCCAGCTTCTCGTGATGCTGTCTAATACTTGATAAATGTGTTTTTAGAAGGAATGTGAGGGTTTGGAAAATACACGCTGTGACTGTACGATATGTATGAACGTTCCTCTTCATATCACTAACTTAAGCAAGGATGAAAGATAGATTGAAGGGTTGAAATGAAGAACACAAGATGAAATATGAAGGAAGGATGAATTACCAACACGAACAAATAGGTTAAACGAAGCAAAAACACACAAAACGAAACGAATATTTACGTTATTCAAAGCAACATAGATGACTCTGAATTGAAAGAGGATGCTGATTCGTTCTTTATCTCCACATAAATGGTTGCAGGACGTTACTGCAACATCACATAAGCTAACGTGCAAGAAATCATTAAACGCCCTTAAAGGAAAGAAAGAAGACTAAGTGGAGGGGAGGAAAGAAAATAATTGATGATGTAAAACTTATTAAGCATCGTGAGAAAGAAAGAAGAAGGAAATTATGATTAAGACGAGGAGGAGCAGGATTAAAAGAAGAAGAATGAGAATAAAAAAGAAAAGAAAAAGCGAAAAAAAAGTTGATGATGCAAAACATTTCAAGAACCGAAAGGAAAGGAAAAAGAAAAAGTGATAAACGAAGAAGAGAGAAAGAAGAAATTAATGAAAATAGAAATACAAAAAAATGATAATGAAAAGAATTACAAACTAAGAAAAAGAAGGAAAATATGAGGAGAAAGAGAGAACGATGAGGAAGGAGGGTAAAAAAAAGTGAAAAAAAATGATGAAGAAGGAGAAACGAACGAGGTCTCCAAGTGAGTCTGGATGATGTGTCTTGCATGTATGTAGATTGTATTTTCCTAAACAAAGGGACAGATGGAGAGGGCGAGGGCTGGAGGTGAGAGAGAGAGAGAGAGAGAGAGAGAGAGGGAGGAGGAGGAGGAGGAGGAGGAGGAGGAGTAGAAGAAGGAGGAGAAGCCGGAGGAGTCACAGAACACCAGCAGAAACCTTCCCAGTCCACTTTTTCCATGCAAATTCTTAGGAGGAAATCCGACATTTTACATTTTTTCTCTTTCTTTTGTGTGTGTGTGTGTGTGTGTGTGTGTGTGTGTGTGTGTGTGTGTGTGTGTGTGTGTAAGGATACATAGTTGACAAGGCAACGGTGACGCATAGAGAGAGAGTAGGCAAAGGTGGTGTTTCATTGCTTCGTAGTAGTAGTAGTAGTAGTAGTAGTAGTAGTAGTAGTAGTAGTAGTAGTAGTTGTAGCGGTAGTAGTAGTAGTAGTAGTAGTATCAGTAGTAGTAGTAGTAGTAGTAGTAGTAGTAGTAGTAGTAGTAGTAGTAGTAGTAGTAATAGTAGTAGTAGTCTCTCTCTCTCTCTCTCTCTCTCTCTCTCTCTCTCTATATATATATATATATATATATATATATATATATATATATATATATATATATATATATATATATATATATATATATATATATATATACAGTGAAAACTGGCCAAGGGCAACATAAAACGAAAAAAGAAGGCCCACTTAGTCGTCAGTCCCCTTGAAGGTCCGAGAGAGTTAGCCAAAAGTAAGAGATAAATGTCTTGAAACCTTCCTCTTAAATGAAGTCAAGTCATAGAAAGTTGGAGATACAGAAGCAGGCAGGAGTTCCATAGTTTTCCAGAGAAAGGTATGAATGATTGAGAATACTGCTTGGACTATATCGATATGAGGGAGTAATGGTCTTTGGAGCTTTCTTTTCTATGTACAGTACTATGCAGAAAATTCAAAGGTAATGTGCAGAGACTAAAATGTGAAGTGAATCTGAATATCTAGACCAGTGACTTGGGTTTTATTGTGGATTGCATCTGACTTCCTCCCATCCTGTTGCGGTAATCATATGTCAAACTGTTCACATAGATTCCTTTTGTTTTCTAGTTATGCATCACTGCTTGGCACTTTCCGAGGAGGTTATATACAAAGACTAAAAAACTCGCAACGTTAGGCATGAGGTGAATCTGAATATCTTGACCAATGACGTGGGTTTTATTGTGGATTGTATCTGACTTCGCCCACCCCGTAACGTTACCATGTGAAGAAACTGTGTGTTATTCTACAGGCGCTATTTGTTTTGTCATCTGGATAACGACTTAGCACTTTGGGAGGGATATAATAGTTAAGAATGGCGTGTGTAATCTGACAAACTGTTCCCATAAATTCCTTCTTTTTTTTTTTTTTTACTTGGCACTTTGCGAGGAAAGCAACTGTTAGGAATGATGTGTATAGTCTTCTGCCACTTATTTTTGTGTTATGACTTGCAGTTTGCGACGAAAATGAGCATAACCAATCATATATGTAGCCTTCCCAACCTTCCTACTAACTGTTTTAATATATTCTATTTGCTTCTTTATTTTTTACTTCTTTTTTTTGTTTTTGATATTTGTACCACCACCGAGCACTTTGCGAGGAATATAACTGTAAACAATCAAATCTGTAACCTTCAAAGTCTTCTATCTAACTATCCTAATACATATAATATTCCGCCAGATTCAATAAGCTTTATCAAGAGACCAAAAGATAGAATGGAAAAGGTACCTCATTACCTCTTTTTTTATATATAAATTAACTCCCGTTACCTTCACAGTGACGGTTCTTTTCTTCTTTTATTTCCTCCTTGCGGAGAGTATATAAATTTGACGCATGATTTCATCCGTGACGAATTACTTTCTTATCCATCACTTATCCATCACCGTCGCATCTCTCTTCGGAATAGTATTACCTGTCAGTTGCGCCCATCAGTCCCTCATCCCCCCATCCTCCTCCTCCTCCTCCCCCTCCTCCTCCTTCTCCTACTCCTCCTAGTCCTATATTCCCACCACCTTTCACTCTTCCTAATCCTTCACGCTTCTATTCTCCTCCAGTCCCTTCTTTTCTGTTTTTCCTCAGTCTTTCTTTTGTTCTTTTTCCCATTTCCTTTTCTTATCTCATAGTTTCCTTCTTTGTTTTTCTTTTACTTTTCTCATTGTGTATTCCTTCTGTCTTCTTTCCTCTTCCTTTATTTCGTTTTACTTATTCATCCTTTAACTTAATTTACGTGTTTTTCCTTGCTTCTTTTCTCGTCTCATTTCCTAATTCGTAATTCATTTTGTGGTCTCTGTGTTCTCCCTTATCATTTACTGTTTCTTCTCTCCTTCTTTTTCAGTCCTTTATTATCTATCTATTTTTTTCTTTTTTCCCTTCTTTTCTCAATTCATACCCTCATTTGCATCTGTAGTTATTGTTCTGTCTTTCTATTCCTCTCTTTTATCATATATTCTTCTTATTTCATCATTCCTTTTTGTCCATTTATTTTCGTTTTCTTCCGATTTTAAGGTGATTTTTCGATTTTTTTTTTTTTTTTTTTTTTTTCTCTCTCTCTGTACTCATTCATAATTTACTGTAACATATTTCTATCTTCCCTCATCATGTATTTTTTGTTTCATCATTGTTATTCTCTTTTATTCCCTCCTTTTTTCGCCTCATCGTCTGCTTTTATTCTTTTTCTTTTTTTCTCTCATCGCGTAACTTTATTTCCTTCTTCTCTCGTGCATATTTTCATTTTCTACCCTTCAGTTTCTTCCTTCCATGTTTCACTATCTTTCTTTTCCTTTCAGCTTTTCTCACCTCCGTAATTATCGTCAAGTCTTCCTATTCCTCTCTCATCCTGTATTCTTTCATCTTTTCCTGACCTTATCCCATACTTCACCCAAACTTTACCTCATCTCTTCCTGCTTTATCCCTCACCACATCCTCGCTATCTCCTGTCTTGACCCACCCTCCCTCATCCTCTCCTTCCCTCTTTCCCTGCCTGCCAGCTCCAGTTCCCACCTGGTACCTGGTCAAACCACTGCTTTCCCCACGCCCAAGACCCAGGGCGTTCACTCACTGTCTAGTTTCCTCCCACTGTGTCCGTGAGTCCCCATCCATCTCCTTCAACTGTTTTTGTCTGAGTGTTCTCCAATAACCCTCGAGGCTTCCACGTGTAATCATTCTCTCTCTCTCTCTCTCTCTCTCTCTCTCTCTCTCTCTCTCTCTCTCTCTCTCTCTCTCTCTCTCTCTCTCTCTCTCTCTCTCTCTCTCTCTCTCTCTCTCTCTCTCTCTCTCTCTCTCTCTCTCTCTCTCTCTCTCTCTCTCTCTCTCTCTCTCTCTCTCTCTCTCTCTCTCTCTCTCTCTCTCTCTCTCTCTCTCTCTCTCTCTCTCTCTCTCTCTCTCTCTCTCTCTCTCTCTCTCTCTCTCTCTCTCTCTCTCTCTCTCTCTCTCTCTCTCTCTCTCTCTCTCAATATAATGACAATTAACTGCATTTTATTTACTAGAGCGGCATTTTTCGTTCTTTTACATTTTCTATCTGGAAGAAATGTTTGCTATTGACAATCACACTCGCAAGAAACTAGCTTCTTTTTTTTTCCTTGCCATTAAGCACAAAATTTAAGAAAAAATCTAACTTACACGTTCAACATCAATTCTTCCTTCCTCCGCATGTGTTTCTGATAGCAAATTTTAGGGTAAATCTGCAATATTTTCACACTCTACTAATTTTACCACGGTTGTTGGCAGGTGTGGTGATATTTCCCTGTAAATGTGCTGAAATTCCGGGGAAGGGACTATAACCTTTAAGTAAGCATCAGTTCTTTTTGGTAAATCTGTGTTTCGACATATGTATGTATGTTTATTGACAATTCCACGTTATTGCAGCAGCTTTTGACACCACGAAAGTTTTTCAGGTTAATGATTGAAAGTGTGTGTGTGTGTGTGTGTGTGTGTGTGTGTGTGTGTGTGTGTGTGTGTGTGTGTGTGTGTGTGTGTGTGTGTGTGTGTGTGTGTGTGTGTGTGTGTGTGTGTGTGTGTGTGTGTGTGTGTGTGTGTGTGTGTGTGTGTGTGTGTGTGTGTGTGTGTGTTATTTGTTGGTGGAAATCAGACTTAGAGGAGAATTATTAATGATACTACGAAAGATGGCTATTGTGTGAGTTTTAATTGCACATCTGATGTAATGATCGCAAGAAATGTATTTGATATATATTTCATGTTTCAATATTTGTCTTACGTTAGTATTTTCAATTGTTTCGGCGTCTATTGTGGTCATTTCAAGAATGTTTCCATGATTATAGTGATAGTTTACCAGTGACTTTGTTCTTTCAATAGGGAAAACACTCGTAAAAACCTGACGAACCATGCCTGTGGTGTCTGGAAAGTTTAAGATTACAAGCCTTAGACCCAATGATAGGAAACAAAAAGCAGCTTCAACAGATGAGTAAAAATTGGAATGAAAAATAGGTTCACCGACAGTACTAGTCCCAAAAGAGATTAGTCAAAAGGAATACCCAGAATGGCGAGAAGAGTCTTGTTTTTGCCAGACTTCATCACCAAGTACAAGTATGAACTGTGATGCCGAGGCGGTGGTGTGAGTGGCGGCACGTATTCTGAAACACTTCTGCGTCGCACATCCACTACTTTCAAAAGATTCTAGTTGAAATTGCAAAGGTTTTCGAAGTGTGTTTTACTGTTCTGGTGACCGATTAACATAATTTATATATTATTAACAGAAGAAACACTCTTCATAACCAGGGTAATTATCTGTCACTTGTAAAAATTGTCGTGGGTAGAGTGTAAAGTCTTTCTGAGTACCGGTGCGTGCATATAATATAGTTTTATTGATCTGGCTTTGAAATCTCCCTAAAGAAAACATCCACTTAGGCACATCTTATAACGTAAGAACATAAATCAAGAAAACATGCAAGAATTCGTTAGTCTTTTTTGTATAAAACATGTACACCTATTTCCATCTTTCGTCCCCACACTTCTGCTTAATCTTCCATAAATGCCTGATTTTTTTTTTTTTCTTTTTTTTAGCTCCTTCGTTTTCTTTGGTTTTATGGAGACTGCGTTGTGTAGGTTTGATGGTTTCTTGCATCTTCCCTTATTTTATTTTCTTGGTCTTATATTGCAGCCTTAGTTTCATTCTTGCTAAGTAAAATAAAAGAGTAAAGACGTAAGAAAATTAGGAAAGCTGCAAGAAGCCATTAGGCCTATACGTAGCAGTCCTTTTGCAAATCATATCTTCCCTACGTATATCCACTTGCCTTCCTCATCTATATGTATCTGTCTAATCTTTCTACAAAACTTCTTACTGCTTCGGCACTAACAACCTGGTGCTGGTTCTGATTGGTGTTGGAAGTAATGCCTTTTGGAATGGCACTTCCTGATGTGTTTTCCTGTCGGTCCGGGTTTTTGATATTGCTGTTTATTTACTGTTGTTATATTCACTGTTTTTTTGTTTTGTTTTTTAGTTTTGCATATTTCTTTTCTGTTTTTGTCTTTTTGTCCAAAATTCTAACAATATGTCTTTGGTATTTTCAGTTTCACTGTTTTCATATAGCAACTCTCCTAGTATGGCATCTGTGTCTTCTTGGTATGGTCGTTGTAGGACTGGGTGTCTGTCCTTCTAAGTTGTAGGCTGGACAGTAAAGAATAAAATGTTTTAGGTCTTCCACTGGGTCACAACACATAATACATTCTGTTGCCGCATTTATAAACCTTTGCCTATCTCCAAGATCCATATTGTTGGTCCTACATCGAAAGAGTATGATGGTAGCCTCCCTGTTGTCATAGATCTTATCCTGCCCTCCTATACTTTGCCTCATCTCCCTGTACATCTATAACTGCCTGATAAATTCACAATAGGAATGAATCCTTTCTACACACACACACACACACACACACACACACACACACACACACACACACACACACACACACACACACACACACACACACACACACACACACACACACACACACACACACACACACACACACACACACACACACACACACACACACACACACACACACACACACACACACACACACACAGATGAGCGTTCACTGAAATTCATCTAGTTTTCCTTTTAATGATTGACTGGCTGGCTGGAAATTGCTTTTAACTGTGTGATGTCAAAGCAGTTAAAGGTTTTGCAGCAATGCATTGGTTGTCAAAATAGGGCGAATTTTACACACACTACACACACCAATGGGGGAATTCTCTGCCGACACACCTTCACTAGAAAGAAACGTAATGCCACTATTCCGCTCTCTCTCTCTCTCTCTCTCTCTCTCTCTCTCTCTCTCTCTCTCTCTCTCTCTCTCTCTCTCTCTCATTATTAGGAGGTTCAGAGTATTTTGTTGTGTGTTTTGTCTGTTGTTTCCTCTCATGTTGCCTTTTTTTTCTTCAATGGCATTTCTTTCAAGACGATATTGATTAACACACACACACACACACACACACACACACACACACACACCTAACCTCACCTTACCTCACTTCCTCTCAATATCATATACTGGTATACATATAACACAAGCACACATAACTTGTAATATCAATAATCCTCTCTGGCTTTCTTTCTTCACCGCTCCAGCACCTTTCACCTTCCAACCCAACCTAACCCAGCCCAGCCCAGCCCGGCCCATCCCTGCCCCCTGCTGCCGGCCAAGACCCAGGAAGCCATCAGTATGTAAACCCCGAGATGGGCTTCATTGCTTCCCTAACTTCCCGAAGGCCGAGGGTGGGGTGGGGCGAGGGCTGGTGGGGGTCGTGGGGTCGTGACGGATCTTGGAACCACTCGCACAGTTTGCATAGATTCATGAGGGATCCCGCGGGGCATTACCGGTGGCTGGGTGCTGGCCTGCTCGCCTCATCATAAATCCTTCACTCTAAGTAGCTAAAGATCCTTTCTTCACCCTCCTTTCACCCCCGACGCCTCCTTCTCCACCTCCTCCTCCTCCTCCTCTTGGCCCTTCTCGTCCTCCTCCTCCTCCTCTTCTTATTTCTCACGAGCTTCTCTGCTTTACTGCTTTATTGCTTCTCTTCAGTCTGCTCAACATTTCCCTTATATTCATGTGGTTGTTGCGTGCTCTCTCGTATTATTCCTTCCTGTCCTGCTTATTGGCTTTTTCCTCATTTTTACCTTTCGACCCCATCTCTCTCTCTCTCTCTCTCTCTCTCTCTCTCTCTCTCTCTCTCTCTCTCTCTCTCTCTCTCTCTCTCTCTCTCTCTCTCTCTCTCTCTCTCTCTCTCTCTCTCTCTCTCTCTCTCTCCTTCCTTCACCTTTTAACCTTCCCTCCCTATCACTATCACCTCTCCTCTTTACTCGTCCCCTCACATTGACCTCTTCCCTCCTTTCCTTCGTACCTTCAAGTTTTGTTTTTTTTATTACTTATTTTTTGCCTGTTTTTTTCTCTCTTCTTTACTCTCTGTTCCTCGTCCGTTTTCGTTTTGTAATGTAATTTTTTTCCTTGCTATTGTTTGTTTCCTCTTCCTAATTTGTCTTTTGTTTGGCTTCATTCCTTGTTATATATCTATGGGGTCTTCTTATCTATTTTTCCTATTAATTTTTCGCATCCCCAATTTTTTGTCGGTTTTCATTCTGTAGCGATTTTTTTTCTACGGTTTTTATTCATATTTTATCCAAACCCAGCGATTCTTACTCCATTCATCCTTCTTATCTTTTATTTTTCTTTTTTTCCCGGCAGTCTTCAATTTTCACTCCTCGTCTCACAATCTTCCTTTCCAGTAAAATCTAACATCAGTCACTCTGTATGTCCATTTTTTCATCTGCCTTTTCCCGTTTTCTTCTCTTAGCTTGCCTCGTCTTCCCTTCTTTCCTTCTACTTTTCCTCCTGTTCTTCATTTTCCACTTCACATATTACAATCTACCATACGAATCACATCTAACGCACCTCAGTGTCTCCATTTTCTCACCTGTCTTATTCCTTTTTCTTCTTTTAATCCAACACCTCTTACAAACTTATAATTTTCCCTTTCCTTATATCTTCCATTGTCCTCTTCGAATCGTCACCAACACCTTCCAATATCTCCATTTGTCCATCTGTCTTATCCTGTTTTCTTCTACTCCGACTCTCCTTACCTCGTTTTATCCATTTTCTTCCAACTTCGACTCTTCTTCCTCTCTCATCCCCCTCCCCTTGGATAGCTAAGTGGCTGCGGGTCGGGAGGGACGGCGGAGAAATGAGGCTCGGCTGGTTGCAGGTGAATAATGAGAGTCGGTTCGTCTGAGGTTGATGGATACGCGGGTGTACCTGTGCATGTTTAAGACGCAAAAAGGTAAAGCATGAGAAAGTGGGATGGCTGGGATTTCCGGGAGGAGGTTCAATATTACTTGTTTTATATGAAGGGATCGTTTGGCTTCGTCTGGCTTTGGTTCAAGTGTGGATTTGGGAATCGTTTCGTAGAGGTATAATGCAATGGAAGGCATTATAAGACCATGAAGTCAGATTGTAAGATGCAATTACCCTTACACGTGGTTGGTTCTCTCTCAACGAAACATGTCTACCTATTTCCACCTATCATAAATTGTTGGTCTCTTTTAGACGCCTTAATGATTCAGCATTCACAATCTGATTCTTGAGTATTTTCCGTTCATCCATCATTTCCTTTCATTTTTTTATCAAACTTTGTCAAACTTGGGGCCGCCATGGTATAGTGGAACCATACGTACTTTGGGGATCCGAGGGGTCTCCAACTGCACGGGTTCGAATCCTGTCCACGGTCCGAGTGTAGATTGGGCTTCCTCACTCGGGGCCACGGTTTCCTAGCGGGTGGGCTTTGAGATAGGAGGTACCCCAAAAAGTATCCCCTTTAGCCCAGAAATTCCCGTGAAAAGCCCACATGGTGTAAATAACAAGAAAAAATAATAAAACTTGAATCCATTATGTAGTGTCATACCTTGATTGCCCAACCGTGAGAAATTTCCTTGAATTATCCTTGTTATAATCTCCTTTACCGCGTTTAAATACCTCTATCAGATTCCCCTTCTTAGCATGCCTGTCTCTATTAGGAATGTAAATTTAATAGGTTCAATCTCCTTTCGTAACAATCAATATAACACCTACGTAGCTCCTTCATTGCTAATACTCTCTTGGCACAGGTTCCTTAAAAAAAAAAAATAGCGTCTTCATCTAGGTATCTGAAGTTAGGGTTTAGATATATTCAGTTCATTGGTTTCATCTTGCAGGTTTTTTATTTGTTTATATTTTCGATTATTATCTTCCCAAAACACACACACACACACACACACACACACACAGAGAGAGAGAGAGAGAGAGAGAGAGAGAGAGAGAGAGAGAGAGAGAGAGAAATACGTGTGACAGATATGAAAGAGAACAAGACAGTCTGCCGTCCCATTTATATCCCAAACAGTCCCTTTCCTTTCTTCCCTCTCTTTGCTCCTCCAGCCGTCTCCTGCAACTCCCCTCTTCCTCCTCCTCCTCCTCCTCCTCCTCCTCCTCCTCCTCCTCCTCTTCCTCCTCCCGCCAGGAGCGAGAATGAGGGATTTATGGCTCTAAGTTGGGAAAATATGACGTACGATGTGCTGGGGGGAAGGAAGCGAGGAGACTGGAAGGAAAGGAAAACACGGAGTGGTAAGAGAAGGCATTCCACTGAACACCAGGTGAAGAATGCGGTTATACATTAATGAACGTCACTTGGTTTATTTTGGGTTACTCAGATCATGTAAGCCTCAGGTCACATAATCCTCAAGACCATTCTTCATGAGCTCCAGTAAGACCTCAGGACGTTTTCTATCCAAACCACATGCCACGGTCCTCAAAATGTCTCTACACTCAAGATGTCTGGATAACATTGTTCGTGAAGACAGAATTTGGGATGCGCTCGAACAAATATAATTTTTCACCAAGCCATACATTATTTACTCAACCACATCCACTCTATCATTCATCCATCTCCCAGTCCACTTGCCCACCTATCCATTCAACCACAGACTTCCATCAATCCACCCATTCATCTATCCATCCATAGTGAATGTTTAGTGTGACCAAGACTCAGGTTTGTCACAATAGAGCGAATGGATATTAAATTATGGTTGTTTGATATATTTGAGCAGTATCGAAATCTAAACCGTCTCCACTTTTTTAATAAGAAAAGCATTAAAAGAGCTAAAATAAGATGGAAAAGGCACATTGAAGATGCCAGTTCGTAAAGAATAAGGCCAGAAGGATTAACCAACATGAAAGAAGTGTCTTGAATCCTCCTTCACAAAAGAGTTCAAGTCATAGGTACGTAGGAAGAAGTACAGAAGCAAAGAGGAAACCCCATTTTAGTAATTGACACTCTTCACACACACTAGTCACTTTTTTACCTTTCCAAGGATGATTCTTGCCAAAGCGCAGGATATCTTTGTCAATCTCATCCAAGGAAAAAGTATCGATGTTCTTTTATCTGCGCTATTCAAATGAGGTCCGGTGATAATGGTAGGCTGCTCCAGGAACTTCGACAGAATGGGTACGAAATTTTGTACGAAGTTTAAGGCCGCGGCTTCTCCTGGGGCAAGATCCCGGTGTCTAGTGCACTGAGAAAGGGTTATCCATCACTTTATCTGCATTTTTTTTTTTTTTTTTCGGGGATCGTAATTCATGTGTATCTTGAACTCTTTTACGTAAAGGGAACTCAGATCAAGGACAACAAAACTGAAAAAAAAAACGTCAAAATGCATGTTCAGAATCATAATTGAGAAGTGCCTCGTAATATTCCTCCTGAAACGTTTTAAGTCATAAGTAGGATAAAACACAAGAGCTGGCAATTAGATCGAGAATTCAATTAATGAAAGCATGAGAATACTGTTTGCTAAGCTTTACATTTAGGACATGATAAGGACAAGAATAAGTGGAAAGTCTTGTACAGCGAGGCCAATAAAGGGAGAGAGACATGCAGTTAACAGGATCAGAAGAGCAGTTGACATGAAAGCAGCAATAGAAAATAGTAAAACAATCTTACAGGGAAAAGAGAGAGAGAGAGAGAGAGAGAGAGAGAGAGAGACGTGTAAAACAACCAGTTAGAGGAATTGAGGAGACGAAAATGCTCTCAGACTAAATCTTAAACTTTTGGCATTCTTAAGTTAAGATGTACCGAGTTGCTGGTAGAGATTTTCTGGATCTATTTTCTTCTTTCTCTTTCTTATTTATCCTGTTAACCAAAAAATCATGTATTGTTCGCTTTCTTTCTGTATATTCCCCTTTCAAACATCCTCACGTTCTCCTGCGTCACTTATCATTCAGGATACGAGCGGCTGGCATGGCGCTCACTCAGCGGCAGTAAGCATGTTAATCTGTTCTGCAGGCATCGATCACGGCTGGCAAAAATCTTGATTTTAATCTTGATTCAGCCATCACTCGGCTCACACCTTTCTTCTACTTCACCTTGTTCTCCTCATGCTTCCTTATCTGTCCCAATTTTACTCACTGTTATTCCTTCTACTCGTCCTCCCTCGTCTCCTCCTCCTCCTCCTCCTCCTCCTCCTCCTCCTCCTCATCATCATCATCATCATCATCATCCTCATCATCAACATCATCGTTCTTGTCTTACTTTTCCAAATTGTCATCATTGCTAATATTTTCTTTTGCTCTCTGTTTTCTTCTTTGAAATGTCTTATTCTTCTAATTATTAGTAGTATTGTTATTATTATTATTATTATTATTATTATTATTATTATTATTATTATTATTATTATTATTATTATTATTATTATTATTATTATTATTATTATCATTATTATTATTATTATCATCATTATTGTTATTATTATTAACATCATTTTCTTCATCTCCTTTTTCTCCTTTTCTTTCTCCTCTTTCTTTTTCCTTTTCTTCCTTGCCCTTCTACCTCCTCCTCCTCCTCCTCCTCTCCTCCTCCTCCTCCTCCTCCTCCTCGTCCTTCTTCTCCTCCTCCTCTTCCTCCTCTTCTTCTGCTCCTTCTTCTTCTTTTTCTTCTTCTTCTTCTTCTTCTTCTTCTTCTTCTTCTTCTTCTTCTTCTTCTTCTTCTTCCTCCTCCTCCTCCTCCTCCTCCTCCTCCTCCTCCTCCTCCTCATCATCATCATCATCATCATCATCATCATCTTCCTCCTGCTCCCTCTCTTCCTGTTCATACTTCTCCCTCTCTTCATCCTCTTCCTCATCCTTATCTTCAACCTTGTCCTTTTAATCGTCATCCTCCTCCTCCTCCTCCTCCTCCTCCTCCTCCTCCTAAGATAACCTCATTAGGGGCCGCCATAGCGAGGGGCAGGCCTGGCTGATGACGCTTACTCCCCCGGGCACGCACACCCACCACTGCTAACCGTGTTACCGCCACGCTACGCCGCTAACCAGGTTATCCCCACCCGCCCGCTTGCTCGCCACTTAGGCCATATATAATCTGCTTTGAAAGGCCTTTTTCGTCAGATCAATACAAGTGAAATGATCCGTTCTGTCCTCCTACACCACCCACGCCCTCTTGGATGATTGCTTGCTCTCCTCTTTGCCCTATTTTTTTTTTTTTTTTTTTTTTTTGCATTTTTATCCATTTTATTATCAATGATTGCGTAGTATTCCTCTTTTCCTCGTCTTTTCTTATTCTGTTATTAATATTCAGTGTTTTTCTTTCTTATAAATGGTTCTGCTTATTTTCGTTTTTTTTTTCACTTTTTAATTAATACGCTGGATCGTTTTTTTTTCAGATAAACATCCACTTTTTTTTTTCTTTTCTTTTCAATGACTATCCTCTTCTTTGCTCATCCTTTCCTTTTTCTTTATTCTCTCATTCAACTTCTATAAGCGTTCAGGGTCGTGTCATTACTGGCGTTGTCTGCTCTGGGTGTCATGATAATGGTGATCAGTTGATGTTCTCTGCAGATTTCATTTAAGTCTAATTCTCATATTATGTTCAAACGCGTGGGTGACTCATTGGTTAGTTTCGCCTTCATAGCTGTGTTAGAATTAATTGAAAGGCAATGTTAGACGTGCTAAAGTTAACAACAATGGTAGTAGTAGTAGTAGTAGTAGTAGTAGTAGTAGTAGTAGTAGTTGTTATTATTGTTTTGTTGTTGTCGTTGTTGTTGTTGTTGTTGTTATAGAAGTAGTAGTAGTAGTAGTAGTAGTAGTAGTAGTAGTAGTAGTAGTAGTAGCAGCAGTAGTAGCAGTAGTAGTAGTGTAGTTGTTTGTTGTTGTTGTTGTTGTTGTAGAAGTAGTAATAGTAGTAGTAGTAATAGTAGTAGTAGTAGTAGTAGTAGTAGTAGTAGTAGTAGTAGTAGTAGTAGTAGTAGTAGTAGTAGTAGTAGTAGTATAGCAGTAGTAGTAGTAGCAGTAGTAGTAGTAGTAGTAAAAGTAGTAATAGTAGTAGTAGTAGTAGTAGTAGTAGTAGTAGTAGTAGTTGTTATTGTTGTTGTTGTTGTTGTTGTTGTTGTTGTTGTTGTTGTTGTTGTTGTTGTTGTTGTTGTTGTTGTTGTTGTTGTTGCTGTTGTTGTTGTACAAGTAGTAGTAATAGTATGTTTTTTTTATGCAAGAGGGAAAACCAGCCAAGGGCAACAAAAGATTTAAGAAAAGGCCCACTTGAAATGCCAAAAGTCAGGGACAAATGTTTTGAAACCTCCCTCTTAAAAGAAGTCAAGTCGTAGGAAGATGGAAATACAGAAGCAGGCAAGGAGTTTACCAGAGAAAGGTACGAATGATTGAGAGTACTGATTAACTTTTGCATTAGAGGGTTGGACAGAATGGGGATGAGAGGAAGAAGAAAGCCTTGTGCAGCGAGGCCGCATGAGGAGGGAGGCATGCAGTTAACAAGATCAGTAGAGCAGTTAGCATGAAATAGCGATAAATGATAGCAAGAGATGCAATATTCCGGAAGTGGGAAAGAGGCTAAAGACAGTCAGTCAGAGGAGGGGAGTTGATGAGACGAAAATCTTTTGATTCCACCCTATCTAATAAAACTGTGTGAGTGGAACACCCCCAGATATATGAAGAGTACTCAATACAAGGACGGATAAGGTCCTTGGTACAGAGTTAGCAGTTGGAGGGACGAGAATAACTGGCGGAGACACCACAGAACACCTAACTTCATAGAAGCTGTTTTAGCAAGAGATGAGATGTGAAGTTTCCAGTTAAGACTATGAGTAAAGGACAGACCGAGAATATTCAGTGTAGACTCTATCAAAGACAATTAAGTGTCGTTGAAGAAGAGGGGATAGTTGTCTGGAAGGTTGTGTGGAGTTGATAGATTGAGGAATTGAGTTTTCGAGGTATTGAAAACTATAGTCAGTGGAGTTAGGGGAGAGATAGATAGCACAGATGAATTTAGTTAAAGAGTGACTTTTGAGTTGAAGCCAGATGGTGGAAAACTCGGAAGATTCAGGAGCGTGGGCACGAGAGCAAGATAAGTCATTGCGCACATAGACGCAACATCCAGCTTTGGAACGAAAATGAGGATAGAGGACGTAGGAGGGAATAGAGAAGGAGCTACGTTCAGTTGCCTCAGACAGCAGTGTTTCGGTGAGGAAAAGATGAGGTTTAGTAGGGAAGAGGTGGTGTTCTACAGATTGAAAATTAGATCTAAGACCGCGAATGCAGAAGCTAATGAAGAAAAAGTTGAGGGAGGTGTCAAGACATTTTGGGTCCCCACCGAGAGAGAAGTCTGATCTGGAGACATTTCTAGTCCCCTTCCCAGAAGGGGACTCCGAGGCTGGATTTGGAGTAGCCATTTTTTAAATTTTAAGTGAAGGGTGTGTGTTTGGTAAGTGCATGTAGTTTTGTGTGAAGAAGGACAGTGGTCTTTAAAGGCCAGACTGTGATTGTCCCCTTGAGTTGTGAGACACAAAGGGAAACGTTCAGCGAGATCACAACTAACTTTAATGGAAAATTCACAGCACCCCTTGAACACCTCGGTGGGAGTAAATGATCGTTTCGGTAGGTGTCTAATACCTCCTCCTTGTGTAGTGGTAGTAGTAGTAGTAGTAGTAGTAGTAGTAGTAGTAGTAGTAGTAATAGTAGTAGTAGTAGTAATTGTTGTTGCAGTTGTTGTTGTTGTTGTTGTTTTATTAGTAGCTATATTGTATCGTATTTTATTGTCGGCAAGATTTTTTATTATTGAGCAATTATTTTTCCATGATGTTATTTGTGACGTCAATATGTCTGTCTTTGTAAGTTATGGTCATTAAAGCAATTTGAATCTGAACATGTGTGTGTGTGTGTGTGTGTGTGTGTGTGTGTGTGTGTGTGTGTGTGTGTGTGTGTGTGTGTGTGTGTGTGTGTGTGTGTGTGTGTGTGTGTGTGTGTGTGTGTGTGTGTGTGTGTGTGTGGTGCTGGACTTTTAATCGTCAGCTTTCCCCTCTTAATCCCTCCTTTCCCCTCTCAGAATACTTTTAGCCCTGTTAAGTAAGGGTGAGACTACCCACCCACTCACACACCCAGATCTCTTAAAGGAATTGTCACGTGATCAGAGAGAAGTGTGGTGGCCAAGCGCTCTTCACCTACTTCTCTGACAAGCGTTGTTCAGTTAAGTTTTGTATCGCTGAAGAACCTACTCGACCAAGGATAGTGTTTGAGGTCCGCACGTCTACATGCATGACAGTTTGCCCGCATATTTTGCTCTCATATTAAACCATCACACTTACCCGTTGATTGTACGAATTAACCGTTTGACTGTTTTTGGTACATATTTCCCTAATTACTCATCACTCTGAGACATGTTTGTTTGTTCTATAGACACTCCAAATCTTTAAAGGAGGATAAAAATTTAGAAATCTATTCATTTTAGTCTCCTTACTTTCTTATAAATATTTATCAAGATTTTCTGCATTGTTTCTCGTGTTGTTAATTGTTTCGTGTTGCAGTGTAATGGTTAAGATCTGAAGTGCTCACTCAGTAATGTATAGTAAGAAACCTGAGTCTCGAGGGGTCAATGGGCTTCTCAGCTCATAGATGACAAAGACAATAACACCAGTGACTTTGCTAGCAGTGGGTAATGGACAGGAGGTGTAATGGATGAAGGTACATAGGTTGATATAATTTGTATATAAACAGCCATGTGTGGGTCTGATGGTTTGATGTAGCTTTGCTTATTTTCTTATGTCGCTTCATGTGTGTGTGTGTGTGTGTGTGTGTGTGTGTGTGTCTGTCTGTCTGTCTGTCTGCCTATGTGTGTGTGTGTGTGTGTGTGTGTGTGTGTGTGTGTGTGTGTGTGTGTGTGTGTGTGTTTCACTGTTTGATCTGCTGCAGTCTCTGACGAGCAACCAGACGTTACCCTACGGAACGAGCTCAGAGCTCATTATTTCCGATCTTCGGATAGGCCTGAGACCAGGCACACACCACACACCGGGACAACAAGGTCACAACTCCTCGATTTACATCCCGTACCTACCCACTTCTAGGTGAACAGGGGCTACACGTGAAAGGAGATACACCCAAATATCTCCACCCGGCCGGAGAATCGAATCTCGGTCCTCTGGCTTGTGAAGCCAGCGCTCTAACCACTGAGCTACCGGGCGTGTGTGTGTGTGTGTGTGTGTGTAGGTGTGT
>NC_059270.1:13783598-13801098 GCF_017591435.1 Portunus trituberculatus
TGTGTGTGTGTGTGTGTGTGTGTGTGTGTGTGTGTGTGTGTGTGTGTGTGTTTGCTACCTGTGTTCGAATGCATATGTTTTTATACCATTACGATTACAATTACATCACAATATCGTAAAGCCAAATACAAGTAATCTGCTTTATACATTAACTCGAGTCCAAATACGAGTACTTTGTGATGTATTCAAATCCAAGTACGTGTACATTCTTATTGATGATCCCAACCTTTTTCTTCCAACAACATTTGTGTGTGTGTGTGTGTGTGTGTGTGTGTGTGTGTGTGTGATAGCATATGACATTGTAATAGAGATGGTGAAACTTTTAATTACTGATGAGCTACTTATATATAGTTGAGTTGAAGGACCGTTAGCCAGTTATTGTGGCGAATTTCATTTGATTCCTGATGGGGCTGGATCGCTGTGCCCCTCTCAGCATTTGACAGATGTTCTTCACTCCCAATATCAACACCATAGTGCTGACACATTAGCGGCATGAGTGCACATGAGAATTGTGGCCCAACCTTACCTACACCTACACGTCAATGAATCTTATTGGCTGCTCACTGAAATATTCGTAAAAATATCGCTACCTTGGGTCTGAGTAAGAACTTCTCCCTCCTCTTGGACGAGAACTTCTCAAGACACGCACTGCGGAATCTTTAGTCTTGCGTTTTTAGTTCATATTCAATTATTAAAACAACTGTGCATGAGTTATATAGATTTCTGTGTGTGTGTGTGTGTGTGTGTGTGTGTGTGTGTGTGTGTGTGTGTGTGTGTGTGTGTGTGTGTGTGTGTGTGTGTGTTAGCGTTTGTGCATAAAAATGAAATCCCAAAACTGAAACACATGTTCTACATTGAAAAATTATTATATTTTATAAAATTAATTATCTGTTGCAAAAATATAATGTACTCCATTCAGACACATCTTGCATTTAGATACCTAAATTTGAATACATATCTCAATTTGCATAAATGTGAGAATAAATGTGAGAGCCATTTACGTACAGACTTCATAAATCTTCCAATATTACTGCCATATATTGCGGGAATCCTTAAACTGTGGGGCTGCGCGATTATATTCATGAATACCGATTTGTGTAAGGAGAAATTCTGCCCAGGCATATTGTGTCTAAGAATAAGCTCTGCGAGTATAGCGCCAGCCTCTGGAGAACTCTAGGGAAAATCAACCTAACATATTAGCAGTAAGTCGAAACTTAGTACACATGTAGAGTAAACCCTACTGATGTGCAATTTAAAAGGAGGAATTAGAGTTGTTCTGCCGCCATCTTGGAAAAAAACACCCAATCATTTTTTTTTTTTTTTTTTTTTTTTTTGTGCAATGTTATTTTCAATCTAAAGATAAACAACTTGTGTTCCCAACTTTCCACGTGCGATCAAAGACAAAACAAGTTATACTTAGTGAAGGATTTTCTCCCATGACCTGATCCCAGAGCAACATTCAAACTGGATGAAGAGGTAAAAGCACGAATGATTTGCTCTGATTCACTTTTTCAGAACATGATAGTTTCCTGAAAAGACTGTTTAAAAAAATGAAAAGAAAAAAGAAATGAATAAAATAAAGAGAATCAGAGAAAATATGATACGATGTATGGCGGGTAATGTGACGTAGCTATAAGTTGTGTTTGCAGTATCATTATTTACAAGTTATTTCATTCTTTTATTTGAAAAATATATTTACTGACAATAAAATGGTTATGAATCCTAATATATTCATCAGAAGTGTTTATTTTACGATTTGCTGCCATTTCTTTGGTTTGATATATTGCATTGGCATAATATTACATAAGTTCTTTCTATGTTTTACACCTCAAAAATAGTTTCCCAAATCATTTATTTTCCTCTAGATCTGATTTTTGGAGTATGGAGAGTGGAGAGTAACTGGAAAAACCCATGATACAGTTTTGTTTATTTCATCCTCTGTACTAATTCCATGTTGTCTACTGACTGGATATCACCTTTTTCTTCTTAATACTCATCCTCAGATCTGGCGCTCGGCGATAAAATTGTAAACCCATCCAGGACTATATGTGTAGTTATTCATCATTAACACTTATATTTCTGCTTCTTTATCGGAGACTTAGTAGGAGGGAGGGAGCTGCTCTTGTTAAAAAAAAAATTAGAATGTGTGTGTGTGTGTGTGTGTGTGTGTGTGTGTGTGTGTGTGTGTGTGTGTGTGTGTGTGCTTTGCGGAACGAAAACCACCAATCAATCTTCCCCATTCTGTTAACAGTTGGTATATTCCCCATTGCACCGGAAACAAACCTTTACTCCTTTTCTCTTCTTCTAGTTTTCCCTTCGTCTCGTCCTCTTCTATCATTCCTGTTGCTCAAATTGTCAGTAAGTTATTTTATTTACTTTTATATTGAATGTATCTTTAACTTGCCGCATATTTGTTTCATAGATATGCCAGACTGGTTTCATAATAGCAGAGGTTTTTACCATATCGATTATTTCTTTCTTTAGTCTATGAAAGTAACACACACACACACACACACACACACACACACACACACACACCGCGTAGTGTAGTGTTTAGCACACTCGGCTCCCAACCGAGAATGTCCGGATTCGAGTCCCGGGCGCGACGAGACAAATGGGTAAGCCTATTAATGTGTAGCTCCTGTTCACCTACCAGCAAGTAAGTACGGGATGTAACTTGAGGGATTGTAGCCTCGCTTTCCCGGTGTGTGGAGTGTGTTGTGGTCTCAGTCCTACCCGAAGATCGGTCTATGAGCTCTGAGCTCGCTCCGTAATGGGGAAGGCCGGCTGGGTGACCAGCAGACAACCGTGGTGAAAAATTACACACACACGCACACACACACACATACACACACACACACACACACCGAAGATCGGAGGCCTATCCGAAGATCGAAAATAATGAGCTCTGAGCTCGTTTCGTAGGGTAACGTCTGGCTGTCTCGTCAGAGACTGCAGCAGATCAAACAGTGAATTACACACACACACACACACACACACACACACACACACACACACACACACACACACACACACACACACACACACACACACACACACACACACACACACACACACACACACACACCGAAGATCACACAGCTCTGAGCTCGTTCCGTAGGGTACACACAGATCAAACAGTGACACTTTTGTTTAAGTCACCCATAAAAGCACGCCATGATGAACGTTTTCTTCGGATTGATACAGCTTACAACAGAAAACTCCTATATGCCATAAACTATATTTAGAATGTAATAATGCGTGCTATGAAACTCGTATGAGCCTTATGAAGTTCAATGTGCACGTGAAAGAGGTAGCCATAGAGGCCTATGCGTGCACTCAGCCGTGCTCAGGCAGCACTCCATCAGACTGAACTCAGGGATCGTTCACGTACTGCACGGAAACACCATGAGAACAGCTGGTGTAAGGAGTCTTGTGCTGTCATATGAACACTTGTATTTGAAGGAAAAACATATGTAGCACCTAATTTAATTGTGAAATTATAAATACCATTTTTAAATATGTAAGTGCCTTCATAGCTCAGTGGCTAGAGCGCTGGTCTAGTAAACCAGAGGCCGGGAGTTCGATCCTCCCTGAAGGCAAGAGATCCAGTGTGAATGTTTTTCATCCTTTCTGTGATAAATTCCAGAGAAAAATATAGATTACGACCTCTTTAAATGGAATAGTTTAGGGAAAGAATCAACATATTGATTACTCTTCCCCCCATCGGAAATGGGTGGTGAGCCTCCAAACTCGTGGTACAGGAAGGAGATTACCCCAGCGGTGCCGTTTGGTGTTTTTCAATACCGAATTAGGTTAAATTTAGTACTGAAAAAACCATTTGTTATTTGAAGCACCGTGATTGGTATTGGAGTTTGGATTTGGTATTGAAACGAAAGAAATTTGATACTGAGCTAAGAAAAATAGATAAATAAATAAATAAATAATAAGGGACATACACACACACACACACACACACACACACACACACAGTTCAATCTTCCCAGTAAACAACTAGTAAATCAAAATTTAATTAATGTTTTCATATCTTAGTCGGAACGTTCAGGGTGAATTTTTACCTGTGCAGCATCATTCTGTTTTCATCGTCACCCTGCAGACCCGAAACGCAAGATCAGCATTACAAGACCCAGAATGAAATTGCCCTTGCTTGACTCAAAACTCAGAATACGGACCACGCTGTTAATGACTGGGAAGTGCTGCAAAGATCTGAAAATAAGTGACGGAATGTTAAAGAAATTTCCATCAACCAACGTGTATATAGGTGCCAAGGAAGCAGACGGTGGCTTGGATACTCTTCTTGAGTAAAGGTGACTGAGATTGCACGTCAATAGAGTTTCCCACTGAACATCGGTGCCTAGCGATTGGAAAAACCAGTCGCAAAACAAGACCAACATGTTGGACTTGTTCAGTCAATTTTCGACTTTGATTACGTTGTGACGTCACAGAGAAAGGTTTGGAAATATGGTGCCGATGTACAGAAGAAGATTTTGGAGTTGGTGAGGGAAAAGAGCACATCTCGAACCCTAAGAGTAAATTCGAGAGCAAAAAAAGCTTACGCAAGTAAGCCATTCTTCGATGACTAGCTTCTTTTCTATGAAGAAAAGGCGAAAAGGAAACAAAATGATTATTAGAAAATGAGTCATACATTCGAATTTACTGACTAGCAATCAGAAGGAGCAGACGTAAGACAAGGAAGAGAAGGACATCAATTTGAAGAGCGTCATGTATTCCAATTTGTTAGCCGGTACTCAGGAGAAGGCGTAGGAAAAAGAAAAAAAAAGAGAGAAGCGTCATGCATTCGAATTTCATGACCAGCATCCATAAGAAGGAAAAGGTGTAGTAAAAGTTGAGGATAAAGGAACAGAAAAATAAAAGAAGCATAATACATTCGAATTTATTGTCCACTACGCTAAAAAACAAGTCGTTGGAAAAGGAGAAGGAGAAAGAGAAAATAAGCGTCATACATTTGACCATCACTCAGAAAAAAGCGTAAGAAAAGGAGAAAGAAAAAAAAATTGAAGAAGCGTCAAAATTTTTGAATTCATTCACCAACAGTCAAAAAAAGGTGGGGGGAAAAAGGGAAAAGAAAAAGAAATAAAAGAACAAATTACATGAATATGAGTTTATTGACTAAAATTCAGAAGGGAAAGCGTAAGAAGAGGCGAAGTAGAAGAAGAAGAAGAAGAAGGAGAAGGAGAAGCATCATACATTCGAATTTATTGAGTAGCTCTCAGAAGAAGGAAAAGGCACAGTAGGAAAAGCGAAAGAAAAGAGAAGAAGAAGCATCATACATTCAAATTCATTGTCTAGCACTCAGAACAAGGAAAAGGCGTAGCAGAAAAAGAACGAAAAGTAGAAATATAGTATTTACTGACCATCACTCAGAAAGAGAATCCGTTGGAAAAAGAAAAGAAGAAGAAAGAGAAGAAGGTTCATATATTTGAATCTATTGACTAGCAGTCAGAAAAAGGAAATGGCGTAGGAAAAGGCGAAGAAACACGAGAAGGACAAGGAAATTTGAATTTATTAACCAGGGCTTAGAAGAAGAAGGTATGGAAAAAGGAAAAGAAGTAGAAGGAGAAGAAGCGTCATACATTCGAATTTAATGACGACGAAAAGGTAAAAGAGGAGAAGGAGGAGAAGTGCCATACATTCCACTTTATTGACCAGCAGATAAAGAAGGACCAGGTTTATCTTTTTCCTTTTCTGATTACTTGTATATAAAATCGAATAACTGAGGCTTCTTTTTCCTTCTTCTTTTTTCTTTTCCTTTTCCTACGCCTTCTTCTGAGTGGTGATCAGTAAATTCGACTACATGACGCTTCTTCTTTAATCTCTTTCTCCTTCTTGTCTTACGTCTTCTCCTGGCGATTTTTTTTTTTTTTTTTTTTTTTTTTTTGAGGAAAAGGCTCAAATATTTCGAAGGAAAAGAAGATAAAGGAGATGTATATGCAAGAAGCTTCATACACACGAAATTACTGACCATCAATCTACGTCTTTTCCTTCATCTGTGTTGGTCAATAAAGTAGAATGTATGAAGCTTCTTCTCCTTCTCCACCTTCTCCTTCGCCTTTCCTCAATAAGTTCAAATGTATGACGCTTCTTCACCTTCCACTTCTTCTCTTCATTTTTTTATACCTTCGTCTTCTGATTTCTTGTTAATAAATTCGAGTGTATGACGCTTCTTTTCCTCCTCCTTTTCCTTCTCCTTCGCCTTTTCCTACATATTTTCCTTTTTCTGTGTGCTGATCAATAAACTCGAATGAATGACACTTGTTCTCCTTCTCCTTCTTTTTCTCCTTCACCTTTTCTACGTGTTTTCTTTCATCTGTGTGCTGGTCAATAAAGTAGAATGTGAAGCTCCTTCCCCCTCTTCTCCTTCTCCTTCGCCTCTTCTTGTCAATAAATTCAAATGTATGATGCTCCTTCTCCATCTCCTTTTCTTCACTTTTTCCTGATCAATAGATTCAAAAGTAGAACAGTTCTTCTCCTTCTCCTTTTCCTTCTCCTTCAACATTTCCTACGTTTTTTTCTTCTTTGTAATGGTTAATAAATTCAAATATGTGACGCTTCTTCTCCTTCTCCTTTTCCTTCTTCTTCGCCTTCTTCTACTTCCTTTCCTTCTTCTGCGTGCTTGTCAATGAATTCCAATGTTTGACGCTTCATCTCCTTCTCCTTCTCTTTCTCCTTTACCTTTTCGTATGCCTTTTCTTTCATCTTTGTGCTGGTCAAAAAAGTATGAAGCTCCTTTTCCTTCTTCTCCTTCTCCATCGCCTTTTCCTTGTCAATAAATTCAAATGTATGACATGTCTTTATTTTCTAATTCCCGACGTCAGATATTCTTGGGTTGCCATTGATCGCTGGCTGTTTTAATACGCGACTCAGTATACAGCCAGCTAGCTCGCAAGAGACACACATTCTAAAATTCATATCATAATAAATCTTGAGGTATTGAGTCTTTGTAAAGCAAAACATTAATTCCAAGTGTTTATCCTAACATTATCCATATGATCTGGTAATACACACTCTACAAAACTTTTATTATAAGCTTAATATTCACAGTCGCGGTTTCAATGCTCTCGCATTTTTTACTAGTCTCAACTACATATTTGGTTTGAAACATTTTTTCATATAGTTCAACACAGAGCACTGTTTCTCCTCTAAATATTACAAAAGAATATATTCTGTAATAATCTTGGTAGAGCAACATTTTTGCGGCCGAAGGCATATCAAACCGAAAAGACTAACTGAACTCGGGAACACCGAGTCCTCTCAAAACACCAAAACAACCCGCGGCCCGCGGTTGTTTGGAAGCTCGTGTGGAGTAGGGTGACCAGACGTCCCCGATTTCAGTGACCTGTCCCCGGCTACTGCTGTCCCCGGTTTTCTGTAACTGAAAGATCACTTGATGCGTTAAAAACTACTCCTTTTGATTATGATAATTATGTCCTTTTATAATTACTCTTTTAGAATGTCAAGAATAAGGAGAAGGCCTTATTTTTTATATAGTTTCCGTGAAGACGGTGAAGTGTATAGCGGACACATTTTAACAGCTAATGGGTGTTCATGATCTCAGATATTTCATCAGGTAGAGATTTTTTTTTTCTTTGCAACTTGGGTAAATAAGGCGAGAGAAACTTTTGATTGCTGGTTTAGAAATGGTACGAATAGTGTCCCCGTTTTAGTTTTTCCAGTGCAAAAACACTACATGTTTTTACCTCCCTGAACTGAAAATGTCCCCGGAATTTGTCTCAGAAATTTGGTCACCCTAGTGTGGAGTGTTCTTAGAGCTGGAACAGAATGCCGGTTTATACATGTGCTGTAGCTGACTGCAATTCTATATCAAAAAAGAAAAACCAAGGCGTGAAAGGATGGACTGTGTTTCCCAGGAAGAAAGACGCGGCTCGAAGAAGATTATGGGAGACACGATGTAAACGAGGCCCGACGTGGAGAGCTACCAAGGACCATGCTATCTGCTCAAAGCACTTCATAGATTGGTGCAAAGGACCGTCAGCATCGCATCCAGACCCTGAACTGTTTGCCTATAACCGGTGGGAGCAGGTAGAAACCTGCTTGATGTTGTTTACATACGGAACGGACAATCTTTCACTGAAGTCATACAAGGATTTTGCATCAAAACATCGTGTTTATTTGATATTCGTCACATTTTCTGGATTTGATTGCTAATTAATTAACTTGAATCAATGAAATGTGCTTGCTTACTGAAAATAATGTAATTCACTCAAGGTGATGAAGTGTCCCAAAACTGAGACCATGAACCAAGCATTTTTGGCTCGTTTTGCCATATTACGTTCTCTGTGCTTGGTGAAGCTGATTAGAGATGTTCCTAATAATTTATTACTTAGTTTGATAGCACATATATGACGTAAATAATTTTTTTTTTTTCCAGCATACCGAGTTGAATGTGCTAAATTAAGTTATCTGGCGAATCTGGCAGCTTTTCAGCACTTTCCGACGTCGGGATTTCCCTTCATTTTTTTACACCTTGTTCATTTCATTTCCGGTTAACAAATTAAAATGTATGACGCTTCTTTTTATTTTTTTCTCTTTTTCCTTCGCCTTTTCCTACGCGGTTTCCTTTTATCTGAATGTGTGTTAATAAATTTAAATGTAATTATGCTTCTTCACCCTCTTCTTTCCTACGGCTCTTCTTTTTAATAGTATTCAATAAATACAAAGAATGACGCTTCTTCTTCCCATTTTTCCTTTCCACTTTCTATTCCTTTTCCCTTTGAGAGCTGAACAATAAATTAAAATGTATGACGATTCCTCTCCTCCTCCCTTTCCTTTTCTTTCTGATTTTTCTACGCCCTTTCCTTTTTCTGTGTTGGTATATAAATTTGAATATATAACGTATCTTCTCCTTTTTCTTCTTTTTCCCTTTCTCCTTCTTTTCCTTATGTATGCTAGTCAATAAATTCGAATGTATCACACTTCTTTTACTTTTCTTCTTCTCCTTCGCCTTTTCCTGGTATATAAATTCAAATGTATAACGCTTTTTCTCCTTTTCTTTTTTCTTCTCCTTCGTGTTTTCCTACGGCTTTTCTATCTTTTGTGTGGAGGGCAATATGACACTTCTTTTTCTTCTCCTTCTCCTTCTCCTTCTACTTTTTCTAGCCTTTTCCTTTTCACTTTTCAATAAAATAGAATGTGTGACGCTCCTTTTCCTTCCCTGATCAATAAATTCCTATATATGACGCATCTTCACCTTTTTCTTCTTACTTTTCTGTCTTCTTCTGAGTTCTGGTTAATAATTTTAAATATATAACGCCTCTTTTACTCCACCTTCTCCTTTTCCTTTGTATTTTCCTACGTCATTTTCTTTTTCTGTGTGCTGGTTAATATATTTGAATGCATGACGCTTCTTCTCCTTCTCCTCCTTTTCATTCGCCTTTTCCTTGTCAATAAATTTAAATGTATGATGCTTCTTCACTTTTTATTTCTCTTCACTTTCTAAACCTTTTCCTCTCATTTCTGGTTAATGAATTCGAATGTATGACACTTCTTTTCCTTCTCCTTTTCCCTCTCCTTTCCCTTTTCTTACTTCTTTTCCTTCTTCTGTGTGTTGATGAATTAATTATAATGTATGACGCTTCTTCTTCGCCTTTTCCAACACCTTTTTCTCTTTCTTTGTGCTGATCAATAAATTCGAATGCATGACACTTCATCTCTTTCTTCTTTTTCTTCTTCACCTTTTTTTACGTCTTTTTCTTCTTCTGTGTGCCGGCCAATAAAGCAGAATTTATGAAGCTCCTCCTTATCCTCCTTCTCCTTCGTCCTTTTCTAGTCAATAAATTCAATTGTATGACGCTTCTTTATCTTCTAATTCTTCCCTTCATTTTTCTACACCTTTTTCTTTTTAGTTCCGGTTAATAAATTCGAATGTATGCCGCTTCTTTTATTCTCTTTTTCTTTTTCTTCGCATATTCCTACGCCGATTCCTTTTATCTGAGTGCTGATCAATGTATAACGCTTCTTCTCTCCTCTTCTTCTACTACTACTACTACTACTACTACTACTACTACTACTACTACTACTACTACTACTACTACTACTACTACTACTAATGCTGCTACTTCTTCTTCTTCTTCTTCTTCTTCTTCTTCTTCTTCTTCTTCTTCTTCTTCTTCTTCTTCTTCTTCTTCTACTACTTCTTCTTTTTCTTCTTCTTCTTCTTCTTCTTCTTCTTCTTCTTCTTCTTCTTCTTCTTCTTCTTCTATAGCACTTTAAGCACATCTCACACAGTACAGGGCCGCTTCACACACACAAGGACAGATAAAGCCACTATTCAGAGTTAGTTTCTCCTCTTCAGCGCATAATCCTTCCTCGAGGTCGCTGTCTTCAATGAGCCCTTTCAGGTGTTTCTCCTCGTGCTATTCCTTCGCTCATTCCTTTGCTTACTATGTGTCTTCCTTTTAAGTCTTTCTGACATTTAGATATTCCTTTTTTTCCGTATTATTCTCTCTTTTAGACGTGTATGCATCTATATATCAGGCAGGCAAACCCTTACGGGGTGTCCCAAATAGAGCACCACACATTCAGAGACACGTCATTCGCACTTTTAGCTCCGTCGGTGTCTGGTGGAAAGGGATGGTCTCGTGTACCGCCTTAGAAAATAATGAATAGAAATATAAATGAATAAATAAATAGAAAACATTAGTGGAGACGAATTAACGAAGCTGTACTAGGACATAAACAATACGTGGAAAGACGAGTGTTAGCAGACAGAAAAGAGGCGGAAGTGTCAGCAAATAAGAAGTGAACCCTAGTAATGCAGGAAGACCCCAAAGTGAGAGGCTATTATTAAGCTAACGGCCAATGGTAACTGTGTAATGCCAGATGTACACCGTACGTCTTGCCTGCCTGGCGTTGAAATACGCTCGGCGAAGGTGATATGACTTTGTATGCATATGACAACTACTGTTGCACAAGGAAATTAGTTTATATAAGTACAGAGAGAGAGAGAGAGAGAGAGAGATTCAAATTAATCAAGAGAAGGCAGGATTCCGAACCAGATTCTCTTTTTAATATGTTTATCTATTTGTTTATCTATTTCAGTTTGTTTTGTTTATCCCTATTTTTAGTATGTTTTGACAATTTAGCAGAAACAAAAGGATAGACGATGTCTTTTTCCGGCAGTGAAATGCATGAATGTTGGTTGTTATGATTATTATCAAGTGTTATGTCCAACATGCTCCAAGTGGAGTTCTTCATGAACTCTCTAAATTTATCATCTTTCGTGTACCGGAAGTGACTGATGTAATGCGCCTAAACAAAGCGTCGTTGCCATGCACTCTGAGTTGAGAGGCTTATATGTGAATAGAAAATTATTTAACTCTATTATTTGTCTCCAGCTGATGTTGTTTGTTGCCTTTCATGATGGTGTTTTCTTCGTGTTATGCTTCTTGCTCCTGTGTTTTCTTTGACGTACTTACTTACTTGTCCTTAATTGTACTTCATACCATCTTTATCCGTTTGTTTCCCTCTCTCCTTACAGCATTAGTATGATGGTTCTCTAACTGTGCTGCTTAGAGGCACATTAAAGGTAATTCTTGGACTTTGACAGTGCATCAGTCCTATAGTCGGTGTAATGCGGGGCTAAAAAGACTCTAATTAAAGAACACATACATAGGAAAATTTGGTGGTGCTACGGTGACAGTCACATTTTGCGAATCATTGGTTTAGCACTTCAGCATCTCTTTCTCGATTATGCATTAAACCACCGAGGTTCATATCAAAGATCATGACCTTTGTATCTCATTGTTGTATCTGTTACTGCTGCTGCTGCTGCTGCTGCTGCTGCTGTGTATGTTTGTGTGTCGGTGTGTGTGTGTGTGTGTGTGTGTGTGTGTGTCCGGTACTTCCCCAGAACCAGGAGGTAAACTGGATGGGTGGGTGGCCTTATCTGTTCAGTTCATCCACAAGTTAATGCTAAACCATGTTAAGTGTAGTCGATGGCTCTAGTGCAGTGACGTCACTTGATAATTGGGAATTTCCCCAGAGATAATAATATGGGTGAAGGAAAGGAAACAAGGGTTTTCATCCAATGTTGTGACGCACGGCCGCTGGTGTACTGCTGTAGTATACTGTTTTTGCCCTGTTTTCAAGGACAGTCGATATAGCACATGTTTTATTCTTCAGACTCATCTTCGTAAGTGATGTAATTGTAGCAAATCCTGCTGTTCTCAAAATGCATTTTTTTTTTTCTTTTTACGAAAGCGCTTTTTTTCCGATATTTGTTCATGTGTTTTGTATTCCATTCTTTCTTAATATTTCGTCTTAAGGAAATAAAACACCGCCACTTCTTCCCTCTTCAATTATTTTGCACACAAAGGCAACGCGTTATGACATAGTATTACAAAAATAGATAAATAGATAGATACAAAATTATTCCTAGCCTTTGACATAGGATCCTGAAGTCTAAGCTGCGTGATAGATGGGCAAGAGCACTTATCTAAACAGATAACACTATATCTAGCATCAAGATAATTATCTTATGAATTTACATGCTTCGTGTTCATTATTTATACACACATGTGATTTAGCATAATATATATAGGAAACATTATTTTACCCTTGAGTTTCGCCTTCAACAAAGTTTTCTGTCGGGTAGCATCAAGCAAAACTGCAGGGCTTACACTCAGCTGTGCCTCGCAAGGCAAGCAACAATATTATGATCCGCTTCTAACCTCAAGAAATGTCAAAACATTCGCTGACACTTGTAATGATATACGATATTGATAGTAACAAAACAAATTAAATAAATAATTATGAGTCACAAGACTTCTAATTACACTATTTTGGAATTCGTCGGCCAACTGATTATTAATCTACTGTCAATCATCCTGACGAGCACATAATCTCTCTCTCTCTCTCTCTCTCTCTCTCTCTCTCTCTCTCTCTCTCTCTATATATATATATATATATATATATATATATATATATATATATATATATATATATATATATATATATATATAGATAGATAGATAGATAGATAGATAGATAGATAGATAGATAGATAGATAGATATATATATATATATATATATATATATATATATATATATATATATATATATATATATATATATATATATATATCAAGTGGCTGTTTTCTAGATGTAATTAACAGACGGCAGGATCAGTGCGGTGTCTTGAAGGGGATGTGGAAAGTGTAGAGCGGGAAGCCGTACTCTATGTGAATGGCGTAACCGTCATCGCCTCCGTCCCGGGCTGTTGCGCCACCGACCTGACCTGCTGGAGAGGTGAAGAGGGATTCAGTGTGTCCAGATACTTATCTTTTTCCTTTTCATTTTAGGCCAGTTTATGCTTGGATTTTTTTTACTTTTTGCTTCAGTTTATGTATATCAAATAAATAGCATGATGGTCGTAATGGCACATGCTGGTGGTTTCCAAAAACTCTGAACACAATGCCAAAGGTTTTTTGTTTGTTTTTTTACGAGTACAGAAGGTATCAAAAGTTGTCGTTTATTTGCAACCACAACTGTACCTAATTTATCGTGGCAAGGAAATACAATTTGTTACTGAAGCAAAAGATTTTATTTTGGATAGCCAATGAAGGATACAGTATCAGGCTGACAGTTGCTTTTGCCTTCGTCAGTAACTGGGTGACCTCCATGTTACACCACCCGTTTGTGTTGTTCAAGCCGTATTCATAAACAGTAGAAGGAAAAATTAAATTCTATGCATATTCTTTACTGAGAAAATTGCAAAATATCCGAGAAAACCTTTCACTCTCTCTAAGTCAATATTATTATCTATCCACACGTTCCCTTCCGAACTCACCTCGTTATATCATTGCAGGAGAGAAAAAACAAAGCCATATTGATATAGTAACAGTCTAATCTCTGCACGTGTCGCCTCAACCTCACTCTAGCACGACCAAACCTTTCCAGTTCACCCTATATCAAATAATCACCCTGGTAGACGCTGGGTACTGCTATTGTCCTTTTCGAGTACCATAACCAAACATTTCCTACTCATCCATCTCAAATACTCACCATGGGAGACACTGGCTACTGCTGCTCTGTGTTCTGGCTGCCATACATTCAGCAAGTTGGCAGCGGCTTGGACGGGCTGGGAGGGCGCTGCTCTGAGAGGTGCCGGGGCGGCCAGCAGCCCCACGCCAAGCACCAGGCACACGTGGACGAGGGTCATGGTCAGGTGGAGGGAAGAATAGGGCGACGATACTTGCCGTGCTTCTTTTTGTGATTTCACTGACCTCCCTCCTCCCCAATTTCGTCATAGCTGCCAAATATCACTGACTCCCATCCAGGTTAATGTACTAGCGTACGCATGCACTCTCTTGGCGCTGGGTCGGTCAATACAGACGGATCAGAAAGTCTCGTTAAATATTATACAGGTTGTTATATTGTATCAAATAGATGTGTATCAAGTAAGAGGGAAAACTACTGCCGTAGGAAAACTTTACATTTTATTCGAGGTCAGGGTTTTAGCTCCGCCCTCTGCTCCGCGTCACACACACAAACACACACACACACACACACATATACGGAGAGTTTTTTAACGAGCATACTTAAGCATAGGTTCCGTTAAACATGAATATTCTAATCATGTAACTTGTACACAGGAAATCCTCGTAGTGGGCCTTGCAAAGTTTGATACTAATCATTATGAAAGGATCAGGACTCATGACTCCATCGGCTCCCAAACACCTACATTATCGGGAAGCAAGGAGGGAGAAAGTCAGATGCGAATTTCACTTCCTTTATTATCTTTCCCAAGCAGATGCGAGACCTTGATATGGGACTAGCAGTGGCTCGCCTCGTCCTTAACCAACACGACTAGAGAGACAAGACTCATGAATGGTTGTGAGTGAAGTAAAGGGGAATTATGCTGCAGGGGGAGAGTCAAGATTTACTGCATACCGGCTTGCCTCGTCCTTAAAGAGGTGAGACCTACAAATGATTATGTGTAGAGATTAGCTGTACGTGATTGGTTGTTGTAGTGATGAAAAATGCAATCAAGTTCCACTACATACCAAAATTGTGGCTTATCTCGTCCATGAATGGTTGTGTGCAAAAGAAGGGGAATCAAGGATTGTAATAGTGGTGTGACGGTATTAAGCCTTATATTGCTTCCTCACGTGGAAGAACACTTATAATCATTTCCTCAAGCTTTATTCTTAAATCCTTGTGTGTGTGTGTGTGTGTGTGTGTGTGTGTGTGTGTGTGTGTGTGTGTGTGTGTGTGTGTGTGTGTCTCTCTCTCTCTCTCTCTCTCTCTCTCTCTCTCTCTCTCTCTCTCTCTCTCTCTCTCTCTCTCTCTCTCTCTCTCTCTCTCTCTCTCTCTCTCTCTCTCTCAAAGTCCAAGAAGTGATCGTTCGGGTCCTCATGGATGTTTTCTCCCCATTTATGGAGTTGAATCTTCTTAAACTTTCACAAGGGTCATGAAGAGAACCTTGAAAATTCTTCATAACTATCTCTATACCTGTTTAAAAGATGAAAATACCGGAAACAAGACGTTTGAATGTTAAAGTTCTTATATATATATATATATATATATATATATATATATATATATATATATATATATATATATATATATATATATATATATATACTGACACATATTCTGAAACGCTTCAGACTTTCATAAGAACTATACTCTCGAGGACCTCAGTTGTTATTTTTCTATTTGTGACACATAGCACTTGTCTGAATCAGAATCTCTTATTAAGATCAAATTTACATGATTTTACCAAGTTTTACGATTGTTGTCTTTGAATTAATGACCTGTATGGTGTCTTGTCAAGTTTTTAGTCTAAGAGTATCTAGTTTCGAACGATTTCAAGTTAAAACGGATTAATCTGATCTTTCAAAAAGCCACCTGAGTTTGAAAGGCTACGCCAACGTTAGTCATGAAAATACCCTCAACCCTTTGAGTATCATGACGCGTTTCCATATTCATTCTGCTTACTATATGGTGATTTTATGCAGCTTCAGAAACTTGTGTGTAGAATTAAAATAGTGAAAACTGTGGCCATTAATCTTCTGAGCTCCATAGACCCTTGCTAGTTTCAATAAAATGGTCTAATCGTACACAGATCTTAAGGTAAAAATGTGACCTAATACTGAAGAGGTTAAAAGCCACAGTCACAGCCACTAAATGTGTTAAAAGATGGTCGGGCTAAAATCACGGAAGCTTTTAAGAAATACGGTCCGCTGAGGCATTACTGCATGATGTAAAGTTCACACCGCCAAGCCAGCTCTCCAAGTTTAGATTGTGCCCTACATACTCGTACTGTAAATCTCGAGTCAAGAATCCACACTCTACTATGGGATACAGAATTGTTGTTGATGGTGGAGGTGGTGGTGGTGGAGGTGGGGGTGATGGTACTGGTTTGTGGCGGTAGTAATGGCAGTGATGATATTATTGTTGTTGCTTTTGATGATGTTATTATTGCTAGTATTATCATTATCATTATTATTATTGTTGTTGTTATTATTGTTATTGCTGTAAGTAGTAAATAGTAGTACGTAGTAGTAGTAGTAGTAGTAGTAGTAGTAGTAGTAGTAGTAATAGTAATTGTTGATGTTCTCATCATCACCATCACCAACACCATAACACGTCACAGTATAGTCCCAAACTTGCATTCGGATCCTCTTATTAAGGAACTGCCACCTACATACACATACACTTGACCCTTTTTTCAGTTCAGTTTTTTAGTCTTTGGCCAGACCCTTTCTTACATTAGAGTAAAAAAAAAAACTTTAAGACTCTGCTTTCAACACCCTGACTTCATCCTTCACTTTCCTCCTTGGTGGTGGAGGGTGAGAGACGGGCGGGCGAGAGATGACAGCCGCTGACAGATGGTGCCTGAGATCGACCAGCCCAAGATGTTCCGATAGGCATCCTAGTCATTAGCTGTGAGGTCAAGCCACTGTTTATTGTTTTTGGCTCTGGTCTGGCTGGTAGTGGAGTACGCCCTTATTATCTTTACTCTCTCTCTCTCTCTCTCTCTCTCTCTCTCTCTCTCTCTCTCTCTCTCTCTCTCTCTCTCTCAATTCGCCTTTAACGTCATCTAATACAATTTTTGTTCTAACTATCTGTTTAACGATGTATCTATCTTTATCTTTATACCAATCTATGTTGCAAGATATGCTTTTCATACGTAAGAAAGCCCATTACTGTGATTTTTCTTGTCTCTCTCTCTAGGGCAATATTTAACCTTTTGTAATTTTTTTTTCTTTCTTTCTTTCTTTCTTTCTTTCTTTCGTCTTTCTTTATGTGTGTTTAGAAAAAAACTAGTTGATAACCCCGAAACTGTAATGTAATGTGTACCATACAACACAAATAAGAAAGATTATAGATTATGCAGTCACGTCATATATCTACTGAGAGGGACATTCCACCGTCCACGTTCAGAGATTACCTTCCATCCCTTCATTCTTCTCAAAGGGAAAGGGGCAGGAG
>NC_059270.1:13806098-13841098 GCF_017591435.1 Portunus trituberculatus
CACACCCACCCACACACACACACACACACACACACACACACACACACACACACACACACACACACACACACACATACAATGATAGTTTTGCACTTTTCCTGTCTTCTGTCTAGGTTGGAGAGCCTTCACTTCCGCATACAATTCACTCCTAAATCGTGAGAAGCTTCTTGCTTTCTTCATTTCTACCCAGGCACCAGCACCACTCTCCCATTCATCCAAAGCCTCAACAAAACGACCTTGCATGCTGTCACAATTACACAGACAATGCCAAATCATGGCATTGTAGTCTACATCAACCCAATAAAGCAACTCTCTCTCTCTCTCTCTCTCTCTCTCTCTCTCTCTCTCTCTCTCTCTCTCTCTCTCTCTCTCTCTCTCTCTCTCTCAACATCCTCGCATTCTTTAATTCAGTATAAGAGCAGTAAATTGAATAGTCGTCAACTCAGCACTGATTAAGTTCCACTGTCATCTTTATGATGTTAACTCCTTATCGTTTATTATTTTAACAAATAGTCTTATCTTTCCTTGTGTGTGTGAGGTAGAGTGGGATGGGGTAAGAGGGATGGTTTATGCATTCATTTTTTTCATCCTCAGTGGCCATCTCCATGTGTTCAAGGAAGTGTGCACACTAAATAAAACCGTTATAAGTAAAAGTAAAGTCCTACTGCAAACCCCACCCAGAGAGAGAGAGAGAGAGAGAGAGAGAGAGAGATGCAATAAGATATTCAGAAAAGTGCTTAAAAATTTCATACAATCAAGCAGCACAAAGTATTTGAAGAAGAGAGGCAAGTGGTAACATACGCAGAGTTCTTATTTTAGTTACCTCAAAAAAAGCACATATAGCTTCGTTCTTTTTTTTTTTTTTTTTTTTGTTCTTAATATATTTAATCTCTGTTAGGGGACTAACATACGAAGGATGTTTTATTTGCCATCTATTTGCTGTGTAACGAAGCCAGTGTGAAGCTAATAATGCTGAGCTTTTGGGGACGAGTTCATTGAAGATATAAATTCGATTAAAAGTACAGTGTGGTTACAGATGGTTATTTCCATCCTTCGAAAACAATGCCATCACCTGCATCTGTCCTGCTTCCACCATGATACAGCCTCGGGTTGCATCTGGCTAAAGTATCACGCCTCGACTGTAGAACTTATATTCTGAGGAAATTTAACCTGTCGTGTGTGTGTGTGTGTGTGTGTTCGTCTCTACGTAGACTGAATTTCTCACAAACTAGTAGTTTTCAGATCATACAAATAAACATTACGATAATTTTCGTTGACATGTTATCAAACTAGAGAATATCTACAAAAGAGTATCCTGCCACAGCTTGACGTGCTGCACTTTCCAAAATAAACGAAGATTATTACACGCCTTAAGTCAAAATAATTAGTCACCTTCTCTTCTTTCCACATAGTAACCATTTGAAGTATACGGAATTCATTGTTAGATGATGATACCCGACCGTGTATCCGTTATGCAGCAAAGCGTGCGCTGATGAACACTGAGGTGGCTTTAGTGTGGCTTTGCATGCCGAAAAGACCATGCAGTTATTGCGAGGAAAACAGATGAAAATTAGGCACCATCTCCATTACCTATCTAGATTAAAGGATAGACTTCATATATGTGTTGTTAGGTGAACAACTTGACGGTATATAAGCAGAATACTGATCACAGTATATTTTGGGCTATACGATGCAATATGCATGTACTATGCAGGTAGTGTAAACTGCGTAGCCTACTATAGTTTTTTTTTTTTTTCTTATTTTGCTTGTTGAAAAGTAAACAGACATTGCTATTGTATTCCATGTTCTACAAGTATTAAGCCACCAACATTTGGACGCATAAAGCAGGCCCATTATTTCACCAGTGCTTCATATTCCCTTGTAACATCTGTGCATGTTGCGTTTATGAACCTGTCGCGGAGGCTGAAGTCATTTAACCCCCCAACCAAGCAATCCTTACTGCGCAGTAGTCTTTTCAGAGTCCAAAGTGGTAAAGTTTACTATCGCCACATTGCTGGTTCCACCAACGCTTGCTTCACTGCATACTCACCTGCCTGATTACATTAAGGTATCGACTGTATTTTACGTGATGACAATAGGTATGTACAGTACAAGGATGGATCACTGCGGTTCCATTAATTACCACCTCTTCATGGTTGATTGATCCCAAGAAAGAAAAAAAGGTCAAGTAGAATAAACTACCACGTTCTTAACCTACGTGTAACATGAATCATTACTTATTCTTATTATTATTATCATTATTATTATTAATGTTATTATTATTATTATTATTATTATTATTATTATTATTATTATTATTATTATTATTATTCAGAATGAATGTGCGAGGGTGTGGGTAGAGACTGGAGAGAGAGAATGTTAACAGGAGGATGGCTCATAACACTATTATCCCTAAGTACTTTAAGTACCTGTACAATACAAGTAGCTACCTATAATCAAGGTCACTAGACCTCTGCTTAGCAACTTCACCATAAGGGACCACACTGCAGTAGGGTTTTCTATTTTTTTTTTCTTTTCTTTTCCACCTTACCGACCGAAGAAGACTTATCAAAACAACTTCCTTTCCTTTTAATACTCCCTGTGTTTGTTTGGGAGAGGCTGAACGCTCACCGAAACAACCACGGTTTTTTTTTTTTTTTTTTTTTTTTTTTTCTTCTTCATTTTAATCGTTGAAGTATCTATCAACTTTTTTGTTTAGATTTACCATTCCTTGTGGTGAGGGATGGAGTGGGCCTTTAAGCCTTTGGGTGGCGGCCCACAATTTATCAACCTGATTGGTCACATTATTTATACAAACATCATCGTCGGCCTCATGTGCGTACAGGCCTCGCGTGGTGTAGTAGCCTCCCTGGTGGTACCTGGCAACTCTTATGACAGGAGGGACCTTTAATAGTCTCCGAAACTTCAAAGAAAATTCAAGATTAGCATTAAGTATGATTCAGTTATGGTCATTTGCATATCAAAAATTGTGTGAAATTAATACACGCTTGTAATAGAGAATTTTGGAATATAACAACAGTTTTCATGCTATCATTATTTTCACTTGTACGAAGTTGAGTGAAGTAAACAGAAAGACGGTGGCACACTTCCGGACACCGCAAGGCCACTACATCCCGCAGCAGAAGACTAGTGTGTGTTGGTGCCTTGGTGGTGGAAACGTGACGCGGTGCGCAGAGCCTGGCTGCAATTATTTCTGGTGCCACGAGAACGGTAGTCACGGGCATGACTTTTGAGATGCTTTACTAGAACGTTAAGCTTGTGTGGAGAACTACTAGTAGACAAAGGTAAATAAACATTTGGTGGTGGGAGCGAGGGTGTGCGTCACAAACAGGTCAGACCATCTGGGTGTGTTAGCATCTCGGTGGTGTCCAATGACGTGGTTGTCTGGACCGAAGAACCACCTTCTACAGCGAAAGAAAACAGCGTTACTTTTGTGCATATCTGACCCTGCAGAACGTTTATATATGCACATATTGTCCATAAGTGATGTCGATCCAAAGCTGTGAAGACGTGAGCGTCTTTGGTGCATGAGCACGTAGGTACGTTGTTGATAAGAATTAAGGGTGCACGTCTTTATTTCTTGTCATTGTCTGCTTGATTATGAGTTGTGTGTATTTGTGTGTGTCAGTTATTTTGTCTGAGAGTGGTGGGATCTGCCATTCATTCTCAGATGCTGTTATCAGTGTAAGCGGACATGGAAACACACTTCAGTCAATGGACAAATTATGTAATCTCCACATGATGTCAATTTCCCCTATGACAGTGGCTTAGCCAAGTTCAGTTCCTAAATGTGTGTTGTATCATTACTTGACAAATCAATAATCATTGTTTAACTCCGATTATGCAATTACGAAAGTTTGGTTTTGTAGGTAGTGTTGACCAGCTTCACCTTTTAAAAAGTAAATAGATAACAGCCATGAAAATCACTTTGTTTTATTGACAAGATAAAAGAAATGCATACATTTTGTTAAGATTACAGTAATTTGCATGTAGGAACCAGGAAGCAGTATGTGATCAGAATTACTTAGGTATCAAATCAGATCAGCCTTGTTAGGTTTTGTAGATTCAGTCATATGTGTGCATTTCAGTGTTCTTGATTTTTTATTTTGCCATGGCTGCCATACTGAAATTGGCTTTCCTGATGTATATGAACCAGCCTGCAAGAGAGAACATATCATGTATTGTATAATCTATGCATAAACTGTTTGCTCTTTTGTATTGCAACTTAGAAATACCTAAAAGGTAAATTGCTGTTGGCATGTTGGATTTTTTTCAGTATAGTAGTATTTCTTATTGGGAAGTATTCATGTTTAGTGTGTGATTGTTTTATTTATAAGTTGTCCCTTGTCTAGATATGTTTTGTATGTATTTCACAGACAGCTTTTCTGTTTATGATGCAGGTGTATCATATATGCTGTGATCTTATCCATCTTTCTGCCTGTATATTTATATTTAGCCTCCTCATTGTCTGTAAAAAATATCTTGTCTTGAAAGTGCTTCTTTTTATTTGCTTTATTTGACTTAACCAACAGTGTAGTGCTTGTAAAATACTTAAATTGCATGCTTTATGTTATTTTTGTCTCATGTGTAGTTAGGGTCCAGGAGTAGAATGACAATTTTATAGATTACCTTCATGAGGAATTATAAAATTGCATCTGTTTAGAAATATGTCATAGAAAAAATATTCTAGGAATCATTACACTTTACCATCTGTCTCTTATTCTTACTTACTTGTCATGACAATGTCTTTTCTACAAAGTAGAAAATACTTGACACCCTTTTATATAGTTATTTTCTATTTCTCATCTCTGTTTCTTCTTGCTTGGTGCAGTTTGGTTGTCTGACACAATTAATGTGACATCAACATGGTTCTGGTGGATCGCACTATAAGTGAGTCCTCGGATGACTTAGACATCCGACCTCTAGAATTGGAAGATCTGAGGAGGAGATTAGATGAAAGGTAAGCAGTGATGGGGTTGGCATTATTGTATTATACTTAAATTAGAGTACCTAAGTCATTGATTGTTTTGATTGATTTGGGTTTTGGTTTGTTGTACTAGATTAGATTGAATTAGAAGGTAATTGTATTATTGAAAAGTCTTGCTGGGCACCTTGATTGCAATTGCCTGAAAGTGCATGTACAATTTAATTGGCCTTGATTGATCTCCAGATTTAACATTTTATCTTCAAATTACAGACTCATTAATCATTTACAGGTTGTTCAGGTAACAGATCAAACAGATTTAATGCTTTAAATTTTCAAAGGTGATGTTCTCTAACAACCCAGGATGCATGATTATATTTTTCCAAGTGTGTTTCTAATCCATATAGATATGACAGTAGGACAACAAAGACAAAATAACAGTGCTGCATCTTTCAAAATTTTCTTCAGTATCAAGTAGCATGCAATACTATTCATTGAGTTATCTTGAAGTTGAAAATGCTAAAACCAGGCAATCCCATCAATCATAGACAATGATCAAAAGTTCATGGTAGCTCTGCTTAATGAGGTTAACATGAAGAGTTCCTGGAAAAATGAGTAATCTTTATTGCATACATGATTAGACACAAAACTTATTAAATCATCTGAATATATATGACTTTTTAGTTCCAGTTGCCATGAAGCTTCAATTTAGTTTAATGTGACTAAGGTTTGATGCAGGGCTGGAAAATGAAAAGGATTAACATACACTGCCCTTCCTCTCCCACCTCTATTGTTTTTTTTATTTTCCCTTCCTTTTGTCACTTTCAGTTGTTGTCTTAAATGTCAAAATCAACACTTCCTAAACCTTGGCTATTAATTTACTATAAACAAGATGATTAAATATCTGTTATAAGCCTGTTCAACCAAAGTAACATGCAGATTTTCCTTTCATCTTTTAGAATTTTGCAATATATCTGACATTATTGTAGATAGCATCATCAGTGTTTCATTGTGGCTTTACCAACAATACATGATTTCTCCACCCATTGCCATCATCTCCTGGTACTCTTCTCACCTATCCTCCCTGCTCTGCATACATTAGTGATCTTTTAAGTTTTTCTTGGCCTATTATTTTACATCCCTATCCTTTCTTTCCTAGCCTATTTGTCTCCCTTTATCTAACATATAGACAACACCACACATTTCTGGTGCTTGCTTGAAATTCCTACCTGAAAGCTTCATACATCTCTTCTTCCTGTCTCCTTACTCTGGGCACCTGTGTTTTTTTTTTTTTTTTTTTTTTTTTTTTTATTATGGAAGAGGGGAAGTTGGCCAAATGCAACAAATATATATATATATATATATATATAAAAAAAAGCTCACTTGATTGCCAATTCCCTAAAAGTTCCCTACTGGAACCATATTCTTCTCTTTACTGTTCTCATACTCTTTGTGTGTTTACTTAGTTGTGACATACAAGGGGAGGAGCTAAGTTCACACTGTCCCATCTCCATAACTGTTTTTATCCATTTTTTCCTATGTGTGTATTTACCTAGTTGTATATTACAGGATTTGAGCATGGCTTGTAATGTCCTGTCTCCTTTTCTATAGTTATCCAATTTTTCTTTAAACATGTGTACATTGGTTGCTGTAACAGCCACCTCACCTAAGCCATTCCAAATACCCACAGTTTTATGTTGAAAACTACTTTTTGATGTCCCCTAAACCCTGGCTCTTTCCATCTTATTTGCATGTTTTCTCATCCATCTAGTTCCATCTTTCAGCAGAACCATGTCTTATCTGTCTATCTTTTCAATGTGGTTAACTATTTTGTACTTCATTATTAGATTTCTTCTTTCTCTTCAATCTTCCAAAGTAGGCAATTACATTCCCCTTAATCTTGCTTCATAGGTTAGGTAATTTTCCAACCTGGGTTGTATCATGGTGGTTATGATTATCAGATCATCATACTCTTGTCCATGAAGTGAAATGCCACCCTAATATTTATTAACATCTTGTATGTCAAGCCAAATATCCAAACTTATATGCCTTTCCAAGGTCAGGGTTTTTTGAATATCCACTCCCAAATCTCTCTCTACTTAACTCTTCATTATGATTTCCTCCCCCATTTTATTTTTGCAGGTCTTCTCTTACTCTTACCCACTTCTATCATATGGCATTTCATAGCCTTAAATTCCAATTACCACCAATGACTCCACTCATAATTCTTGTCAGTATCTCTTTGTAACTATATAATTGACATGTCCCTTTGTTACTCTTAATAATTTTTCATCATCACTCAATAATTTTTCATCAGCAGCACACAGATTCATATAACTGCTCACACCTGCTTGCATGTCATTGATATATATATATATATATATGGAACATGATGGTTTTAATACAGACCCTGTGGTACACCACTTATTACTTTATTCCATCATGAACAGATGTCCCTAATCAAACGTCTCATTTCTCTGTTCTGTAAGTAGTCTCTCATCCAGTTTAGCATTTTTCCTTTCAATCCTCCTATATGTTCCATCTTCCACAAGAATCTCATGTGGAATTTTATCGAATGCTTTTTTGATATTAAGTACACTGCATCTACCCAGCTGTTTCTTCTTTGTACTTCATCTATTACTCTTGTGTAGAAACTTAGCAGATTTGTCACACACAATCTTCCTTTTCCGAAGCTAAACTAGCGGTCTGTTATAACTTCTTTGTCCTCTAAATTCTTCACCTCTTTTCCTTGATCACTTTTTTCACAGTGCTTGCCCACAACACTACGTAGTGACACCAGTCTCTGATTTTGTGGCTCTGTCTTCTTTCCCCCATTTTATATATTGGCACTATGTTTGCTCTTTTCCACTATCCCCTCCACCATTGAGCTGCTTACCACATTCCACCAGTTGTCCTTTACACTCCTTTAACTGTCCAAGCTCTTTGCTCCATTGCTTTTCTGATATCCAACTTCTCTACAATTTGCCAGTGTCCTGTCAGTGCACCATGACTTACCTATAACCCCTTCTGCTGTACTTCATTGTTTGGTTCTGTAAAATCTGTTTTTAAAACTTTCATTCATAAGTTCACTCATCTCTTCATTTGTTTCATATATCCTTGTTCTGCTTATCAATTTGTTCATGGTCTCAGTTTCAGTTTGTTATCTTCTATCCATATATCTGTTAAAAAAGCCTGGGCTTTGCTTTACATTTCTCTTCTACATCTTTTTCAAACTCTCTCTCTCTCTCTCTCTCTCTCTCTCTCTCTCTCTCTCTCTCTCTCTCTCTCTCTCTCTCTCTCTCTCTCTCATCCTCCTTTCTTTAACATAATCATTCCTTACTTCTTTATACTGCCCCTATTATATATGTGTCCATTATATATATATATATATATATATATATATATATATATATATATATATATATATATATATATATATATATATATATATATTGTTGATAAGTGTAAGGTCATATGTAATTGAGGCTGATGTGAAAATTGATTGTTGATTTGGGCTCTGGTAGTGACACTTTGTGTGTGTGTGTGTGTGTGTGTGTGTGTGTGTGTGTGTGTGTGTGTGTGTGTGTGTGGACCAAGGCCTCAAGACCAGCCAGCTTCAGTGAAACTAAATACTGGTCTTGCTGGCAGATTTCTTTGTCTCTTCCTCTTTTATACATTTTTGGCATGATTTGAGGCTGGCTTGATTCTACCTATTGTTTACCAGGCCGAGACTTAAAGTTGAAATTAAAGTTTGTTAGATTTAGTTCCATTATCCATCACATCTGATGTTGTCCTCTTTCCCATTATATCTTGTCTTTCTGTGAGTAATGAAAATATAGGGGAGACTTTCAGGTTCCTTCTCTTTTTATATTGTGTAGTGAATAAAGTGACACTATTCCTTAACTATGTGGTCTACCTTACCAAGCATTTCTAGGATTTAAAGATCAAGTGTGATGATAGACAGTACTGTAGACCTTAAAGAAAATGCTTTTGTTTATTAAACTGTGTGTGTGTGTGTATATATATCTGTTTGTGTGTAAGTATATTAAACCCTGCTCGAGTTTGACCTGAATACATGTCAGAAATCAAATAAGTTGGACACTCATGATTTCTTTGCCCTTTTGATTAAGTATTTTGAACCCGCTAGATTAGTATACTGGCTAAAATACCCTTGATAGCTCTTACATCATCCGAGTCAGGAGTTGTCTGAGCCATTAGAGCAGTGGTTCCCAAAGTGGGCGGTACCGTCCCCCTGGGGGCTGTGGAAAGATCTGGGGGGCCGGTAGGGGGGCGGCAGGGTGGCATGAAGAACAATTATTATTAACTTTTTCTTCTTTACAAAATCTGAATGACAAAATCTATGTCACAAACAATAACCTAAAGGAACACATAGGCAGTTTTAAGAAAATAAATTTGAAGTAAGATTTATAAACGAATGCTTTATTTTGTTACGTAGTCCGAAGTCGAAGTCAGAAGTTCGAACGTTTGTTTGACGATTTGTACACAACACGTGCAGCAGGACAAGTCAGTGGACAACGCATCAGGGTCCGGTTACCGCACGCAGTTAAAACTGCTAAAAAATAAATTGGTTTACTAAAATGGGTTTTATTTGTGAAATACACATTTGTGTTTAACCTTTATCTTTTCAAATTGCAGCATACCAAATATCAAGAAAGAGGTGTTTGTTTCCATATGTGTCTGTGTGTGTGGGGGGGGGGGGGCTAGGAATTCACCGGGGAGCCAAGGGGTGCCAGCCTGCAAAAGTTTGGGAACCACTGCATTAGAGATGCGAAATTGTTGCTTACATAGCTAACTCAGCAACCATGAGACAGTGTCTACCTCAGTTTTCACTTGCATAAGAGGTATGTTATCAATTTGTGCATGTGTGTGTATTTACATAAGTTGTATTGTACAGTGTGTGTGTGTGTGTGTGTGTGTGTGTGTGTGTGTGTGTGTGTGTGTGTGTGTGTGTTTACATAGTTGTTTTTACTTAGTTGTAGTTTTACAGGGCCTGGGCTTTATGCTCGTGTGGCCCCGTCTCCATATTTACACATCTAATTTTTCTTTAAAACTATGCACACTCATTGCTGACACCACTTCCTCACTCAAACTGTTCCAAGTCTCAACACATCTTTGCGGGAAACTATATTTTTTAACATCTCTCAGACATCTTCCCTTCCTCAGTTTCTTACTATGTGATCTTGTGCTTCTAATGTCATATTCTTCTCTCAGGATTAGTTTCTCATTATCCACTTGATCCATTCCGTTAATCAATTCATAAACTTGAATCAGATCCCCTCTTTCTCTTCTCTGTTCCAGGGTGTGTGTGCGCGTGCGTGCGTGTGTGTGTGTGCGTACATGTATGTATATATATAAACAGGTGAAAAATTCATCCCTAGTTTCATTCCTTGCATTATGCATTAACCTGCAAATCTAAGCTTAATTTTATTTATTTAATTGTTCATTTATTTTATTTAATCATCCATTTTATTCACATTTACTTATTAATTTTCATTATATATCTATTTATTTATTTATTCTAGTGATGATGATTGCCATTCTCTACCTGACGGAAGTTCCAACCAGTCCTTCTCTGCAGCATTCAAAATTGGGCTCAAGAGGAGGAGGGAGACAACTGTAAACAGGAATTTTGTGGCCAAGATGGCTTGGAAGAATGCAGTCCGAAAGGTAATGACTACCAAAATTTTTTGAGTTTTGTTAACTGTAAGCACAAGTATAGCTTTCTGTAGCTTTCTAAACAATTTTTAGTTTTTGTTATTTAAAGTATATGATAAAGTTTCTGAGTGTTGTTACTGTAAACACAAGTATTATTCTTGGGGTGTAGATATGCAACTATATATAACTTTCTAAGCAAGTCTTAGTTTTTGTTATTTAAAGTATATGGTAAAGTTAATTTTATACTTTTACACTAAAGTTTTGCATAAATGCTTGTAAGTAAAATTTTTTACTTAATTATCTCATTTAGAGATGAGTGCCAAAAGAAAATTTTGCATCATTGTTAGTAATTTCATCAGAATATAGAATACATTTCAATATACAATCATTCTTCAGGCTCTGGCTCTTGGAGATCCATGGGAAAAGTTCCACCTCAATGCATACAAAACAGAGCGGGCCAGGAGGCACCGCTACAATGCCATGCGGCAAACCTGGACACAAGATGAGGTTGTGATAAAGATGGAGAAGGATTCCTTCAACCATGGTGCCATGAGGGAGTGTTTTCGTATGTGAGTAAACTCTATAAGCTTTTTTATAGTGCTGATCAACCATTTATGTAGTATAGATAATTTGTGATTCTTATAATACATAGAAACAGTATACATACTTTTAAGAAAAACATAAAGGATTGGCATTATGAGATGGGAAATTTTATTGTCATGTAAAGCTATATCATTGGTATGTAATTTGATTCAGTCATGTAAAGCTGTAACATTGGTAAGAGAGACAAGTCTTCAAAAAGACATTAGTGTGGTAAATAGATCAATAACTACTTGTATTGATTTTTTGTAATTCATTAACTTTTACAGGAAGAAGCTCAGCAACTTCTCTAAAGATGATTGGGAGCGAGCTCATAATTATGTGGCAAAACGCTACATGGACCTAAGCACTCCCAGGGAGACATACTTTGACGATGTCAGGCTTCAGGTTAGTGCTAAAGGAGATGTCTCTTTTACTTTAGCCTTCAACAACATTGATTTTTACTTTACATCACTATCATTATTGTGAAAATGAGCTTCATAAGTCTACTGCTTTAGCTTTAATTTAATTAACAGATGCATCATCAAATGTTCATCCTGTCACAATTTTTATGTATTAAATATTAAAGAATAAAGAATAAGACTTACTGGCCCCATCACAGAATTATCCCAGCTTTTTTCTCCAGCCTACACACTCACTACTAACTAAGTAACAAATAATCTGCAAGTATCACTCCCCATCCATTGTAATATCCATCTGCCTTCCCAAAACTCATGGATCATAACCACATGATTATAAAAGTACACAGATATTGATGTTGAAATTCATTGGAGATGATTTTGATTAAAGGATACAGGTAACTCTTGATATACGTGTGTTTAATTTACACGTTTTTGTTAATACGCGACCAACAAAATATTATAATTAATTAAATTTGCGCGATCGGTTTGCTTATACACGATTTGGACCACATCCCGCATCCCCCTATTATCTATTTTCTTATGAGAATTATAAATTTGTTTTACGCGAATTTTGAAATACATGATACCTCTTGGAACGCATCTATCATGTAAATCGAGTTACCTGTATTTGATTGTGCTGTAATAATTTAAGACTTTTTTGTCTGAATGAATAGTGTACTAGTTATTATGTAGATTCATGCAAGAAAAGTCATACAATCTAAAATGTGAAGGAAAATCTATAAAGTAATCAAGATTAGCCATATTTTATTGTAGTTTGAATTGCTATTCTATTTCTATATGAACAGGTTCTTTATAAGAAACCAAGGAAATTTTGTTACCAGTGATAAGAAATTTTATATGTTGCTGTTTTGCCACTTGTCTAAACTCTAATATTTTAAGTTGAAATATTGAGTGAATACAATAATACTCCGCTTCACGAACGTTCGTCTAACGAATTTCCGGTTTAACGTACTATATAAAGTTAGACCAAAAAGTCCACATAACGTACAACCACATCCATTTTAGCAAATTTTCTGGGTTTGAATTTGCCGGGTGAGGGACCGAACGCGGCAGCTTCGCCGTGATTGTCTGGCACCCCGCCTGTCTCTAGCACTCCTGGAGCTGGATCCAAGATTCTTTAACAACCTCAGAATAACCTCCTGCCGCGAAATGGCTTCCATGAACACTTGGAGGGACGGTGACGAGGTTGCTCTGAGGTTGCTAGGAACACCACCTCTGGAGGTGGTGTTACTGTCTTATATATGCATTTATGTTCACAAAACAACATTTCTATTAGCTTTTTACAAACCTTGCCACCAAGAAAGGATTGTTTTGTAATGCATAAAGTGAAATCTTGCATGAAATACCAAAAAATAAAGCAGAGATGATATCGGCCACAGACGGTGGAGACTCCGGCGACTTGGCCGCTTCTTCTTCTTCTTGTGACCTTTTTAGCTTGGCGTGTTGTCTTTCACCATGATATTGAATTTGTTTCCACTCCTCTATTGCCTGCTATAATGGATATCATAGTATTCATATACGCTCATGCCTAGAGACCTGGACTCCGTGGCAGTGAGTGATAGTGAATTAGTAATGAAATACCATGGTATTTCATTACTAATATATATATATATATATATATATATATATATATATATATATATATATATATATATATATATATATATATATTTTTTTTTTTTTTTTTTTTTTTTTTTTTTCCATGTGGTATGTTGGAGACCAGCCCAGAACGCATTCCCCCTATTTCCATTATTTCCTATGGGAAAATTACGTCCGCTTAACGAATTTCCACTCTGCGAACAGCTTTGACACCTATCCTGTTCATTAAGTGGAGTATTACTGTACTTAGATAACAAACTGTCTCTTATCAAATCATCCATGTTAATCTTAGTTTTGTAGTTACAGTAGTTGTACAAATTCTCTCTCTCTCTCTCTCTCTCTCTCTCTCTCTCTCTCTCTCTCTCTCTCTCTCTCTCTCTCTCTCTCTCCAAATTATGGTACTGACACTGTAAAACATATAAATTTTATATTTTACTTGCAGCACCATGCCCAGTCACCTTTTTTGTGACCTTACACATTACTGTAAATTGATTTTAATTCAAGCTCAGTTATCTTTTTCTTTTATTGCAGATGGATGCCAAACTGTGGGGAGAAGAGTACAATAGACACAACCCACCAAAAAAGGTATTACCCTCTTGTACTCTCTCTCTCTCTCTCTCTCTCTCTCTCTCTCTCTCTCTCTCTCTCTCTCTCTCTCTCTCTCTCTCTCTCTCTCTCTCTCTCTCTCTCCTTTTTGCAACTGATCATCCCCTAAGTTATGTTTGGTAATACATGAAGAAACAAAAATCAGGATTGCATTTCACAGAACCAAGTGAGTGACAAAACAAATAACTCAGCAAATCCCCAATACTAGTAGGCCAGACTATTCTTATATGGTGATCTGTTCACTTTCTGATTACATATTTTAAGATTATAAATAGGTGTTAAAAAAGATTCTTAATTTTTTCTTGTAGGTAGATATATTCCAGATGGCCATCCTGGAAATGATAGACAGAGAGGGGAGTCCCCTGTTCCATCTTGAACACTTCATTGAGGGTCAGTATGTGAAGTACAACTCAAACTCTGGATTTGTTCGTTCAGAAGCCATTCGTATGACTCCTCAAGCATTCTCCCACTTCACATTTGAAAGGTACAGTAATTGTGGCTCTAGTGAGATAGATAAGGGAGTGCTTAGTTAATATTAATCATTGCTTATTAGATATACTAAAATTTGTGTTTTGAATAATGTTTTCGTATTGACTGTTGAATCAATTATAGTTCATTTTCTTCTGATGTGCCATTCTACCTAGACAAAATGGTTGATTTTGTAAGATAGTACATATCTATTAACCCACAGAACTCGAGACACGTCGATAGACGTCATCACACAAGACTCGGGGCATGTCAATAGACATTTTGGCATTTTTGGGCTATATTTTGGCCATTTTCTTCCCGTTTTCTTTGCTTGTGAACTGGCAATACTCATCAGGAGTAAACATATGCTATACGTCACTGTGTCACCAACTCCCATGATGGATGGTGGGAGCGACAGTGATTTCACAGTGTCCGATTCCACTACCTCTCCCACGTGCCTTACTTCTACACCTCGGGGAGACAATTTTTGAATGAGTGGTATCAGAAGGGCTTTGGAATTAACAGTTTCTACAATAATAGAGAGCAAAGATAGTGATGTTCTGGGCTCTGGTACGGATATAGGAAGATAGAGAGAGAGGGGATACAAGGGACCCGTTTTCTATCACTCTAGCCAAGGCCACTGGACCCGATCGGACGCAAGGCCACGTACACTGATGATACCACCTCATTCAACCTGTGATATTTTGGTAACCATATCGTCTAGAGACTTCTGGTTTTTTGCATTGCAAAGAGGAAGAGTTGCCTGTGGGCAGAACACCATTTAGACTCCTTTGTTTATTGAATTTTCAAGTGTAATCAGTATGTGAATACAGGTTATTTTGTGTTTTTTTCACCAAACCTGCCAAGTTAGCGCGAGCGTAAACTCCTAACATCCCCCAGTTTTAGGGGTTAAAGTAGAATGCATCATTATCAAAATTAAGAATTGTTACCTGAAGATAATATTGTGTATTTGATATTTGCTTTTATTTCCCAGGTCTGGCCATGAGTTAATTGTTGTGGACATCCAAGGAGTTGGAGATTTGTACACAGATCCTCAGATTCACACTAGCCATGGTCAGTATTTGAAGAAGTAATGACAAGAAGGATAATGTATAAGAATATAATTGAATGGGCATCATTTTTATTGTACTGCAGCAGAAAGTGATGTAGCATAATAGCAATGTATTGTCATTAGATTAGGCAAACTGGATAATAATTCAGGCAGACAAAGCAAATAAGTGAGGCAGTCTAAACAGTTAGTGGTAGTCTTGGCTACCTGAGATCAAGACTTCCTTAAACTTGACATCCTCTTCCTTAGCTTTATTGTGTGTGTGTGTGTGTGTGTGTGTGTGTGTGTGTGTGTGTGTGTGTGTGTGTGTGTGTGTGTGTTTACCTAGTTGGATTTACCTAGTTGTAGTTTTACAGGGCCTGGGCTTTATGCTCGTGTGGCCCCGTCTCCATATCTACACTTATCCAATCTTACTTTAAAAGTATGCACACTCGTTGCAGACACTACTTCTTCATTTAAACTGTTCCACGTCTCAATACATCTTTGCCGGAAACTATATTTTTTAACATCTCTCAGACATCTTCCTTTTCTCAGCTTTTTACTATGCGATCTTGTGCTTGAATGTCATATTCTTCTCTCAGGATCAGTTTCTCATTATCCACTTGGTCCATTCCGTTGATCAATTTATAAACTTGTATCAGGTCTCCTCTCTCCTTCTTTGTTCCAGGGTTGGTAGATCCATAGCCTTTAGTCTCTCCTCATATGTCATCCCTTCAAATTCTGGAACCATTCTTGTAGCCATTTTTTGTAGTCTCTCCAATTTCCTTATGTGTTTCTTTTTATGAGGGGTCCACACTACTCCTGCATATTCCAATCTGGGTCTTATTATAGTACTTATCAATTTCTTCATCATTTCTTTGTCCATGTAGTGAAATGCTACTCCAATATTCCTTAGCAAATTATATGTTTCTCTAAAAATTCTATCAATATGGCTTACTGGTTGATTGTTTTCTTCCATCGTCACTCCTAAGTCCTTTTCCTTTTTACTTTCTCCAGTTCTACTCCATCTCCCATCTTATAGATTCCCACAGGTCGTCTTTCACTCTTTCCCATTTCCATGACATGGCTTTTGTTCACATTGAATTCCATTTCCCACTTTTACTCCATTCCCAGATCTTATTTAGGTCTTCTTGCAGTATTTCACAATCCTCCTTTTGCTTTATAACTCTGCACAGTTTCGTATCATCTGCAAACAGATTTATGTAGCTGTTCACTCCTTCTGGCATGTCGTTAATATAAATGAGGAAAAGTATTGGTGCCAATACTGACCCCTGTGGCACTCCGCTTTCTACTGCTCTCCACTTGGACTTCATATCTTTAACTACCGTCCTTATTTCTCTCCCCCTCAAATAATTTTCTATCCATCTCAATGTGCTTCCTTTTAAGCCACCCTTCTCCTCTAACTTCCATAGTAATCTTGCATGTGGCACTTTGTCAAACGCCTTTTTTAAATCCAAATAAATACAGTCAACCCATCCCTCTCTCTTGTACTCTATCAACTATTCTAGAATAGAAACTCAATAAATTAGTTACACAAGACCGTCTTTTCTAAAACCAAATTGGCTATTTGATATTAATTTGTTGTCTTCAAGGAACTCGATCCATTGTTTCTTTATTATTCTTTCACACATCTTGCATATTACACTAGTTAGTGATACCGGTCTGTAATTTAAAGGTTCTTCCTTCCTTCGCTCTTATGTATGGGAACCACCTCAGCTCTTTTCCATTCTACTGGTACTGTTCCATTTTCTATTGAGCATTTTATGATGTTGTATATAGGACTTGCTAGTTCTTCCCTACATTCTTTCAGTATTCTGCCTGAGACTTCATCCGGTCCCATTGCCTTCTCTTCATCCAGTTCCTTCATTAACTCTTTTATTTCAAGCTTGCTTACTTTAATCTCTTTCATATAGACTGTCTCTCTATTACCCAGTGGCCTTTCAAATTTGGATTCCTTAGTAAAGACCTCCTGGAATTTATTATTTAATAGTTCTGCGATACCTTTTGGGTCTTCCACTATCCCGTTCTCTCCTTTTAACTTTTCTATTGTTTCTTTTTGCCTAATTTTTCCATTTATGAATCTAGAACAATTTTGGTTGCTCCTTACATTTTTCAACAATGTGCACATGTAAAAGAGAGAGACAGTTTTGATAAGTAATACTGATGAAAGAAGGATGAAATGTTTACCAGTCATGATTCACTGTAAAGAAGATATTTGTAAGTTTATAATTATGTTCAGTGTTATGATAAAAAAATGTATTGCCAACAGCATAATTACTTTTGTGTGTTTGTTTCAGGAGAAGAGTATGGGGATGGTAATCTGGGAACACGAGGCATGGCACTTTTCCTGCACACCCACCGGTGTAATTCCATCTGTGAGAGTCTTAATCTCACTCCTTTTGATCTTGCACCATCAGAAATTGAAAATACTAAAACCATTTCCAGTACAAAGGTACCATAATTATTTTGTATATATATATTTTTTTATAACTCTCTCTCTCTCTCTCTCTCTCTCTCTCTCTCTCTCTCTCTCTCTCTCTCTCTCTCTCTCTCTCTCTCTCTCTCTCTCTCTCTCTCTCTCTCTCTCTCTCTCATATGCAGAGTATTGTGACTAGAGCAACCATAGCAACAGCAGATGATAGATACATGAACTAACCATATGCCAAAGTGTTTCTTTGTATATATTCTGGAATCATGAAATTATACAGTTGAAAAAAATTGAATGCAGCTGAATGTTCCACAAAATTGCATTTTTATGACAGGTAATATCTTTTTTAAAAGGTTTGATGAGAAAATCTGTCCATTATCATCTTCAATCGTAATTATCTCTAGTTCATTGCATTGGTACTCACAATATCACTGTCTCAAAGTTTTGATGCTCAGAATAATAAGATTAATAGTGATGTATCGACATGTTTACCCATCCACCATCCAAGGGGAAGAGATGAGTATCAGCAGGCAATAGCTTATCTATAACCAGGTCTAGAGTATGAAGTTTTAGCAACTACACTTATATATTGTTATTCTACAGTGAGTGAACATTTCAAGTTGTTTGTTCTGACTTTTGTGTGTGATTTCAGAATGCATACCAGACTATTGTCCGGGGCACTGAGGAGATTGTGTTGACTCCTTCAGAAGAGGAGAAGGAACACATCCAAGACTACATACGCATGCGTTCTCTGTCATCAGGGTACCACTCAGGGGATGATCGACCAAGAACCAAACTCACATCCATTAGCTCCTTGGACTCCTTGGTAAATATATTATGTGTTTTCATTAATGAGAACAGACTGTCGTATATGAAGTAAATATTGTATGTCGGCTTGCGTGATACGGTGGGGCTTTCAAACTTGGATAAAATTACCTGGATAAAATTTTGTTAAAGCGAGTTTTGTGTTCGTTAAACGAGCAGATGGTAGTAAAAGGTAACGTTCGTTGTAGCAAAATTTCGTTGTGTGAACCTTCATTAAGCGGGGGTTGCCTGTATATCCTACTTTCCCTGTACATTTTTTACTGTGTATAGTGGATTCCACTCAACTTCAGCAAAGTATTCCCTCAACTTTGTGAAGTCAGCCTTTCTGTAATTATACAGGGTGGGGCGCGAATACTTCCCGATTTGAGAATGAAATAAAAACCTGTTTACACTTGAAAATTCTTTATTCTTCTTTTATGCCTTTCACACAACATGGGAGATTTACTTTTACACTGTTTTAAAGACAATATCTTTTAAATATCCACCTCCATTGTCAATACACTGATTCAGACGATTTCGGAAGCTTTGGTCTACTCTCTCCAGCATGTTGAGCGGTATATTGGCTATTTCAGTTCAGATGGCGTTCTGTAGGTCTTCCAGGGTCTGTGGACGGTCGTTATAAACCAGGGATTTTAAGATATCCCCACAGGAAATAATCACAGGGGGCTAAATCAGTGTGTGCCCTAACTGCACGCATTTCAATGGGATTCCTGAGAGAAGCTTTTCCCGACCGACTGATTTCCCTGAGAGGAGACTTAAACTGGCCTGCGCGCTCAATTAATAGATGATCACTTTTTTTTTAGAGGGCACTGACAATTTATTTCTTCGATAATGTTAATCTCTTTCAAGCCTCGATGCCTCCTCATTTCCTCTAACTCTTGTAGTTTCCCCAATCCACTGCGTCATAGTGTTAATCATTATTAGGTTTAGTAGTGTATATCCTCATGATTTCTTGCATAGTCCAGTTTTCCTAGCATACCTCCTTGCAGTTGAAGTCACCCATCAGTCATCAGTGTCACATTCATACTTTCTTGCAATATTTTTTTAAACAATTCCTCTTATCTCTCAACATTTCTTTATATTCATCATGATTCCATGCATTACTTTTTGGTGGTACATATGCTACTGCAAAATCTCTCTTTTCCTCTCCCTTTCCTTTTATCTTAATTTTAGTTACTTGCACCTTACCTTCTCCTATCTCAACATTTTCCACTGCTATATTCTTCTTGGTCAGTAACATCACTCCTCCTTTCTTACTATTCCTAGATCTTAACCACACATTATAATTTCCATTTTCAATATTTATATTTTCTGCTGACTCATTTAGTTTAATTTCTGTGATCCCATGATGTCTGGCTGTTTTATCATAATGTAATTATTAACTTCATGCAATTCTGATATTATTCCATTTATGTTTGTATATGCTACTGACTATTTACTGTTTCTACTTTCATTACTGACTCCTCTTATTCCTTCTTTGTCAGATACCACTTCCTCATCCTCTTGTCCTTGACTTTCCAGTAGAACGTTTTTTTTCTCTTCCTCTGATGTTTTCGTTTTTTTCCTTTGCCTCTCTTATAAGTTCATTTATCTTATTTCTCTTTTCCTTATTCATGTCCTGTTTTATCCAAATTTTCTTGTATTGTTCTGTCTTGTCCAGTCTCCATGCATGTGATGTCACCTCTGATGCTTTTGTTTGTGCTCTAAATTTGACTTTCAGTGGTTTTCTTCCTCCCTCTGTATAATTTCCTAGTCTGTTTACTTCCTCAATTTCTCTCACCTAGTCCTCACCTTCTCCCAGAACACTTTTTACCACATCCTCTGCTACCTTTTTTTGTTTGTTTTTCCTCTTTGATTTTACAGGTTCCTTTTCTTCATTCAGGCCACAGATAACTATACTTTTCTGCTTGTCTTCTGTATCTCTTACCATCAATTACTTTTGTTTGATTACTTTCACTATCTCTGGTTAGGTCTACCTTTTCTTTCTGTTGTTTTTTCCATGATTTCTGTAGAATTAACTTTTTCTTCTCTCTCCTTTTTCCATTCTAGCTGTTCACCTTTCATTTCTATCACTTCATTTTCCGGTTTCTTTACTAACTTTCTACCTTCTATCTTTTATTTTTTTAGCTTGGCACATTGGATTTTTAGCACTTTGTTTTCTTCCAAATCATGTTGCCTCTTTTCCAAGTTGGTATCTCTATCAGGTCACTTTGACTACTCTCCATAAGGTTCATTTTCCTGATCTGCATTTTTATTTGTAGTTCCTTATTCGTATCTTCATTAACCCTTTCCTTCCGGCAATCGTATATATACGATTGCATCAATGCGTCCGTAGCAACGGCGATCATACCCATAATCAAGAATTTTCGCGCCTCAATTTTGAGTTCCAAGCGCGGTTTCTCGAGTCAGATGGTGAGTGGAAGTGTCTGGCATGTTTCCACATGTAGTGTTGTCACTAGCTCTGGAAATTTAGCGGTAACTAAGCTATTTTCCCTTTCTCCGGGCGACACTTGGCAACCCCAGCAACCCACCGGGTGGAAAGCACCATGATAAGTGCGAAGAGACATCCTGATAAGAGCGAAGGATCTCAGATCATAACTCACCATGGAGCAGGACAGAACATATGTATTTAGCAGTGCTTCTGAGTTTGAAGACAGTGACAGTGAATATTTAGAAGAAGAAACTGAAGAAAGCGAAGACATTAGTGAGGACTCGGAAAGTGAAAAAAAATATTACCTATCATTCTTTCATGTTAATTTTTTCATTATCTTTGATTTTATAATAAAATGGTAGAAGGTAACTTGTCAGAGAGAGAGAGAGAGAGAGAGAGATCAACTAACAGGTTGGCGCATGAAAGCGTATGTGTGTGTGTGTGTGTGTGTGTGTGTGTGTGTGTGTGTGTGTGTGAGAGAGAGAGAGAGAGAGAGAGATAATGTTATTTGCCTGAAACTTGATATGAAAAGGGATGAAATCTCTCTCTCTCTCTCTCTCTCTCTCTCTCTCTCTCTCTCTCTCTCTCTCTCTCTCTCTCTCTCTCTCTCTCTCTCTCTCTCTCTCTCTCTCTCTCTCTCTCTCTCTCTCTCTCATTGGAAGTGTACAATTTCCCCTCCAAGATGAGAGAGAGAGAGAGTGTGTGTGTGTGTGCACGCGTGGTGTCATCGCTCTCCGGGCTGTTTCTGGAAGATGGATCACACAGCAGGAGGAGGAGGAATCCTTGATAAGGCATAAACTGAACTTTCAGAGGTCACATCGAGCTACAAAGTACATCATTTTATTCAGAATAACAAAGAGAAAATAATTATTAGTATTCAAACAGTTTTCTGACAATTTCTAGGTTTACCATTTTTAGCCGTCATAGCAAACGGGAAAATAGTTTAAGCGCCGGAAGGAAAGGGTTCAACAGTTGAAAAGTGTGTGTGTGTGTGTGTGTGTGTGCGCTTCAAGATATGAGATATGGTATCCTCCACATCCTGAGGGATGACTAAAGTGAAGTAAAAGATAACTCCCTGCTGTGATTAAGTTGATAGGTAATTGCTTCTTGTATTTTTTATTTTAGGAATGTGATGACATAATTTTGATGTCTGAAAGTGAAGATTCTCTTGTGGATTCTGCCAAAAGAGAGAGAAATCACCACCACAACCTCAGGGACTACCACAGCAGGCTTCGTCTCGACTCAATGACAGACTCTGGGACAGATACAGAGACTCGAGAGATGGAAATCATGCAGGTAAGAAAAGTTTTTTTATTATTTTCAGGTATATTGATTCTAGAATCTTTGACACACACACACACACACACACACACACACACACACACACACACACACACACACACACACACACACACACACACACACACGAGCATAGCTCTTTTCCCGTATGTTACAATTAGGTAAATACACACACACACACACACACACACACACACACACACCGGTAAGCGGCGAGGCAAACGGGCAAGCCTCTTAATGTGTGGCCCCTGTTCACCTAGCAGTAAATAGGTACGGGATGTAATTCGAGGGGTTGTGGCCTCGCTTTCCCAGTGTGTGGAGTGTGCTGTGGTCTCAGTCCTACCCGAAGATTGGTCTATGAGCTCTGAGCTCGCTCCGTAATGGGGAAGACTGGCTGGGTGACCAACAGGCGACCGAGGTGAATTACACACACACACAGAAGCACATCGCATAGTAAAAAAAACTGAGGAAGGGAAGATGTCTGAAAGATATTAAAAAATATAGTTTCCCGCAAAGATGTGTTGAGACTTGGAACAGTTTGAGTGAGGAAGTGGTGTCAGCAAAGAGTGTGCATAGCTTTAAAGAAAAATTGGATAAGTGTAGATATGGAGACGGGGCCACACAAGCGTAAAGCCCAGGCCCTGTAAAACTACAACTAGGTAAATACACACACACACACACACACACACACACACACACACACACACACACACACACACACACACACACACACACACACACACACACTGCGTAGTGTAGTGGTTAGCCGTTCGACTCACAATCGAGAGGGCCGAGTTCATGTCCCGGGAAGCAGCGAGGCAAATGGGCAAGCCTCTTAATGTGTGGCCCCTGATCACCTAGCAGTAATTTAGATAGGTATACGGGATGTAACTCAAGGGGTTGTGGTCTCGCTTTCCCGGTGTGTGGAGTGTGTTGTGGTCTCAGTCGTACCCGAAGATGTGCTGCAGGAGAAGTTTGAGAACATGGTGACACAGAGGAGCTCAGGCAAACTTCTTACAAGATATTATCTCATCAATCACTTACACATAAATTACATTAAAACAAGAGTTCAACAAATAATAGATGCTAGTGTTTTTACTGTAACAATGCAGTATTTTCAAATCTTATGATTATGAGTGCTTTCTCAACCACTAGTCCAGTTTGTTCTCATGCCACAAAAGAGCCATCATCGCTTATCTTTACTCCTATTATTCTAGAACAGGGGTGGGCAAACTTTTCAGTGCTAGGGCCATGTTAAAAAAAATCACAATCTTACAGGGCCACATTCTATATTAACCCAAAATCATTAATATTTAAAATACAAAATTAAAGGCTTTTAAAGAAAAGCCATTCTTACATGCATGTGCATACTTGCAGGAAGAAAATGAAATGTTCACAATACTATTGGGCGTTGTTTATTAATTGGCTCTTTCAAATTTACTAACACATGAATTCCTTTGGTAGGCCGCATGCGGCCTGCTGGCCATAGTTTGCCCATACCTGTTCTAGAATTAACACTATTGATTAGCACACTAACAAGACTGTTAAGAGATTCCACAAAAGTGGAATCCACATGAAGAGTACCCTCTGGCAACACTCTCAGACATCTTACTCATTAGCAGTATAGCCACATTGATCATTGCAGGCCAAATGGAATTTAGGTAATGTTGGTTGTATCACTACCACCCATATTTACTTTTCACTTTGTCCCATGCAGTAATTCTAGATCAAGCATTACCCAAATCTTTAGCTCTATATCATGCTTTGCAGTGACATTAGCAACATTTAATGCTGATGTTTCTTTTTTCATGCCAATAACATTTTAAAAAACTAACTGCACATTGAAGCTATCTTTGCAGACTGCAAATGTGCAAGGCATGGTCGCCTGGCTTTCCCAACAAGTGACTAAAATCTGGGTATTTCTAATGTAATTCCAGTGATTTGAAAAGAATTTTGCTGAAGCTTGATTAACCATTGTATTCTTCATTTTAACATATATTTATGCAGTGTAAATAATTTCCTTGATCACATTACAGGATATGAAACCATCACTGTAACCATGTGTATGATTAGTGCACTGTATGGATACCTAGATGTTGCTCAATGCAGTGTTGAAGTTCTCTGGTGCAAATTTAAAGTGGGGAAGTGGGTAGGGTAAAACTTACACCACAGCTGATTGGGCAGTGAGTGGGTGAACTCAAATTCATATGTATATTATATTAGCTAATTAAAAAAAAGTAAGTGAATCATTAACAACCCTTTACTGTTTGGACTTACAAATAGAAGCATGTTCTGGATTACGGTATTTATTAGATGAATAATTGTTTTACTTTTTTTTTTTTTATTTATTTATTTATTTATTTATTTATTTGTCTGCATACTATTTTTATGAAATCTACTTTCTCACTTACAAGAAAAAAACATCACTTATTAGATACGCTAATCTTCCTAGGTAACAAATTAGTAACAGTCACAAAGGCTGTAATACATTGATTTTGTAAATTAGTGTACACTCTCTCTCTCTCTCTCTCTCTCTCTCTCTCTCTCTCTCTCTCTCTCTCTCTCTCTCTCTCTCTCTCTCTCTCTCTCTCTCATACACAAGCATACACCTTGTACAAAAGAATTATATGCCGTGAATTACAATTTTACACTGATATTTTTATATTTCAGTTCAAACAACTGGTGCAGAGGAAGGCTCGACCCTCTCACGTTCTTGGAGAAATTGAACACCGTAAACAACTGGAATTACTAGAAGAAAACAGAAGCAAAACTGGAGGTTCAGTTCTTGGACAGGTAATATATGCATTATGTGACAGTCTTAAAGTTGAATTTTGGATGCCTTCTTGGAGCACCCAGTTATCTGTACATGTGCAGTGGTTCTCAAATTTATGAACATTTCAAGTAAAATATGCAGTGCAAAGTAGGTGAAGATCTGTTTTTACAAAAAGTTGTCATAAAATGAGCAGTCAAGTTGGAGGAGGCCTTTGTTTTACAATGGATCTTAGTGGGTGACAGTTATGTTCTTGTATAATCTGATAATCTGTCTATTGTAAATATGTTGCTGATATGGTATTGTATGTAATAAAGACAGTTGTAATAAGAAGGTATATTTCTGATAGCCTGTCTTTTTCAGGTGCATTTGGATCTTGCCAAGTATCATGAGCTGAATAGGTTTGTGAAAGAGGGTGAATCCTTTGATCAAGAAGCAGCCATTTACCACCTTAGTCAGGCAGCCAAGTGTGGATGCTTGGAGGCCATCAAAACGATGGCGCAACTGCACTTGGGCCTTCCACATGACACCTTACCAGGCATTCAGGTATTTCTTCTCTACAACTATAGATCAGTCCCAACCTTCAAATCACATTCGTCTGAAGTTGTAATCAAATGTCAGATGTATAGATGGCATGTAGACATTTCTAATCACTTGATGAACTACTGTCTGTCAACTTCCATACGCTGAATATTTTCCCACTACCCAAACTCTTCCTCATATCAGTCACACTTCACAACCTGATAACCTTGGCCTGTTATTATCTGGTGAATAAGAGTGATCCTTCTTAGAAAGCATTAAGTGAAGATGTTAAGATGTGTATATTAGGTTATTAGTGATCCAGTAGAATTTTAAGGTTTATTGATAGAGCTTTCTCAAGACAAGACTGATAAAATCACTATCAGTCATAATTATGAAATAGGATGCTATTCTTTTTCTCTTTCTCTCCTCTCTTGGTAGCTGGATGATAACAAATGTGAGTTGGAACTTGGATTTGACTATATGCAGACAGCAGCTGAAGCCAAGGACAGAGCTGCTATGATCTACATCTCAAAAGCCTATGAAACAGGCATAGGATTGCCCAAGTCAAGGTAGTTATTTTCCAGAGCTTAATGAATTAAGATAAACTATATTCTTTAGGTAATAGAGTTTAAATTGTTTCATTTTATGAGTCTGAAAAAATGTGATCATATGCAATGCAAGACGAACTTTTACATCAAATTGCACTAAGCAGTTATTTTATATTATCCAAGAATATGAGGTGCTTGAGTCTCATAGAGTTGTGCATGATTTAATATCATCCATATTGAAATTGTGTAAACAGCTAAATAACAATTTAAGCTTCAGATATATTCAACAGACACACCATTGTGTGATAAATACCAATACAGAATATTCTCCTTTACACAGTGTATACTTTTTGTAACAAATTGGTTTAAAGATTCTTTCTCATTCTATGTTTCTTCAGGTCTAAGAATTGGGATAAGGCAGTATACTGGTTAGAAAAAGTGATAAATACTAACACTGAGGATGAGGAAGGTAACTTTGATGGCACCATGGATGATCCTCAGTACCAGCTGGTGGCACGCCAGGCTGTCATGTATCTCTCGGGGGGATATGGCTTAGAGAAGGATCCAAATAAAGCAGGTGAGCAAAGTTGATTATAACATTAGATAGTCTTTTACATAACCATTAACATGGTTAGTTGTATTTACCTATTATGTGAGACAGATGTATAAAAATTGTTCTATAAAAGGTAAGGATATGTCATCCAACATTCATAGATTTAGAGGTTTGTGGCAGAAAAAAGGCTTTCTAAAATGCTTTGAGATCGTTTTGACTAAATGGTGGGTTGTATAAAGAAAGGAAAAGATTTGATACTCTTTATGAGAAACTTCATCAATTTTCTCCCCTCTTTCATTTTAGGAGAGTTGTATACCTATGCTGCAGAATTAGCCACAGAAGCCATGAAAGGAAAACTTGCTGCTAAGTACTATATGCAAGCTGAAGAGGCCTGGGCAGAGTGTGAGGAGTGAAGCAGTGCAGAATCTTAATGGTATCTGTTGGTGCTAAACATTTTTGTTACAAAGAGGAAATAACGATCTCTCCTTAATAAAGGCTTCCATAATCATTGGACAGTGATAATTTTTTTCAATTTTTGGGATGACTGTGATAATGATTGAGATGTGATCATTAATCTGTATGGTATGAGTCTGATTTTCAAAAAGAAAAAAAAAATTTTAATGGATTATAATGATGAAGAGAGTATAGTATTAGACAGCCAGACACTTATATTTTACATTTAAACACATTGGTCAAATATGTTTTAAGTAGATGAAATATACTACTAACCAAAGATATTGGACTCTGTTGAAGAGGAGTAGTATGGCTGTGTGAATATTGTATGAATTGTTATATTGTTGATGTCAACTGTATTTTTGCCAGCAAAGTCTAAGCAATCCATTTTACATCTTTTTCTCTCTTTCTTCCTCACTTCACTTCTTATTTAATAATGTACTGACCTTTTCCAGATCCATATTCCTTCTTTTGCTAATGAGTTAAAATTGTGCTGGATTTTTCTTGTAGTCGTATAGAGGAAAATATATTTAAACTTAAAGAAAATTTTGAATAACAGATACTGAACACAAAAATTACTTTTCTTGAGATGTCACTATGAATATTTTTTAGACTTCTGGGACCTCTTTACAGTAAGATAATTATTAATTTTGTGTGAAAGAAGTCTTAAATTTTTATTCTGATATAGCTGTTAGGGAGTCTTGGGAAACCAATTCTCCAGGATTACAAAATTTCAGTTTATATGTTTCTTATACATACATGTAGAAACTCATAAGTAGACATACTTTATCATTAGATTCATAAGGAAATTGTCTGTAAGCTGAATTGAAGAAAACATGAGCACGATTTCACACATTTTGTACTGCAGGAAAGAAATCCAAAGAATATACCAGTGTAAGATTTCTAGACATTCTTAGTGTAGATTTTTGCTAACCTTAGATGCACAGTTTTGGCATACAATGGACTGTTAGTGACTTTCAAGTGGGGGTATTCAAATGATTTTAGGTAAGGAGATATGTGTGCAGTTTTATCACATATTAGAATATATATACTTTGAATCATCTTATTGAATTATCTTAATTAAGCTGGAAAATTTCAGAGAAGAGCAGGTGCCTTCTTCATCCCTTGTTCACCCCTCTGGATGTTCATATCTCCAATGATGATATCAGTGTAATAAGAATTTGCTTAAAAAGAAAAAAATCCTTATAAACTAGTGAAAGCAAAGCTCTCTCATCTTATTATCAGGCAATGTGTGAGAGTGAGAGTAATGTAGCCCTTTATTAAAGACATAGCATGGAAATTATTGCAAATAGTGTAGAATATGGAATAGCAAGTTAGTTTAGTGATATTGAGAAGAAAGGAATTGTGAGAATTATATGAATGAAAATGAGAGACCTAGATGGAGTGAAAAAAAAAAAAATTGTAGAATGGAAAGTATAAGGTAAAAGTTGCATTACATATATAAAACAGATGCTACTTAATCTTGAACAAACAAAGAGAGAATGTTTGGATAGAAAGAGATGGAGGCTCTTGAGGAATGCCCCTTGAGATAGTGACTAGTGATACAGAGAGGGATGAAACAAAGCTAGTGGATATAATCAGTTCTTAGAGTTATCACAATGTTAGCATAGGATTAACCTATTCTTTTTCTAAGGATTTTTAAGTAATACACTATGTTCTCATTTATAAAAAAATAAATAAATAAATAAATAGAAGTAATAATGGTAATATTTGAAATTAATGTTACAATTCTGGTTATTGACTGGATCTGAAAGAGGTCATGCATATGTTCAAATAAGCACTGGAGGAACTTTTAAGTATTATGTTTGCAGGAAAGACATCAGGGAGCTAGGTGTCACAAGTTCATTATGTTGTGACTGCAGATATGCCACTTCATTCATTTACATTCATATACAACATACTAAACTTGGGTAAAATTTAAGCAAAATTTTCCATGCACTGGCATCTTTTTTCTTATTTGTATATATATATATATATATATATATATATATATATATATATATATATATATATATATATATATATATATATATATATATATATATTTTTTTTTTTTTTTTTTTTTTTTTTTTTTTTTTAGCATCTAAATTTTTTTTTACCTAAAATATTTCAATAAACATAATTATCATATACTCAAGAGTGTTAATGGTGATTGGTATAGTAATTGATAGGAACACACAGATACAGGCTTTATTAATATAGCATGTATATCCAGTAAATAATGCCTTAGAAGTTGCTAATTCTAAAATGAGTGTTTATGACTTAGAAGTTTAAGGAACAACATAGGCCTCATTTGTGAATTGTGAAGGGAGGATAGTGGAGAGGAAAGGGTGCTGTGTAGAGGGATAGAAAAAAATAATTTATTTTAATGATTTGTTTGGGTAGATTTTACAAAAACTTACATGTTTTTAGGTATCAGATGGATTCCATGTGTAACATTGATCTATACCACTGAGTGAATGAGGAATTAATAGTCACCTGATTCAGTGTATTTATAAATAGTATTGTTTTTAAAACTAAAGATGCCTATGGATTGCTTCTTAGAGAAATGTAGTTGTCATAGCAATATCTTATTGATTTAGCTATTGAAGGAATTTGTGCCAAGCACTTCTGTATAAGGGAGAAATAGTCTTATATAGTAAATAAGCCTTTCCTTCCATTGATTCTAGAAAGCCTACACAGCAGACAATGACCTTAGTTGAGATGATGAAAGTTTATTCCAGAACAAATTTGGTGCCCCACTAGTTTTATCTTAGTTGTGCAGCAATCTGTGTAATTCCACTGGTCATATAATCAACCATTACCAACATTTAGTAAGCGCCTTTTTCAACACTGCCAGAGAAAGACTAAGCATAGTCATTTATATTTCAGGTTGGTGAAGCTGAGTGTTATCAGGGAATACCAAGTATAGTATGTTGATTTATATGATATAGATATTGAATTGGGGGTTTGTTGGAGGTTTTGGCATAGTTCATTGTCTGTTTGTTTTTTTTTTTTTTTTTTTTTTTTTTTTTTACCATGTGGGCTTGTCATAATCATTGACTTTAGACCACTGGTATGCACAATTTAAGTGAAGTTTGAGGAAAACTAATAACCGGAGAAATGTAAAAGAATTTTTAAAGTGGTGCATATTTTGTGAAAGTTCTGCTTTATAAGTACATTGTATTAATCCTTCTGTAGTCATTATCATGCCTTATTGACTTACATGAAGGACAGCCAACCATAATTTTATAATCATTCATTTCTAGATAATGTCTTTGAACACCAATATAGACATTAAAGTTATAAACATGTTTACTTTTGAAAAATTCTTGGCAGTCAGTTGGGACTAAGAATAGAAAGAAAACTTAAAGAAGAAATTTTTTTTAAATGAGTAGACCTCTGAAGGAGACTGTAGCCTACATTTTAAGGGTTATTTTGAAAAAAAAGATAGTGAAGAGCCTATTTAACTATTTGAAACATGTTTAAAAGATTTTCTAATGCAATCATCCCTTTTCTGCACATATGAGATGGTAGCCAAGACAGAAACATAAAATTCATACAGTATTCACTAAAATATAATATAGGATTATCTCAAGTATTATCTCTGTGGACATGATTGGTTGATGGCATGGCTATTTGAAAATGGTTTTGTCTTGGCAATGTAAACTACTATACAGTAAGGAATTGTAAATATTCAGACAAGTAAATGTGGCATTATCATTTTTACAAAAGTTGCACTGTGATTTGATGATAATCTTGATTGGCTTAGATAAAGGGAAGGATGAGTTCTATTCGATAATGGAGCAAAGGTCTTATTCCTTAGCTTCCTCAATACATGAGAATATGGATTCTTCCCTCATGGATATGCAACATTTACTGTCAAGATGAACTACAAAATGTCAAAATATATCCATTAATCAAATGCATTACTCAAGCCTTAAATTATATGTATGTAGTGGAAAATATATATATATATATATATATATATATATATATATATATATATATATATATATATATATATATATATATATATATACACATATATATATATATATATATATATATATATATATATATATATATATATATATATATATATATATATATATATATATATATATATACATATACATATACACACAGTAAGTCCTCGATATACGGTACATATGCGTTCCTGAAAACCTTACTGCAAATCAAAATTACCATATACTAAACCCATTATAACATGTAATAATAGGGGATGTGTTCCAGCACGTCGAAAGTCACCCCTACAGACATGAAAATAGTAATATAAGAAAAAAAATGTAAAGTAATGCGCAAAAGAAAAAAACAGAAAATGTTATTATTTACCTGACACTCGCCATGTATTCTATCAGATGATGTCCCTCCCGAGGCTAAGGGACAGTAGGGATTTCAGCCCTACTCATAATATCCACAAAAAAACACGCTGTAAGGATTTCACTTGTGTTCAGTAGAAAACGCAAGAAGAGACTGATTGTTGTGGTGGCGCTATGGTACACTAAACAAAACACGTGGATACCTTATCTGTAAATTTTTCTTACCGTAAATAAAATCGAGGTAAGTAATTACCAAACACCGTAACTGTGAATTTACCAGATAAAGAAGTACCGTATAAGGAGGACTTATTGTATATATAACCTAACTACAATATATTACTACTAAAGTGTGGAATTTATGTAAACTAAATTAGCTGACAGACACCATCACAAAGAAATGAAGCAAGATGGGTTTTGTCTGATAAGTATATACTATTTATGTGTGTGTGTGTGTGTGTGTGTATTTACCTAGTTGTATTAGCCTAGTTTTATTGTATAGGGTTCAAGCAGGGCTCATAGTGTCCTGTCTCCATATCTCCATTTATCTAGTTTTTCTTTAAAGTTATGCACACTATGTGCTGTAACAATTTCATTATCCAATGCATTCCATTTTTCCACTGTTCTGTGTGGAAAACTGTATTTTCCAATATCCTTCACACACTGCCTCATCCTGATCTTCTTTTCATGTCCTCTTGTCCTTCCATCTTCTGTCAACAGCACCAGGTCTTCTTTGTCTATCTTTTCAATATCATTTACTATCATACATTGTTATTAGGTCCCTTCGTTCTCCTCTATCTTGTAAGGGGCAGTCCCATTTCCTTCAGTCATTCTTCATATGTGAGGTCCTTTAATTCCGGCACCATCTTTGTAGCAATCTTCTGTATCCTTTCCAATTTTTTTATATCCTTTTTAGAGCTCGGAGACCATACCAGAGCTGCATATTCAAGCCTTGGGCATATCATACTTGTGATGATTTTTTTCATCATATCTTATATTAGTCAACATTTTATATGATAGTCCAGATATCTTGCTTATGTGTTTATCAGGGCTCAGATTTTCTTGTATGATCACTCCAAGATCTTTTTCCTCTTTGGTCTTCATTATTTGTTCCTCTCCCATCAAATACTCGTAGTTCCATACCGGTCTTCTCTTACTCTTTCCTAGTTCCATTATGTGACATTTCTTGGCATTAAACTCCAATTTCCACTTCCTGCTCCACTCATAGATCTTGTTTAACAGCAAACAGTCCTCTCTGGTTTTGATAACTCTTAGCAACTTTGCGTCATCAGCGAATAAATTTATATAACTGTTTATCCCAATGTGAATGTCATTTACATAAATTTGAAACATAATGAGGGCTAACACTGACCCTTGTGGCACTCCACTAGTTACTTACCCCAAGATGAGTATGTATCTCTGATCACAGTTCTCATTTCCCTATCCTTCAAATAATCTCTTGTCCATTCGAGCAAGGTTCCTCGCAGTCCTCCTATGTTCTCTAGTTTCCAAAGTAGTCTTCCATGAGGGACTTTATCAAAAGCCTTTTTAATGTCCAGGTATACTGTGTCTACCCATCCATCTCTGTTTTCAAGTCCTGCAATAACTCTCAAGTAGAAGCTTAATAAGTTTGATACACATGACCGCCCTGTCCTGAACCCAAATTGTCTGTTCGATATGACTTGCTCCTCTTCTAGAAATTTAACCCATTTTCTTTGATAATTATTTCACATAACTTCCTACAACACTTGTAAGTGACACTGGTCTGTAGTTTAGTGGTTCAGTTGCCTTTCCTCCTTTAAATATCGGTATTACATTGGCTCTCTTCCATTCTAGTGGAACTTTCCCTTCATTTATTGAACTTTTAATTATTTCCCAAATTGGATCCAGTAGTTGCTCTTTACATTCTTTTAACACCCAGCCTGATACACCATCTGGCCCCATTGCTTTTCTGACTTCCAACTTATCCAGTAATCTTCCAATATCCTCTTTGTGCACTGCAATCTCCTGTAATCCTTGGCAATCCAATGTCCTATTAGGTTCTGTGAAATCATCTGCAGTGAATACCATTTTGAAGCTCTCATTCATTATTTCACACATTTCCTTCTCTGTTTGGTATGTCTTCCTTCTTTAATTATTTTTCAATTGTTTCCTTATTCTTTGTTTTGCCATTTATAAACTTGTAGAAAAGTTTGGGTTCATCTTTGCTTTTATCCACTACATCTTTCTCAAAATTTCTTTCTTCCTCTCTCCTTACTCTAATATATTCATTTCTAGCATCTTTGTACTGCTGTGTCTGTTATAGTCATTTACCTGCTTTAAGAGTTTCTTCCACACTTTATCTTTTGCTTTTTTTTGCTTGTATGCATCTAGCATTGTACCAAGCATGTATTTTTTTTCTGAACTCTATAAACAGGAACAAACTTTTTTACTCCTTCATTATATTTCTGTAAGAATATATCATATTTCCCTTGTACAGTCTTTCTGTACATAATATTACTCCACTCAATATCAGCAAAATAAATCCTTAATTTTTCAAAATCTGCTCTTGCATAATTTAATCTCTCTCCTTTATAGTCCTCTCTGTAACTTATCTCATCTTCCTCCTGAATTTGCATCTCTAATGTCACATGATCACTTCTCCCCATTGGACTAAGGTATTGTATGATTGGAGGGGGCTCTGGTTTCTTTGTGAAAACTAGGTCAAGCAACGAGATTTCTTCTTCCCCCCTGTACCTTATTGACTCCTCCACCCACAGGTCCATTGCATTAACCATAGTCAACACTCTCTGGCTCTACTGCCCAGCATTATCCATTACTTCCATCTCCAGAGCTGGGCATTTCCGTACCTCGGTCCGCACCTCCGGTCCTCCGTACCAGCTGCGGACCACCAAACGAGGTGCGGAGGTCCGAAGTGCGGAAAAATTTTTCAAAAGGGCGGAAGTAACAGGTACGGAAAGGCGGCATTCTAAGTCCGTACCTCCGCACCTGAGACATGTGGGGAAAGACAAAATTGAAGTCCGTACTTCCGCACCTGAGATTTTCCAGGAAAAAAAATAAATAAAGACGACAGTCCGCACTCCGTAGCATTACTTTCGGTCGTTTTTAGCGGTCTGTGCTACCAGGCAAATTTTTCCTGCCATTTGAGTGATGTCATTCATTCGGGTATAAGCATTCTCTCTCTCTCTCTCTCTCTCTCTCTCTCTCTCTCTCTCTCTCTCTCTCTCTCTCTCTCGGGTGTAAGGGAGGTAGGGGCAGCAGCGGCTTCACTTTTGTGACGTCACGCCGCCGCCTTATAATCTAACCTCCTTGGTTGGTTGAAACAGGTTGTGGAAGCATCCGATGAATATCCAAATTGGCGGCCTCGACCGGGACTGGTTAATGAAGGAGAGGACTACAACTGCCTTATTCAAACTCAAACTCAAACTAGACATTGGACAATGTAT
>NC_059270.1:13846098-13848598 GCF_017591435.1 Portunus trituberculatus
AACTCATCATTTCACGGTGGTGCCATGTCATAACCTAACGTTGGTAACCTCCAGGACAACATATCAGTGAACTAACACCTGCACATACTTATAAAAACCAAATAATTCAAATCTTGAAAACGTAAACAAACCGATCCCCTGACCCGCCGCCTCTCTCTCAGCCATTATCTGCCTCATCTCTCACTCATTACAGGCCAGACAGGTCACAAAGTGGACCCATAGGCCTAATCTTTCATGTCAGTTGTTGAGATATATCCGCAATTACCTGATTTGTGTGCTATGGAGGCTCAGTGAGAAGAAGCGGGCCTACCCATGACGTCACGAGCCCCAGGCTGTGACGTCATCACCAGCTCCCGCCCAAAATGCCGGTCCCAGATGCTCGACTTCCACTATTATTTATATTTGTCTCAGTTCATTTATTTCGAGTCACAAGTGCCTTTTAAGGGTTTCTAATGATAGTTCGCAGTGTTTTACGTGTCTTCCATGCTTGAGTTGAGTGAAGTACGGTGATGTAGAGGGTGTTTATGACTTGAATGGGAGGGCCAAAATACGCTAAAATTTTTACCTCCGCTATCTGTGATTTTTTATTTGAGGTTGTAGCGAAGTGTTTGTGTTTTCAAAAGATGGTTTATCATGAGAAAAGTGTGCAAGGCTCCTGAGAAGTTAAAGATGTGGACTTTAAGAATGATATGTAGTCCTGTTAATATTGTAAACAACGTCATTTTTAAATATTATTTTTCTAATAGGGCGAGTTGCCAGGTTTTGATATATCGAAATGATAGTCATAATTTTTGAAAAACGTTATCGATTCAGTTGAATGAAATTGGTGGGCTTTGAAATTGTGTTTAAGCAAGTCGAAGTTCTAATACTTTATTTAGTATATTTTTGAGCTATTTTATTATTCCTTTTCTCGGCAATGTTTTTGTATTTTAGAAGTTAGTTTCGATTGATAACGAGTCAGAATTTTATAACATTCGTGTCCAGCTGCCTTTTGGGAATCCTCATTTTCAAAATGATTTGCGTAACGAATATATGTGACGTCATCAAGGAGGCCGACCCCCACCCCGGCTGGACCCAGGCCGATACCTGGCTCCAGGCCCGAGGTGTGTGTGTGTGTGTGTGTGTGTGTGTGTGTGCCTTATCTTTCGTTATGAGGAGCCCACCAGCTGGAACCACTGACACCCAGCTCCCAGCTGGAGGGTGTTGGAGGGGAAGGTGGCTGTGTGTGTGTGTGTCATTTTCTTTCATGGTACTTAGCGTGTGTGTGTGTGTGTGTGTGTAATTCACTATGGTCGCCCGGTAGTCACCCAGCCAGCCTTCCCATTACGGAGCAAGCTCAGAGCTCATAGAGCGATCTTCGGATAGGACTGAGACTGTGTGTGTGTGTGTGTGTGTGTGTGTGTGTGTGCCTTTATCTTTCGTTATGAGGGAGCCCACCAGCTGGAACCACTGACACCCAGCTCCCAGCTGGAGGGTGTTTGAGGGGGAGGTGTGTGTGTGTGTGTGTGTGTGTGTGTGTGTGTGTGTGTGTGTGTGTGTGTATCTTTTCTTTCATGGTACTTAGTGTGTGTGTGTGTGTGTGTGTGTGATTCACTTTGGTCGTCCGGTAGTCACCCAGCCAGCCTTCCCATTACGGAACAAGCTCAGAGCACATAGACAGATCTTCGGATAGGACTCAGACTGTGTGTGTGTGTGTGTGTGTGTGTGTGTGTGTCGTTATTTCACCGTTCTGTATACGTTTCATCTCTGGCGTTCCTCTTTATTATCCTAGTCTGTCAACACAAACTGCAAGTAATAGCGTATAGCGAAATGTGTCCTATTCTTAGCGCTTATTGAGCAAGGGGAAGCTATGATATGTAGGAAACACATAGCCCGGAGCAAAGCAAGGTGCCTCTATCGCCTCGCCTCGCCCCGCCGTGTTAACCCCTGCAGTAACATGACGTGTTTTCATATTTATTCTGGCTATTACTCAATGATTTTATACAGCTTCACAAACTTATGTGGGGATTAAAATAGTGAAAACTGGCCATTAATCTCTGACACCGTAGACCCTTCTTATTGTAAGCAAAATCATCTAATCACACACAAACTATCGTAAAATGCCACTTAAGGGATTAGACTCGACTCACTCAGACGCCCATAACTGAGTGCATGGCGGTAATTCAGTGCTGGAGATCTTAATGACAACAGTGCCCACAGAGATAGATTGAGAGTTTATGGACGACAACAGTAACAACACAGCGCCTTGTTTTCACCCGACATGTTTCCACTTTCCATCGTCGTTCGTGGAGTGGCTGGCGAGAACAAATCAAGGTTCCTCGCAATTCTTTTACCTTGGTTTTTGGGTTTGATTAGGCGATTTTATTGACATTAGGAAGGGTCTATGGAGGTCAGAAGATAAATGGCTGGAGTCTTCACTATTTTAATCCCCCACATAAGTTTCTGAAGCTGTATAAAATCACCAAATAGCAGAATGCATAGGGAAGCGCGTCCTGGTACT
>NC_059270.1:13851098-13873598 GCF_017591435.1 Portunus trituberculatus
CTCGAGGGGTTGTGGCCTCGCTTTCCCGGTGTGAGGAGTGTGTTGTGGTCTCAGTCCTACCCGAAGATCGGTCTATGAGCTCTGAGCTCGCTCCGTAATGGGGAAGGCTGGCTGGGTGACCAGCAAGCCACCGTGGTGAATTACTCACACACACACACACACACACACACACACACACACACACACACACACTCACACATACTACTGGCTGGTGTAGCACATTAACTTAATACATAAGCAGTCTGTGATTTAGTGTGTGGGATCCGTTGTTTGTGTTTATTAAAATGTTTTGCTTGTTGCAGTGATATCTGTAATGCTTGCATCTGCATGGCTGTTTGGTGATTGCATGGGCGTTGCTTCTTTTTAAAATTTAATGATGGAGGGAACATGAGGGAGGGGACGAGCTTGAAGGAATTTACTCCGACGGAGCGAGCACAGTGAGAAAAATTTGCTGAGACATTTTGAGGCCACATGAAGTATATGTTAGGCATATTATAGTCTACTTGTGCTACTTGATATTTAATAATGTTTCTTGTGCTCTGTTCCTCTGCCTGTGCTAACATTAACTATTATTAGTAATGCATAACATGAAATTACTGTGAATGTTAAGACAACCTATCACGAGTTACCTCTCGCCATCCACATTTTTTTTTCTTTTCTCTTTTCTTTTCTTCAAAGTACTTTGAAAGTAGCAACCTCTTCTGTGTAAATTTTGTTTCCTAGTATATAATAGACACTACATATGATGCTCTATCGGTATCAGAGACGAAAAGTTTAGTAGGTGCTCAGTATAGTGATAAATGTGGAAGATTTAAAGATGATGTTTGTAATGGAGACGTGAGTAAACATTTACTTTTCACAATGTAAAGGCGGGTTTACACTAGCCAATTTGCGACTGAAATTGCAATTCGGTAGAGTTTCCGACTGAATATCGGTGCTTAGCGGCTGGAGAAACCATTCGCATATTTGAGACTTTATTTACGTTGTAACGTCACGGAGTAAGCTTTGAAAATGTGGTGTCGATGTAAAGATGTTAGAGTTGGTAAGGGAAAAAGAACACAACTGGGACCCCAGGAATTAATTAAGGCGGATTCACACGTGCCAATTTGCGACTAAAAGTTTACGTACGTAGACTTTCCGACTCAAAATCGGTGCCTAGCGACTGGAGAAAACAGTCGCAAAACAAGACCAATATGATGGTCTTGTTAGTCGATTTGGGACTTTATTTATGTCGTGACGTCACGGAGTAAGCTTTGAAAATGTGGTCTCCAGATATAGAGAAGATGTTAGAGTTGGTGAGGGAAAAAAAAAATCTGGGATACCAAAAATTGATTATGCAGTGAAAAAAAAAAAAAAAAAAACTTGCGTAAATCGTCGTTCGACGAAATAGCTGCCACTCTACAAGAACTGTTTCCCTCAATACAGAGTGTTGTTGGAGGTGAGGATTAAAGACTTGTCAGAATTTAATTTGATCGCAATTGTGCATAGTCTTCTTAAGATTAACAATTTTCTTATGAGCAATGTAGGCTAATTTAGAGTGTCGTAGACACTCCTTTCTTTCCTTCTATTTAGCCAGGGACGTATCCACAGGCATTTTCCTTTCTATTGACCCTTCCGATACACCAAAAGAAGAGCAACCACCCAAGGAGCTTAGACTCAAGAAGGGGGCAAGCGTCTATCCCGCTGTACTAAAGTGAAGCCAGTGGGCGGAGCATATGAGGCGGAGGGTGGAGCTTACGATCGCAACTTACACCCAAAACATTGGCCTCTACTGACTGTGTTAAGCAATGGGAAATTGGCACTTTCCTTTTCATTACCAGAGGAAAACTAAGAAAGAACTGATGGTTTAACTTATGTAAACCACATTATAGTTTTGTAAATATGGCATGTAGACCTGTTATTAACGGTGTTAATACGAAATAGCATCGTCACTGGAGGAAGACATCTTGGCGGGTAGCTGTTTGTTTACATTCACTTCCCGCCAAGGCGCCAACTATAGTTATAGTCGATACTTTCCAGGCGCTACATGTGACACTTTCCAACTAAAAGGGATGAGCCGGAAACTATACGTACGTAAAATTTCAGTTGCAAATTGGCATGTGTGAACTTGCCTTTATACAGTAAAAAAAAAAAAAAAAAAAGAAAAGCTTGCGCAAATCATCGTTCGAAGAAAAGCTGCCACTCTCCAAGAACTAGTTTCCGTCAATAAAGGGTGTTGTTGGAGGTAAGCATTGAAGACTTCTCAGGATTTACATAGATCGCAATTGTGCATAGTTTTCTTAAGATTAGTGTATGGTAGACACTCCTTTCTTTCCTTCTACTTAGCCAGGGACGTATCCACAGGCATTTTCTTTTTTGTTTACTCTTCCAGTACGGCAAAAGAAGCAACCACCGCTTTAGCACCGTCACTGGAGAAAGACATCTTAGCGGGTAGCTGGTTGTTTACATTCACTTCCCTCCAAGGCGCCAGCTAGTCGATACTTTCCAGTCGCTATGTGTGACGTTTTCCGACTAGAAGGGCTCAGTCGATACTTCTAGCGACTTGCAATTTCAGCTGCAAATTGGGATGTGTGAACCCGCCTTAGAGGATAAAAGAACGGAAATTCTTGTTTTTTTTCTCTCAAACCTGTAAATGCAATTTATGCTGTACTAATCTCATGATATAATGATGATTTAAGGGAAAAAACGAAAACTCTTACGGAAGATTTGCGCACGATTCTACTCAATGCTTCGGGTTCACGTGCGTAAATTCCTCTGACCGAATAGGCTCCGTCCACTCTCTTCATCCTCTACTGAGTGGTAAGCGCGAGAGCTTCTCCCCTAATCTTTCCTCCGTCCTTGGAGGAAAGACGAGAGGAGAGGCTATTAGATAAAAAACGTGAAACCGCTAAGCTCCACTCCATTTTCGGAAGTCAACCCAAACATTGCTTTGATGATTATACGCATGGCATTCACCCATCTCAACATTTTGCAATTATGCCAGCCGGTCTGTAGCTGCACCAGGAAGAGTGACAATGGAGACACATTTCACTGGTAAGGTGTAGAGAATTGCATAGCCAATTGTCACATGAAATGTTAAAAAACTGGGTTAGATCATGAGCGCGAGGAAAAATCGCGGGAGATTACATGACGCATTATTTCAAGAATTTTATTACCAGTTCATCTCTTGTGAGATCCACATGCAATCAAATTAAATCAAAGTATTGCAGAGTTCTATATACATCATCTGAAGAAATTAAATCACTCACTATAATAAGTAATGAATGATGCGATAAATCTTAGCGTGTCAGACTTCTTTGCTACAATATTCCCTTTTTGATTGATAGTAATGACTTACACTAGCAAATAGTGATCAAGTTACTAGAATATGTAGTTGCTATTGGCTTCATTGTTAATATTAATGCATAGTAATTTCCCGAAACATTGAATATTTCTGCAAAAACTGTTGGAGTAAGGCTGTCTTGAGCCCGAGGGAGTGAGACAATCATGGGTCCTTCTTAATCCCTCACCAACTTTGTTTATTTGTTTATTTATTCAGTTAATCTTTTAAATGGAACATTTGGGGTTTAGGTCTTTCAGTCCTCTCTTTTGCATGGCCCCAGAGTGGCCTCCAGTTAAGTCATTTCAGGGCTCCCATTATCATGCCTTGAGTAATCTATAACTGCAAATAATATAGTACCCAACCACTTTATTGTAGAATAACAAACAGATGTTATGCATTTTCTATAAAGAGATAAGAGAGGGATTTAATAGAATCTTGTATTAGGATGGTTTAATATATGAACATAGATAACTAACTAACGAACTAACTAACTAACTAACTAACTAACTAACTAACTAACTAACTAACTAACTAACTAACTAACTAACTAACTAACTAACTAACTAACTAACTAACTAACTAACTAACTAACTAACTAACTAACTATATATATATATATATATATATATATATATATATATATATATATATATATATATATATATATATATATATATATATATATATATATATATAAGGTGAGGGGCACGGTAATACGCCACCCAAGCTCTTCGACGGGAGCATTTCCTCGCTGGCAGCCTACAGGAGGACCCTGGATAAGTCCTGTGTCGGGTCTCCGTGTGGCTCACACAGGTGAAGTGTTGCGAGTGTTCTCCCCGACCTCCCCTGCCCTACCGCATGTGGACAGAGACAGTGGGGAACCACAGTGAATGGGGGTTAATAGGGAAGTATCAAGACATTTATTCCATGATTTTAGCTAACTCTTTACTTTTCTTTTAGGAAACCAGCACTCAAATGGGTCTTTTATTAATATCTGGGTATCATGGTGACATGTAGGTAACTTTAAACCTCTCGACTATTATAATGGACAAGTATCAAGGTAATAAGTGGTGGGATTCGATCCTACGGGTTGACGTCTGCCCGATGCCACGCTCACCACTTGATCCATATATATATATATATATATATATATATATATATATATATATATATATATATATATATATATATATATATATATATATATATATATATATATATATATATATATATATATATATATATATATATATATATATATATATATATTCGCATGTTTGGAGGGGATTCACTCACACAGGTTTATTGGATAGGATGGAATCAAAAGCTTTTCGTCTCATCACCTCCCCTCCTCTGAGTGACAGTCTTCAGTCTCTTTCTCACCGCCGGTGTAGCAGGAAAAAATTCCCCCCTGATTGTAGTTCCCCCGGGAAAAGTAGTCTAGGTTAATCTCCCTCTCAGGAAAATTGGTCTAGGCTTCTTTTCTCCCTGGAGAGGGGGAATTACAGACCTATGATTATTCCCTCCCTCTTGGTCATTTCTTCCACTCACACAATAAAAAAAATATACCACCGTTTTTAAGTCACCAAGGGTAAGTAGTGTATATAATGTATTGTAATGCTTTTGACATATGTAAATGTGACAGGACAACTTAAGTCATATGGCACATTGGACAAAGGGAGAGGGAGACAAGAGTAAAGGTAGGGAAGGAGACGTTTTGTATGTCTGAGAGGCAAGTCCACCGTAGGGACAACCCGTACACAATATAGCGTAAAAACGTAGCTAATACAGTGATTAATGAAGAGTAAAAGTACGAGTTAGTTCATGATATTGCTGCGTAACTGCCTCTGCAACAATACCCTACTTACTTTTATGAGTCGTAGGCCCACGTATGCTACGTTTACTAACTGGTGTTTGACGGTGTAAGGAGTGTCCCTCCTTGCCTACCTGTTGAGCCGCGCGGCGCCTGAGTGACATTGAGTGCCGCTCACTTGCTTCTGTGACCCTGTAAAACTCTTTCCTTACAACACACACAGACATGCAGTTGGGTAGTCACGGGCACTTGTTTCCTGTAACACTTATATTTCTATACAATAACATTTCTCTTTTATTCCATAAGTCGCCTCCAGCCAATGGCCGTCGAAAGGCAATATGTTCTTAACCGCGTAACTTCTCTAGAGTTAATCATATATTTCTTTATTTCTTTTAACATTAAAAGTCAAGGTTAAAAGGCTATCTTCCAGTGGAGACTTAAAATAATTGTAAAAGAACATCAAAATTTCAGATTTCTTATAAAATAAATAATCTTGAAAGGGAACTTCTTTGTTTAGTCCATCAGGGTACTTTCCACTATCCAAAGAGGTACTTGGAAGTATGTGTCGTAGGTGTGCTCCATGTTCAGATACAACTGCTGCTACTGCTGGGAGTAATCTGGCACTCAGCTGCTCCCTATTACCTGTTGCTGACCTTTTTTTTTTATCGAAGTCCCTGTTTCATGCTGGAATCACTATTAGGCTTAAGTGATTTGCCAGTTTGCCTCGTTGTTGTTAATATTAGCAGCAGCAGCAGCAGCAGCAGCAGCAGTAGTAGTAGTAGTAGTAGTAGTAGTAGTAGTAGTAGTAGTAGTAAGGGGGGTGAATATTGGCCTGGAGGGGGAATATTATCCTGGGTTAAAATTCCCCCTGGGGGAGATCTATCCTGGGCCAGATTTTCTTCGGGGGAATTTCAAACTGGGGAAAATACAGACTGGTGTACAACGGAATGTTGCCTGCTTTGCTATATCTTTTATCGTTTTTTTAATGCTAACTGATCTTGCTAACTGCATGCCTCCCCTCCTCCTGCGGCCTCGCTGCACAAGGCTTTTTCTTCCTCTTATCCCTATTCAGTCCAACGCGCTAACGCAAGAGTTAACCAGTACTCTCTATCATCCATACCTTTTACTAGTAAACTCTGGAACTCCCTACCTGCTTCTGTATTTCCATCTTCCTACGACTTGACTCCTTTTTAAGAGAGGTTTCAAGACATTTGTCCCTATCTTTTGACTAATTCCATTAAAGTCTTTTAGGAAACCTGCAGTTTCAGTGGGCCTTTTTTTTAATGTTTTGTTGCCCTTGGCAGGTCTCCCTCTTGAGTAAAAAATAAACACACACACACACACACACACACACACCGCGTAGTGTAGTGGTTAGCACGCTCGACTCACAGTTGAGAGGACCGGGTTCGAGTCCCGGTAAGCGGCGAGGCAAATGGGCAAGCCTCTTAATGTGTGGCCCCTGTTCACCTAGCATTAAATAGGTACGGTATGTAACTCGAGGGTTTGTGGCCTCGCTTTCCCGGTGTGTGGAGTGTGTGATGTGGTCTCAGTCGAACCCGAAGATCGGTCTATGAACTCTGAGCTCGTTCCGTAATGGGGAAGACTGGCTGGGTGACCAGCAGGCAACCGAGGTGAATTACACACACACATATATATATATATATATATATATATATATATATATATATATATATATATATATATATATATATATATATATACACACACAGAGAGAGAGAGAGAGAGAGAGAGAGAGAGAGAGCCCAAATAAGGTCCGTTTTAAGTTGTGCTTAGAAAACGGGGAGGTGCTCGTTTTCTCTAAAACGTTCGTAGCGGAAGTCAACTTCAATGTGTCCGATTATGCTACAATACTAAAAAAAATCATTACCCTGGAAAGTATTGCATATGTAGTAATATGCTTTAGGTCATTTTCATTTTTTATGAACAATTAATATGAAAGTTATTTAAAAGCCTGAGATATAGCAAATAGTAAAGCATGTAACTGTAATAAGGTTCAGGTGGGCAAGAGTCGAGACACAGCTGTGCCAGAAGTGACGGCTGAGGGGCGTCATGTCGTATTCCAACCGTGAGTATTACCATCCCAAACTCTAAAATATCAGTATAAGTCACTGAAAACTCTGCTAAGGATTGTGTGTGCCTTGACAGGCCTGTGTGATATATAGGGAGGCCTTAGTGAAGGTGATATGAAGGAAGGCCGGGCCGTGTGGGCGGTGGCTGGCTGGCGCCGCCCGGGAGAGGTACTGCCCTCCCTTCTCCCTCCGGAACTGAAATGTACCTGTTTGATAAGAAGTCTTGAAAATAAACAGAGCTCCTTATAGCTAGATATATAGAAACCTGGGAAAAATAGTGTATTTACGCGTGCAGGATCAGAAATGTATCATTTCACAACTTAGTTATCATAGTGACGGAAGTCTTCTCTCCTCAGTTGATAGTGAAATAAAAAGGTAACGATAAGTGGTAATATCAGATGAAGGTTATCTATATGCGGAGACACTTTTCTGTGTGTCATGAAAATTGATAATGCAGTCTCAGTGAATTGGAATTCCACAGCATTGCCAGTTATAGATTTCAAAATATATATAGGCAGGCATTCAGCAAACCAGTAGATAAATTGTTTTACATACAATTGACGAACTACTGTGGCAAAAGTTTATTTTTAGGATTTAAGACTGATACGACGTCTTTATTTATGTAGGTAACCCATAGTCTTTGACTTCAATTCAGGAACCGGAACAATGGAACTTCCACCTGTTGTTATATCTAATGGTCTCAGTAATTGATTATGTAATTGTGTAATATGCTTTTGTAAACGGCCATGCAAGTCATGAGAACAGCTTGTGAGAAAAATAGGCTTGCCCACATTGGTATATAATAGGACTCCAGATTATTGTGGTATAATGACATATCCTTTGCATGAGGACTTTGTTTTATTAATACATTTGTTACTTACAGTTTCCATTTGGGCATGTTTGCCCCGGACACAAAGAGGACAGCCTATTGTGCTGGGCACTGATCCAAAGGGAAAAAAACTTCTGTATGTCCATGCAAACTCCGTCATCATCCGTGATATAGAGGTGAGAATTTCTTGGGTACATATGTTGAGTAAACATGAAATTGAACATTGAATTAGATTAACAATTGTAAGCATGTGAATTCAAGAGAAATTCTTTATCTTATGTGTCAATGGAGATTCTGGTTTATCCGAGAAAAATCTCCAGGTATGTATGTTTTATTTTATATTAAGTTTCCACATTACACTTTCTGTGAATGATCGAGCTCCACTTTAATTCAGTAACTATTTAGAATCGCACTGTTTGATGCATATAAGCTGTGGAAAAAAAACTTGTGCTTGATATTATACATGTATATTTTATATCATAACAAAATGCCACATTTTATTATTTAAGTTTGACAGTGCATGTGATATATACATATACTGATTTTTTGCAGATGGTGTAATGTATTTTTGCAACTCCCCCTCCTCCTCATAGTCCCACTAATAATAAACATAGATTATTTACACAAGTTAGGATTTCAAAATTTATTGTTGTTTGGACCTCCTTTGTATTCTTTTGTATTATTCTTATATTGCATTATAGTGGTCTGAACCACTACACAAGGGTGATAACTGGTAGCAAGCGATTTAAGGTAACAGAGGCTAGTGGTGGTGCGATGTATCCAGATGGTGAGTCAGTGTCCCACAGACCAACCTCAGGGACAGGAGCACAGATACAACAACTTGCTGGCTGGTGTTATTACATAGATTTATCACAATAAACAATACAGTCCACTGCGAACTCCGACATGGTGCCCTCAGCACACACACACACACACACACACACACACACACACACACACACACACACACACACACACACACACACACACACACACACAGGGGGAAATAGAATTCAATGTGAACAAAAGCCATGTCATGGAAATGGGAAAGAGTGAAAGATGACCTGTGGGAATCTATAAGATGGGAGATGGAGTAGAACTGGAGAAAGTTAAAAAGGAAAAGGACTTAGGAGTGACAATGGAAGAAAACAATCAACCAGTAAGCCATATTGATAGAATTTTTAGAGAAACATAATTTGCTAAGGAATATTGGAGTAGCATTTCACTACATGGACAAAGAAATGATGAAGAAATTGATAAGTACTATAATAAGACCCAGATTGGAATATGCAGGAGTAGTGTGGACCCCTCATAAAAGAAACACATAAGGAAATTGGAGGCTACAAAAATAGCTACAAGAATGGTTCCAGAATTTGAAGGGATGACATATGAGGAGAGACTAAAGGCTATGGATCTACCAACCCTGGAACAAAGAAGGGAGAGAGGAGACCTGATACAAGTTTATAAATTGATCAATGGAATGGACCAAGTGGATAATGAGAAACTGATCCTGAGAGAAGAATATGACATCCGAAGCACAAGATCGCATAGTAAAAAGCTGAGAAAAGGAAGATGTCTGAGAGATATTAAAAAATATAGTTTCCCGCAGAGATGTATTGAGATGTGGAACAGTTTAGATGAAGAAGTAGTGTCTGCAACGAGTGTGCACACTTTTAAAGTAAGATTGGATAAGTGTAGATATGGAGACGGGGCCACACGAGCATAAAGCTCAGGCCCTGTAAAATTACAACTAGGTAAATACACACACACACACACACACACACACACACACACACACACACACACACACACACACACACACACACACACACACACACACACACACACACACACACACACACACACACACACACACACACACACACACACATGGAGTAGAACTAGAAAAAGTAAAAAAAGAAAAAGGACTTGGGTGTGACAATGGAAGAAAACACATATTGATAGAATTTTCAGAGAGACGTATAATTTGCTAAGGAATATTGGATTAGCATTTCACTATATGGACAAAGAAATGATGAAGAAATTGATAAGTACTAAAATAAGACCTAGATTGGAATATGCAGGAGTTGTGTGGACCCTCCATAAAAAGAAACACATAAGGAAATTGGAGAGACTACAAAAAATGGCTACAAGAATGGTTCCAGAATTTAAAGGGATGACATATGAGGAGAGACTAAAAGCAATGGATCTACCAACCCTGGAACAGAGAAGAGAGAGATGGGATCTGATACAAGTTTATAAATTGATTAACGGAATGGATCAAGTGGATAATGAGAAACTAATCCTGAGAGAAGAATATGACATTAGAAGCACAAGATCGCATAGTAAGAAACTGAGGAAGGAAGATGTCTGAGAGATGTTAAAAAATTTAGTTTCCATAAAGATGTGTTGAGACTTGGAACAGTTTGAGTGAGGAAGTGGTGTCAACAAAGAGTGTACATAGTTTTAAAGAAAAATTGGATAAGTGTAGATATGGAGACGGGGCCACACGAGCATAAAGCCCAGGCCCTGTAAAACTACAACTAGGTAAATACACACCCTTGATCGTCTTCCCAGAACACGAGAGGCATGCCTGCATCTCCGTGAGCCACTCTGGGTCTCAATACGATGTTTGGAGTCTGTTCTCCATCACCACTATTTCTGTCTTCTGTCTGTTCTGAGAAAACAGGTGGATCCTCTGAATCATTTTCCGAGTCTTCACTACTGCTGTCTTCGCTTCCTTCAGTTTCTTCCTCATAATCACTGTCACTGTAGTTAGGCTCAGAAGCACTGCTAAATAAAAATTATGTCTTGTTCCATAGTGAGTTATGAACTGAGACGTCCCTTCACTCTTATCAGGGTGCTTTCAACACGGCGGGTCGCTGGGGTTGCCAAGTGTCGCCCTCAGAATGGGAGAATTGCTTCGTTACCTCTAAATATACAGAGCTAGTGGCAACACTACGGGTGGAAAAAGAAGCCAGATACTTCCACTCGCCATCTGACTCGAGAAACCGCGCGTGGAGCTCAAAGATGAGGCGCGAAAATTCTTGATTACGGGAACGATCACCGTCGCTACGGACGCACTGATGCAATCGTTCATATACGATCGCCGGAACATAAGGGTTAATGTTGGTAAAAGTGAGCTTATTATTTTTTAAATGACAGAAGAGGTAGTTGATGTTATGAAACACCCTAGAGCAAGGATGCTGAGCATGGAAGTGTCTTAAGAATTTGTCTAGAGCAACTAATGACAGAAAAAGATAAAAGGCCAAGAGGAATTAGAGGAATTGAGGACATCATTGACATCGAGAAACTGGCTAAGTTTCTAACTTATTTCAAACTACATAAGAGATATATTCACATTCCTCACTTATTCTTAGCCTGTAATTGATCATTTTTCAAAATTGTAAAGTGAATAGTAATAGTAATTTCTGCTTCCAGAATCCTTCCATAGCCGAGGTATATACGGAACACTCTACCCAGGTCAATGTGGCTCAGTTTGCTCCTTCAGGTTTCTACATATGCTCTGGAGGTATGTTGGGACTTGTCAGTCTTGTACTTTGTGTTGAAGCAGATTGGATATAAGTAAGAAGCATTATTTAGTTGCCTTTTAGTAAATCCACTGTGAAATATCAAATCTATTTATTCTCAAAATATCCTTTATGAAATAGTAACCTCTTGCAGTATATACAGTAATGGATAGTTATTTAATATGACATTTAAATTAAAAAAGATTTATAGAAAGCACTGATGCAAATCTTTATACAGATCAACATGGCAAAGTGCGAATTTGGGACACAATCAACCCAGAGCACATCTTGAAGGCAGAATACCAACCACTGGGAGGACCCATCCGGGACGTCTGCTGGTCCCCAGACTCCCAGCGGATATGTGTTGTTGGAGAAGGCAGAGGAAAGTGAGTGTATATGCATATATATATTTTTTTTATCTATTTGATTTGATTTATTTAATTTTTAGAGTGGGAGAAAGTAGGTGTGAACACTATCTGAAGTCACAGTGATATTGTAACTATTTTCATTTACACTTGCTGGGCTTGAAATAGTAGATTTTCCTTTGCAACTAATTTTTTCTATTCTTTTCTTCTTCCTCTTCATATAACCCTGTTAAAGACCAACCAGCTTGATGTTACTTTTGCTTCATATGTAACTAATGTAATATAGATATCATAATTTGATTTTTCATTTATGTAACCTTCTTAATCTGAGCAAAGTTAGACAACCAAATTCAAAGAAAAGAAAATTATTTATAGTAAAGTTGGCTACCATTGTGGTGCAGTGTCCTCAAGGGCAAATCCTGGCTGTGGTCCAAGGTTAGGAAGAGCATCCACTGAAATGACAAGACCAATTTTTTTTCAATAGGAAGCATCATCCTGGCCCTGGTTCATCATGGTAACCTGGATATAAGAAACTAAACTTATTGAATAAAGTAAAAAAGGATGCTAATTAAGTTGATGACTGCCTTTGAATTTTATTTACTTTATTCTCTGGAAATCAGTCATGCAAAAATTTTGATTCAACAAATGAACAAAAATATGAACAATCATGCATAACTGCAAAAAAAAAAACAATTGAAAAGTTGATCATTGTAAAAATCCTAAGAAACAGTTTAATGTCATTCCCCTTCTTAAACCAAGATGTAATGTTGAAAGGATACAAATTACTTGTGACCAACAAACTAGTGCCATCAGTTTGTCCATCAAGTTGAACTTTGGAATTGTGTAATAAAGATTTGATGCTAATCACTCCCTTCTCAGGTCTTCACTTGCTCTCTCTCTCTCTTGCCCTTCTGCTGCTGCTACTTCTGCCTTTGTCTCCTCCACCATTTGATCAAAGCCTTCAAAACTGAGTTCCATTGGCAACCATGCTGGATTGAAGCCATCTTTTCCCTCACCTGGCCCTCATTTTGCATGTCTTTTGTGTAAGTTTGTCCTGTTCTGTACTTTGTGAAAGATTTTCTTAATCTTTATCTCAGCTATCTGAGCTGCTATTGCACTCAAATGGTCCTCTACCATTACTACTAGTATCTTTACTTCTCTAAGGTGTTAATAACTTGAAGAATAATACAATAGGAAAATTTTGCAATGCAGCAATACTTTTAGACTGTAGAGATTAGTATGTTGGGCATCGAAACAGCTGACTTATGTTATAAGCAAATGTTCAATTTTTTCAACTTTGTTTGCCTTTTGTTAGTTTATGGGTACTACTTTCAGCATGATACTGCAGGAATAATGGTTTCTAGAGAACCATTTTGAGAATCATCTGAACAGATTTTCAATGCAAGGCAAAGAGGAACACAAGGCAGCTAGCTGCACAGCATGCTATGCTACAAATTAGTCTGAATCTCTCTCTCTCTCTCTCTCTCTCTCTCTCTCTCTCTCTCTCTCTCTCTCTCTCTCTCTCTCTCTCTCTCTCTCTCTCTCTCTCTCTCTCTCTCTCTCTCTCTCTCTCTCTCTCTCTCTCCCTCTCTCTCTCTCTCTCTCTCTCTCTCTCTCTCTCTCTCTCTCTCTCTCTCTCTCTCTCTCTCTCTCTCTCTCTCTCTCTCTCTCTCTCTCTCTCTCTCTCTCTCTCTCTCTCTCTCTCTCTCTCTCTCTCTCTCTCTCTCTCTCTCTCTCTCTCTCTCTCTCTCTCTCTCTCTCTCTTAGAGGCATTAAGGAAATGGCTATATTGAAAGAACCTCTATCTTTTCATGTCCAAACATTCCCTTCTTGCTTGTTCATGTGCTTGGCCACTTGAAATTATTGTTTATGAAAATTATATCTACATTCTAGTGTTTTAGATACAAAAACGACAGCTAACCTATGTAAACTCATCATCAGTAGTGATAGCTTACAAAACTGTAAAACATGGCACAATGTTCATAATTATATATAACTGTAAATCCTTTAAACCAATTTTACAGTAGGTGACCTTCTTGGGAAAATCTCACTTTACTGTGAGAACATAGAACAAATATAAACTATTTTTGCCCCAGTGTGGGCACCAACACCCGTCACCTATGTGGGAGGCACCACCTTAACCACTGAGTTATCCTGGCCCAAAAAGGAAAGGCCAAGATGGCTCAGTGGCTGAGGTGGGGCCTCCCATGTTGGTGACAGGCGTTATTGCCCACGATGGGGCATAAATAATTTATATTTGTTCTATGTTCTCACAGTAAGGTAAGATTTACCCCCAGAATGTCACCTACTTTGTGTGTGTTTGAATGTATTCAGCTCCATCTGCCTTCACAGTAAAGTGAAGCTTTGTGCAGTGCTAACTGCCTTGGTTTAACATATTGCATACCCCTGAGCTTGAATGGTTTCCTTTTGGGGGCCAGGATGGCTCAGTGGCTGAGGTGTTGCCTCCCATGTAGGTGACAGGTGTTCACGCCACACCGGGGCACAAATAGTTTATGTGTGTGCGTATATATATATATATATATATATATATATATATATATATATATATATATATATATATATATATATATATATGTATGTATGTATGTATATACACATGCATATACATATACAGGTAACTCTCGATTTACACGATAGATGTGTTCCAAGAGGCATCACTTATATCAAAATTCGCGTAAAACAAATTTGTAATTCTCATAAGAAACAATAGATAATAGGGGGGATGCAGGATGTGATCCAAAAAATTTGTACAAAATACTATTTATTTGGCTAAATTAACATGTTTTTATTATTTACCATTCTAAATACTAGAAGTGTACTTTTAAAGTAAAGGGAAAAGCAAGAAATAATAAGAGAAAACAACAAAACAAAGAGTACATAAACACAACACTCACTGCATCACTGCCTTCACCACTCACACCACAGTCAGTCACCATCTTCCTCTGAGCTTTTCCACTTTATCAAAACTCCACTTATCAAAAATAACCCCACAGTATAAAAGTAAACACTAGTAAAAAAATAAACGCAGGACGTCAATGTCTTCACCCCTCACAAGCATACACCGTCGCTGTCCACCTCCTAGCCAAGGACATCATCATCCACTTGCACTTCCTCCGCTTCAACGGGATCGTCCACATCCTCTTCTGGTACTACATCTTCCACTGGTGTTTTCTTGAAAAACTGCAGCATGATGGTCTGGCACTTTTTCTTGGAAAATTCTTTTTGCATCACTGTGTAGCAGAAGAGTGCGTCCATGGCAGCGGAGCTCCCACCTATCGGCAAGCTGTGGAACTCTCTGGCGCACAGTTTGAAATTGCGTCTGGCACTCAGTTTGAAAATGTGGTTGGGCCAAATCGCATATGAGCAAACCGATCGCCATAGAAAACAGTGTAGATGGCTCGATGCCCTTTCTCGACATACTCGTGAAGCACACCGATGAGTCCTTCAACACAGAAGAGTACATTAAGGCCACAAACCCTGGACACTGCCTTAACAGTGAAAGTGAATGCCCACAGTGATACAGACTCCACCATCGGTGCATACATAAGACGAGCTCTTACACACTGCAGCACCTGGCGTTAAGTTCATCAAGAAATAGAGAGATCTACCCAGGTATTGATCAACAACGGACATAGGGAGAATGACATTGCCCGCCAAATGAAGAAAATTTTGAATAAATGGTACAACGCCAACGCCACCACCGCGGAAGACAATGACATCGTCCTCTTCTACTGGGCCTTCTACTCATCAGCACACAAAGAAGAAGAACGAATAATGACAAGAATCATCAAGAAAATCATTAAGCCAATTAATCCATGCAGAAAAGTAAAATTACAAATATACTACAAGAATAAGAAATCCAGCCATCTCCTCCTCAAGAACAGCCTCAACACCAAGAGAGAAACAATGCAGAAGTCATACGTCGTATATAGGTTCACCTGCAAACAAGGAAACTGCGAAGTCCTTCCCACAACCTATATCGGCAAGACTACTACAAAGCTTTCTCGGCGACTAACACTACATTTAACTGCCAGAGCCCTGAAGAATCACTTGCAACAAGAACACAACATCACCATCACCAGGAAAGAATTAGAGGACAACACCGACATCATCGACAGCTGCCCCGACAAAAGGAGATTATCCATCCTAGAAGCCCTCCACATAAAAGAAAAGAACCCAAGGTTGAACATACAAGCAGTAGACCTACAAGCATTACCAAGCATGAGATGATCAAGGAAACCCAGCTCTACGGCTGCACCAGGACACGACACACCAAGCAAATCAGTCAATCAGTGACGCCGTAGCCCACGCTTTGCCGCCACTGAAGCTGGCAGACGGGTATAAGAGGAGCACAGCCACATGCTGAGTCACTTCCACTCCAGACACAGCAGAGGAAACACCAACTCATCAGCTACTGAGGAAGGGTCAAGAGACCCGAAATCCGGATCTAGCAGACATGGCTACCTGTGGCGAAGCCATCACGCCCCTTGAGAAAAAGAATAAGACACTTTTAAGGAGTAGAGAAAATACCTTAAAGAAAATCATTGACACCGAATTGGCTATCACCTTTAATGAAATATATATATATATATATATATATATATATATATATATATATATATATATATATATATATATATATATATATATATGTACATACAGGCAACCCCCGCTTAATGAATGGGTTACGTTCCTAAAAAAAAACTTTCGTTGCGTGAATTTTTGTTAACAGAACCAATTATAGCAAGTTTGACCCCTGACTTGAACTTCCATTGAGAGTAAGCAAAGTGAGAGTGCATCATAGTACAGTAAAGGGTTTAATGAAAATAAAAATTATGAAGTTAAACATTTAAGCAGTTTAATTTAAGTCCTCGTTTTTCGGTAGTTCTTTATCCGGTAAATTCACAGTTACTGTGTTTGGAAATTACTACCCTCAATTTGATATACAGTAAGAAAAATTCACAGATACGGTATCCGATCATGTCATCCAAGAGGGCCCAGTGCTGGGGAGCAGGGGTGATGACGTCATCCACGCCACACCTCCCCGCCACTCACAGTACTGACTTTAACTTGACCACCCTTGGAGCCTGTTATCTCTTCCTCTCCCCCCCCTTTTTTTTTTAACTGCATTACATATTACTTACATGCATTACTAATTAGATGAATAAATGGAATATTAAAGGGTCTATTGTAAGCACAAATATATTCATAATAATTATGGCAAACATTTAAAGCCTACTGCCAGCGGCAAACCATGCAGCAACTGATAAAGGGCACAGATGGGCACAGCAAGCCCACTATCAGAGATTGGTGGAAGTCGTATAACATCAAGCACGTCTTAGATAACATCGTCATCTTGGGATGAAGTGAAGACATCTACCATGAACTTGACATGGAATTAAGTATGACCAGAATGCGCACATGACTTCCCAGGCTTCACTGAAGACGACATCGGTGCGATCAGAAATGACATAGTAAATCTGTGCCATAGGGGTGGCTTCAATGAAGTTGATGACGATGATGTTCAAGATCTTTTGGAAAGTCATGCTGAACCTCTCAAATGATTAACTTATACAGCTAGACGAGGCATCACAGGAGGCAGAAAAAGAGGGAAACGAGGAAGAAGAACCTGTGTGTGGCCTGGACATCAAAACTCTTAGAGAATGTCTCGGTGGTATCGAAAAAGCTCTGGAAAACCTGAAGGAACGTGACCTAAATCCTGCCAGGAGTAGCAAAGTGGCTCATGAGTCAGAGAAAAGTGTCAAGATTTATGAAGAAATCTATGATGAAAAAACAAGAAAAAACAAAGTCCTCCATCTACTCATTCTTCAAGCCAGTCAGACATGCCATCCCTGTCAAACCTGCCGACCCTGCTACAGCTGGCCCTTCCACATCCACTGCCGACAGTTCTACAGCTGGCCCTTCCTCCATATCCTCTTTCTTCAAACCAGTGAAATGTGCCGACCCTGCTACAGCTGGCCCTTCCACATATGCTTTCAACAGTGCAGACGACGACGTCTTATCCTCGTCTGCCCACTCAGCCGAAGATGAGTAAGGCTGAAATCCCTACCGTCCCTTAGCCTCGGGAGGGACATCATCTGATAGAATACATGGCGAGTGAAAGGTAAAAAAAGAACATTTTATTTATTTCTTTTGCACAGTTTATTTTTTTTGCACAGTTTTTTTTTTTTTTTTTTTTCTAATGACTATTTTCATGTATTTTCAGTTCTGTAGGGGTGTCTTTTGACGCGCTGGAACGCATTCCCTATTATTACATGTTATAATGGGTTCGGTGTACAGTAATTACGATTTGCGGTAAGGTTTTCAGAAACATATATGTACCATATAACGAGGACTTACTGTACACTAATGTATGTAAGTAACTTTATAATGTTGATGATCTTAAATTTATGAAGGGAGGGAGAGTGGAGCGGGAAAGATGCTAGCCGGCAACCTGTGAAATGCAAACAAAGAGTGCATCATTGTACTGCACACAAAACTTGTGTACCACGTTTCCACAAGGCTTTCCATTTTATCCGTTGTAGAGTCACAAGTTCGGGTGATTTGGGGCCGCCGTGGTACATTGGAACCATGCGTGCTTTGGGATCCGAGTGGTCTCCAAGGGCATGGGTTTGAATCCTGTCCACGGTCCGAGTGTAGGTTGGGTTTCCTCACTCTGGGCAACGGTTTCCTAGTGGGTGGGCTTTAAGATAGGAGGTACTCCAAAAAGTATCCCCTTTAGCCCATAAATTCCCGTGAAAAGCCCGCATGGTAAAAAAAAAAAGAAAAAAAAAAAAGAAGATATGGTCTCACCAGCCTTCTTAATAGAGTCTGCTGACTTGAAAATAGTAGAGACAGTAGATGGAGTCAAGCCATGGTGGTGAGCAATGCTATTAGTTTTCTCACCTCTTGTGTCTGTGAATAATATCCAGCTTCACTTCGGGAGTAAGAGACTTCCTGGTCTTCTTAGCAATGCTAGGCGACATTGCAGGGCATTTTGATGGCGTGTTGAGCAAAGGAAGACGAGCTGCTGTTGGATGCTGTTATTGTTTTGAACTAAGAGTGGGGAAGGCTAGGAGAGTGAGTGGTGCGTATTTTGTCCACAAGAGGCGCTGGTGTATTCAAAAGCCTGTTGGTTTGCATGATACAGCGGGGCTTTCAAACTTGGAAAAAATTATCTGATAAAATTTTGTTAAAGTGAGTTTGGTGTTCATTATACGAGCAGATGGTAGTAATAGGAAACATTCGTTGTAGCGAAATTTCATTGTGTGAACGTTCGTTAATTGTAAGTAACTTTATAATGTTGATGATCTTAAATTTATGAAGGGAGGGAGAGTGAAACGGGAAAAAACACTAACTGGCAACCTGTGAAATGTAAACAAAAGGTGCATCATTGTACTTCATACAAAACTTATGTACCACATTTCCACAAGGCTTTCCATTTTATCTATTGCTGAGTCACAAGTTCGGGTGGTTCTTTTAGCTTGCAAGGAAGATACTGTCTCACCAGCCTTCTTAATACAGTCTGCTGACTTGAAAATAGTAGACACAAGATGGAGTCAAGCCATGGTGCCGAGCAATGCTATTAGTTTTCTCGCCTCATGTGTCTGTGAATAATATCCAGCATCATTTCGAGAGTAAGAGACTTCCTGGTCTTCTTAGCAACGCTAGGCGACATTGCAGGGGGTTTTGGTGTCATGTTGAGCAAGGGAAGACGAGCTGCTGCTGAAGCTGTTGTTTTGAATTAAGGGGAGTGAGTGGTGCGTGTTTTGTCCACGAGAAGTGCTGGTGTATTCAAAAGCTTGTCGGCTTGCGTGATACAGCGGGGCTTTCAAACTTAGAAAAAATTACCTGGATAGAATTTTGTTAAAACGAGTTTGGTGTTCATTATACGAGCAGATGGTAGTAAAAGGAAAACTTCGTTGTAGCGAAATTTCATTGTGTGAACGTTCGTTAAGCGGGTGTTGCCTGTATATTTTTTTTTATTTATTATTTTTCTTTTTGCATTGTGTTCTTGTAAATTACTGATTTTATCTGCAGATTTGCCCATGTGTTTATGATGGATACTGGAGCATCGGTGAAGGGTGATCTGTCAGGCCACACCAAGGCCATCAACTCTGTCAGCTGGAAACCAACTCGACCATTCCGTATTGCTACAGGCTCTGAAGACAGCAAAGCTGCCTTCTTTGAAGGACCACCATTCGTCTTCAAGTGCACCAAGGGTGTAAGATGAAAGAAAATATTGAAATTTTTCATTTTCTTGTGTATGTTAGTTTATCAAAGTAGGTGTATGGTAGGTATTTTCTGGTCTAGCCATTTTTTCTTCATATTCTGGTGTATTTTTCAAGCTGATCAATATTGTTTATTATGGAATTGTGAAAAGTTAAGATCATGAATGTTTCTGAATTAAAAAATCTCTTTGTTTTCAACCTAATACTATTTAAAGATAATGATAATAATAATAATAATATACAATTTATTGAAATTACAGTATAAACATACTGAATATGTACTTAGGGAATGAGGGGAGGCTTAAGATTAGTATACTAGTCAAATGGTTTATGTTGACATGTTTCTTGTGTAGTCATATCAGTTTCACATTTGGTTTGTCCAGTTATCATTGTGTTTCTTCCTCAGGACCATGGGAAGTTTGTGCAGTCTGTGAGATTTTCTCCAAATGGTGAAAGATTTGCTACTGGAGGATTTGACGGGAAAATTTTTGTATACAATGGTAGCAGTTCAGACTTAGATAAAGAGCTTGGTAGTCCTGCACATAAGGGAGGCATTTATGCAGTAAGTATCCGCAATACTTTTTCAAGTTGACTTTTTATTTTGATTTATTAATACATAAAAAAATTACTGTCTTGTTACTTTCTATTGCTGGTTTGGCAGAATGCCACTATATTCCTTGAATATTGTAAAAAATAGAAGGAGCAGCACAAAGAAACTTGATCCCTTTCTCTATTCTTCCTACCTTCAATAATACGAGATATGATATCTTGTCTGCATTATTTTCATTTAAGAGGTATCTCAAGTTGGATGAATTAAAAAGATTATATCTATCTATCTATCTATCTATCTATATATATATATATATATATATATATATATATATATATATATATATATATATATATATATATATATATATATATATATATATATATATATATATATATATATATATATATATATATATATATATATATATATATATATATATATATATATATATATATATATATATATATATATATATATATATATATATATATATATATATATATATATATATATATATATATATATATATATATATATATATATATATATATCCTCTTATTTAATCTCTATTCTTTTCTCCTGCTCCTGATTCTTAAGCCACCTTTATTTCCTACTTTCTCCTCAAATTTCTCAAAATAGAATTATTCTGTTGAATCTAGGTGTCATGGAGTCCTGACAGTAAGCGTTTGCTCTCTGCCAGTGGAGACAAAACTTGCAAAGTGTGGGATGTGGAGTCAGGAGATTTAGTGGCTGACTTCCCAATGGGCTCTGAGCTGGAGGATCAACAAATGTCTTGTCTGTGGGCCGGAAACTACCTTCTCTCCATCTCCCTCTCAGGTTTCATCAATTACTTGGACTTAGACAACCCATCCAAACCAAAAAAAATTATAAAGGTGCTTTGTGTGATTTAAGCTGAGATTTTTATGTACAAAACCAGTAAGTGAATTATATGCATTATATTTCATTTGATATTTGACCTGCAATGAAGTGTTAGTTTATGCATTACTGAGAAAAAATCATACATTAGAATTTGCATATGAAAGTTTCCTTATATTGCATTGCATTACAGGGCCATAACAAACCTATCACCAGGGTAGCACTCTCTCCAGACAAGAGCACCCTTTACACTACAGGGGTGGATGGCACAGTCACAGTGTGGGATGTTGCTACAGGTAAGTCAAAGTGCTGCATCTGTACATTATATTTGTACATTATAAATGCATATACACACCACACTATAAAATGAAAAGCATTACACCAAATAGTGTACTTCACCATATCATGCTACTACGTCACACCTCATCATACCACATCACTAACAATCATCTTTTTTGTAAAAACTGTGTGTTGGTGTATTTCCATTGTCTTTCTATATAATGCATATTTACGGTATATATGTGGTAACTATGTTATATGTAAGGCATATGCAAACACACTATGCTTGAATATCCAGTCTTTAGGTAGAAATGAATAAATTCTCTCTCTCTCTCTCTCTCTCTCTCTCTCTCTCTCTCTCTCTCTCTCTCTCTCTCTCTCTCTCTCTCTCTCTCTCTCTCTCTCTCTCTCTCTCTCTCTCTCTCTCTCGTTATTTATGTTTCTGATTTTCAACTTATTAAACAGGTGACAATGATCGTATTGAAGGCAAGGGTCATGGAAACCATGTGAGTGGCCTTGTGGTGAAAGGAGATACCATCTTCACAGCTGGCATTGATGACAGTGTTAAGTACATAGGTAAGTGAAGACAGT
>NC_059270.1:13878598-13893598 GCF_017591435.1 Portunus trituberculatus
ACACACACACACACACACACACACACACACACACACATGTTATCTCAGTGGTTCAAGATGAAGAACAGAGTCTTGATAAAGAAATAGAAGAAATATGCAGACTTGGCAAATATAGTGAGGGAACCAAAAGACCAATAAAAGTTAAAATGAGATTGCAAGTGGGGATAGAGAAAATATTAGCGAGGACTAGAAAGCTGGCCGGCAAGGCCGAATGTAACAATATTTGGATAGAGAGATGAATCAAGTAGAAAGGAAAAAAGAGAGAAAACTGAAAAGTGAAGCTAAGGAAAAGACAGGAAAGAGAACAAGAAGTTCTACTGGAGAGTGCTATAAATGAGGCTAAGGAAATGGTATAAGTATTTGGGAAGGGGAAGGAAAGCATTAAGAGTCGTGTACACAAACATAGATGGTTTTATATCAGGAAGCTTGGAAGTGAGAGATTATGTTTTGGGAAAAGAGCATGGTATATATGAGAGGAACAAAGTTAAGTGAAGACGTCCAAATGAATTTTAAAGAGCAGGGATATAATGTTTTGAGGAGAGACAGAAGGGGAAAAGCAGGAGGAGTATTGATAATGACTCGAAAGGATATATACGTGGAGGAGGTACAGTATGGAGATGGACTGGCAGATGTTTTAAGCGTAACAATTAGGACCAGTGGGAGGGAAAAAAGGAGTATCATAGTTGCATATGTGCCACCAAAGACTAATACATGGAGGCTTGATGTACATAAAGAAATGCAAAGGGAAGTGCTAAATTGCTTGGATAATATGTTAAGAAAGGACAGAAGAGTGTTACTTGTGGGAGATCTAAACTGTAAACATGTAAATTGGGAAGAAATGGATGCAAACAGTTATGCTGGACGTTGGGGGAGGAAATGTTATAACTGGCAATGGTAAATACATTGGACCAATGAGTGAAGGACTATACAAGATATAGAGGGGAAAGAGAACCATCAATACTGGATTTGGTTTTCACAAGAAAACTGGAGCCTTGTCCAAACATCATATATCATAACTCAATGGAAAAAAGTGATCATGTGGTCCTAGAAATTGATTTTAGAGGATCAGGAAATTTTATAATGCAATGAGGGACAGAAACAAAAAAAGACAGAACCACACTAAGTCAAATTTTGGAGGATTAAGAAGCTACTTTGGTAGTATTGATTGTAAGGAAATTATGCAAGGCAAGACAATTCAAGAGAAGTATATGTTCCTAGACAAGTATAATGAGGGGGTAAAGAGATATGTTCCTGAATACAGAGTAAAAGAGAGCAAACACATGTGGTATAATGCTATACAATGTGCAAAAGCTAAAAAGTGTATGGATGTATCTTGGAAAAAAATTAAGGAACTAATGGAATGAAGTAAATAAGAAGCAGTATAAAGAGACACGAAACGAATACATTAGGAAAAGAAGGAAGAGGAGAGAAATTTTGAAAAGGATTTTGTGAAAAGATGTGAGAAGGAACCAAAGATTTTTTATAAGTACATGAATGGAAAAGTGACAAACAGTTAAGTTAATTAAAAGAAATGAAGATATGAAATACCGAAAGAAATGAGTGAACTTATGAATGAGAGCTTGAAATCATTATTTTATGAAGAGGGAGAGTTCATAGAGCCAAGCAATCAAGTGACACAGGAAAAATTAAGAGGTGTTGTGGTACAGAAACAGAAAATTAGAGAATAACTAGAAAAGATGGATGTAAGAAAGGCAATGGGACCAGAAGGAGTGTCTGGATGGACATCAATTTAGGATGTAATCAGCAGCTCTCTAATGGAAGGGAAGGTACCAAAGGAATGGAAAAGAGCAAATATAGTCCCAATATACAAAGAAGGAAAAAAGACTGAGCTCCTAAATTATAGACCAGTGTCACTAACTATAATTGTGGGAAAGATCTGTGAAATCATTATTAAAGAAAAATCATTAGAATATCTGGAGGGAAATGAAATCATTAAAAAGTCCCAATTTGGTTTCAGAAAAGGAAGGTCATGTATAACAAATTTACTTGGCTTTTATACAAGAGTAATAGATGAAGTATAAGGGAGAGACGGATGGATTGACACAGTGTATCTAGATATTAAGAAGGCTTTCGACAGAGTATCACTTAGAAGACTCCTATGGAATATATAACACATGGGAGGAATAAAGGGAAGTATCTTAAATTGGATGACAGACTACTTAAGGTGGTAATTCGATGACTCGATATCAATATCGGTTTTTTGGCTCTCCCATTGCTATTTTTTCACCGAATTCAATAATATTTATACACAAGGTGTACGTTTATGGTGTACGTCTTCAGTGTTAATTTGGTACACAAATGTGGCGTAGTTTTTTTGCAATAAATATTTTTTCGGCGATAAGAAAATAATTCAAAATACCATTATAAAATCAAAACTAATAACAGTGTGGCAATTTCCTCTTAACCACATATAATATACATAACAACAAATAAATGTTAGCATCGGCATACACATAACCTATGTTATAACAATTTCATTACACGCCAAATTGTTACCTTTTTTTCATCAAAATTTGAGTTTATAAGCCTGTTGTAAATTTATTTGAGTGAGTTCATGCATTATCATGCTAGCATTTGTTAAGATGAGGTTGTTGATCATTTTGCTGCAAAAATTTTGAAATTGACCAATTACTGAAAAAGTTATTCAACAGTATATGCTGAAAAACTGAAAGTCGAGAAAACGCATTTTCTGTGAACATCTTCAAAACCCCACATAACTCGCTTCCTCACTCGGGCAACGGTTTCCTAGCAGGTGGGCTTTAAGATAGGAGGTACCCTAAAAGTATCCCTTTAGCCCATAAATTCCCGTGAAAAGCCCACATGGTATAAAAAAAAAAAAATAACTCACTCCAATATGTACCAAACTCAGATATGTACTTACATAATCCCTTGACAACTGCTTGGAGGCTGGTAGTGGCTGTTTAGATAGTTTCAGGCCATGTTACATCATGGCCTTACACGTGGCATTGTCACAATTTGGGAACCCAACACGTGTAAAATACGATCAACAGGTAGGCTGCACGCACTCCCTAAGGCTGTATCGATTGGTACTGAGGGAGTAGCGTCTTCCTCACCCTCACTGCCTGATACTAAACTATCGTACATCACGCAAAAATAAATAAAACAGCTCAAAAAAATAATAAATACAAGCAAAACAAAGACTAGAAGAAAAGGCGTATGCGCTTGGGTATTGAAAGGGCCGGCCCTTTAAACCCGCCATTACCAGGTAAGCAGTGCGTTATGTGCCTGGCAACTTGACCATGGCTTCCCTCTCCAGAGACGAACCCAAGTACCAAGTTTCCAATTTTTCAATTTTTTTGACCAAATTAACGAATTTCCACCTTAACAGATAGAGAAATGAGGATAATGATAAGAGACACCCCATCAAGCTGGAGCACAGTAACCAGTGGTGTACCACAGAGTTTGTTGCTGGCACCAATTATGTGTCAATATACAAGATGGTTTGACTAGCTACGTAAATTTGTTTGCAGATTATGCAAAGCTTTTGTGAGTAATAAGGAACATCAGTTACTGTATGGAATTGCAGAAAGATATTGACAAGATGTGGAAATGTAGCCAAAACTGGAAATTAGAATTTAATACCAGGAAATGCCATGTAATGGAATTGGGTAAAAGTAATAGAAGACCTTCATGGGAATATGAAATGAGATAAGAGATTGTAATGAAAAAGAGTGATTATACAAAACACCCTGACTCCAGAAAGACACATGAATGGCCTATAGTGGAGACTCAATAGTCAAACTTTTCAATACTCAAACGCAAAAGTTTTATTTAATACTCAAAACATACCTGATAGCCAAACGTCCAGACACATAGTTACAGACAAAGGCTCCCTGGCCTCTCCCTCCCCCCTCTCTGCCAGTTGTGTTGCTGCTGTCATCAGAATAATATTCTGGGTTCTGTCTGTTGTTTTTCATTTAGAAACACAATAGCACAAAAGGCTTATTAGTAGTGAAAATATCTGGTAATCGAACTGCCACACGCATGGTTGTAAATAAAGCACTGGCCTCTCCCTTCCCAGCCCCGCCATTGTCCTATTCTAATACCAGTAATACTGAAGCAAATTTACTGGTATTCCAGTACCGCAGTTGTGATAAAAACAACATTCTTTGGCCTTCTGTTTGTTGTTTTTCGTTTAGAAACTTATAATGGCACTAAAGAGGTTTATTAGTGGTGAAAATAAGGAATCTAGTGAGAGTGCAAGTGTTGAGTAGCCACAACCCTCCACTAGTGGGTTCTCAGGAATCACATCAGGAGAAAAGTTATCGGACGTTTTCATGGATGGTGACTCTTCCTCTAACGACCTCCCTCCTTCTCCCCTCCTCCTCTAAGTTATCCATCACCAGCCTTCACTTACGGTATGTAGAAATAAAAATTGTAAAAAAAAAAAAAAATGCATTGAAATTTTTTGTAAACTTGGGTTTTGCTAAGATTAGAATGAATTACCTGATTTATAGGTATCAGTGGTCTAACTTTTTGATACTCAAACAATCATTTGGAACAAATTAAGTTCGAGTACTGAATCTACTGTATTTGGTTCAACATAAAAAACACTAACTAACATCAGGGTGGCATTCAATTACATGGATAAGAGTACACTCAACCCTCGATTTGCCGGACTAAAAGGGGGGAAGGCTTGTCCGGGAATGGCAAATGTCCGGCAATGGAAAATGTCCGGGGGTCTACCCCCTTGCCGGACTTTACCCTATACAGGTTGAACCCCGCTTTAACGGCACGCGATTTACCGGAATCCCGTGTTTAACGGCAAAAATTTCCGGTGGGAACATAGTGTTGTCTTTAACGGCATTTCGGCACCTGCACCAGCTGTACCAGGAAGTTGGAAAATAAATCAGACGTTTTTTGTTCAGAAAAACAAAACTGAGGGAGAAGAAAGAGACTTTGCACCAGATGTGGAAGACAAGAGAAAGAAAAATAAAAGAAAGGCAGGATCAGGAAGAATAGAAGTAACAGGAGGTGCCGAGGCAAAGGCAAAACCTCCGACGACCATCATCATCATCATCATCATCATCTCACCACGTGGGGCCGTAACACATGCCAATGCCAGTACTAGACGTGTATGTCCGCCCGCGCTGCCATCTATAGTGCCCGATTTGCGAACTTTGTCTGGCGCGGTAGTTTGAAATCGACTTGTCCCGGACTTTTTTTTTTTTTTTTTTTTTTTTTTTTTTTTTTTTTTTCCACAGACTCTTGTCCGGCAAATCCGAAATCCGGCAAATGGAGGTCCGGCAAATCGAGGGTTGAGTGTATGATGAAAAAGATCACAACCACTATGATAAGACCTAGACTAGAATATGCAGCAGCGGTATGGTCACCATATACACAGAAAGACATCAAGACACTAGAGAGAAACCAAAGATCTACTGCAAAGATAGTCCCAGATGGAACTACCAACTTTGAAGTATAGACGGGAAAGAGGAGACCTAATAACGATGGATAAGTTAGTAAACTAATGGAAAAGATAAATAGGCAAGACCTGGTAACACTGATGGAGGATGGAGATAGACAAATAAGAGGTCATTCCAAGAAGATCATGACAAGTCAGTTTCTGAGAAACATTAAGAACTTCAGTTTTCCACATAGGATGGTGAACATCTGGAATTGGATTAAGTGAAGAGATTGTAACAGCAGAAAGTGTGCACAAATTTAAGGAAAAGTTGGATAAATGTATATATGGAGACAGGTCACTATGAGTGCTAGGTGCTACACACACGCACACCTTCAATAAGAATTACAAAGGATAGCAGTAAAATAGTACGAAGTTTCATGAAGTTTGTGTGGATGATGCTCTGCATATGGAAGCTAGCATGAGACTGACCTGAGGTGAATGAGTAGTGTGGTAAGTAACAAGGCGATGCTGTACGATTTGCAGGACAAGCATATAAGTGATGAGTTAAATTTAACGTGAAAATGTTGCATGTATGGCAAGTTGTATGATTAGTGAGTTGCACGAATGGCAGGATTCTGTTGTATATCTGTTTGCCATTGTGTATTTCCAGCTAGTGGAATTTAGCTTACATGCAAAGGTAGATTAGTCTGTGTTATAAATGCCAGAATTATTTCATTCTAGTTTATCTATTTGTGCCTTCATCAAACTAAGTCAACAGTTCCATGCCATCTTCTAGAAAGCAAATGCAGAATATATGGCATGGTTGTATATTTTTTTCCAAAGGCCAGTACATGAATATCAAACCAATATTATTTTTTGTGCTAACCCAAAATAACATTGCCTGGGGAAAATACTATTTTACTTATCTTTCAGAAAAAGAAGCTGGAACACTTAGGAGCAGTGACAGACGTTGAATATTCTCCTGATGGCCGTTACTTGGTTGCTTGTGATGCAAACCGTAAGGTTAGTTTTTATGTAAATCTTTTATGAATAATATATTCTTATTTTGAGTTCATTCATTTAATATGTTTTTTTCCTATTCTTCAGTACCTCCCTATGGGCATTGATAAATAGCAAACTATGTGTTCTGAAACATGAGGACTACAAAACAATTCATATTATAATTAGCTGAATTATGGAACTTCAACTGCACTTTCTGAAAGTTTTTGATACTTGGCAAATTTTTACCAGGTCCTCATGTTTTACTTTTCTCCTTCATTCAAGCTGATCTTAGTTAACTATAAAAGCTTTTTTTTTTATATTACAGAATGATTTATGACTAAAAATAATGCATTTGATTCTTTCAGGTGGTGGTTTATTCTCTTCCCACATATGAAAAGTTCAACAAGATAGAGTGGGGCTTCCACAATGCACGCATCAACTGTGTGGCTTGGAGCCCCGACAGCCTCATGGTTGCTAGTGGCTCCCTGGATACAATGATTATTATCTGGAGTATGACTCAGCCCAACAAGCACATCATTATTAAAAGTAAGACTTATGTATATTGCTTCTATTTCATATTGATTGTCACAAGTATATCATCATCACTAAAAGTAAGCATTACATATTTACTGCCTTGTTTTTGTGGCTGCATAGTACTCGTATATTGTAGAAAGTGTTATTTATTGCTTTGTAAGCATCAAATGTCTGCTGTAGCTTTAGATGTTATTGTTTATTGTATAGATGATAATGACTCTCTTTAGCATGCCTTTCAACACAGAAAGAATGTAATCAGTAGCAAAAGATTCTCATTCTCTCTCTCTCTCTCTCTCTCTCTCTCTCTCTCTCTCTCTCTCTCTCTCTCTCTCTCTCTCTCTCTCTCTCTCTCTCTCTCTCTCTCTCTCTCTCTCTCTCTCTCTCTGGCATAAACTCCAAAAGACTAGAAATAGTAGACTTGCTAAGGGAAAAAAAATTCCATGGTATTTTGTATGGTGGAAACTAAAGTAAAAAAGAAATAAATTTGGAGTTGTTTGGCTGGGAAGTATACAACATTTGGAGGAAAGACAGAGTGGGTAGATTTGGTGGAGGAGTTTGTATTCTGGTCCACAATAGTTTAAGGGTGAAAAATATAGAGATTGAGTCTGAATTAGCTGAAGTGTTAGCAGTGGAAATTACAACAAAAGAAAATGAAAAAATAACAGTGATAACGACGTACATAGCACCATACACAGGAGCTTGGACAAGAGAAAGCCACGAGAGAATGAGGAAAGAGACCTTGGATACCTTAGAAAAATTAATCAGAGGATCAAATCGCATCATACTTTGTGGTGATTTCAACTGTAAAGAAGTGGACTGGGAAAGTATGGAGCCAAAATGCGAGGAAGGGAGTTGGGGAGCTAAAGTATTTGATCAAATGACAGAAAATGCTCTGTACCAACACATCAAAGAAATGACAAGAGTTAGAGGAAATGATAACCCATCAAGATTGGATCTAGTATTTATTAGAAAGGAAGAACTAGGTAATATAACGATTGAGAGCCCACTGGGAAGAGATCATGTAGTCCTAATATGTGAAGTGTGGCTCAGATATGGATTGGAGTGAGAGTCCCAGAAAACTGCGATTAATAAGTACAACTTTAAGAAGGCTGACATAGAGAATATGAAGAAATATTTTAGTGAGAGGAGGTGGTTCGAGAGGATATTGGAATTGAATACAGAGGCAATGCTGGAAGAGGTACTGAGAGTATACGACGAAGTGGTTCAGAAAACAATCCCTTTATATAAGCCAAGAGAGAGAGATAAAAAAGTGTGGTTTAACGAGCGATGCAGAAAAGCCAAAGAAGAGAGAGATAGAGCATGGAAAAATATGAGAAAAAGAAGGAATGAAGGGACAAAGGAAAAGTATCATAGAGCACGGAATATGTATACGTACAGAGGTGAGAAGAGAGGAAGAGGCTAAATATGAGAAAAACATTGTGGATAAATATGAAAGTGATCCTAAACTTTTTTACAAATACCTTAACGGTAAAACAAAAATTATAGGTGCAATTCAGAGGCTGAAAGTGGAAGGAGAGATTATTGAAGATGAGCGAGAAATAGCTCAGGTATTAAATAACAAGTTTAAATCAGTGTTTGTAAAAGATGGTGATTATGTTGGAGAAGAAGGAGTACTAGGAGGATATCAAGGACCCAAGTTGGAAAACATTGTATTTGATAGAAAGGAAGTCATAACAAGACTTCAGATGCTGGATGTAAATAAGGCAATGGGACCGGACCAAATGTCAGGATGGGTGTTGAAATGTTGTGCTGAGGAATTAAGTTGGCCAATTCATCAGTTATACATGAAGTCATTAGAAGAAGGATATGTTCCGGAAAAGTGGAAGGAAGCGCAAATAGTGGCTATACATAAAGGAGGAAGTAGAGAGTCACCGTTAAACTACAGGCCTGTTTCTCTTCTGTGAATATTAATAAAGGTGTTAGAGGGAATAATAAGAGATAGATGGATAAAGTTCCTAGAAGAAAGAGAAATTCTTTCATCAAAGCAATTTGGATTTAGAAAGGGAAGATCTTGCATTACCAATCTTCTAAGTTTTTATTCAAGAGTAATTGACATAGTTGATCTGAAAGGAGGATGGGTTGACTGTATATATCTTGATCTAAAAAAGGCTTTTGATAAGGTATCCCATAAAAGACTTAAGTGGAAGATGGAAAAATATGGAGGGCTTGGGGACAAGATACTTAAACGGATGACAAGTTACTTATCAGGGAGGAAAATGAAGACAGTAGTAAGGGGTGTAAGCTCTGAATGGGCTGAAGTAGAGAGTGGAGTCCCACAAGGGTCTTTGCTGGCACCCCTATGTTCCTGATATATGTAAATGATCTACTGGATGGAATGAGAAGTTATATTAATTTGTTCGCAGATGATGCAAAAATAATGAGACAAGTAAAATCCCAAGAAGATTGTCAAGGTTTACAAGAGGACTTGGATATTATTCATGAATGTAGCAATAAATGGATGATGGAATTTAATGCTGACAAATGTCATGTGTTGGAAATGGGAAGAAGTGTACACAGACCTCATGCAAGCTATAACTTAGGTGGAGTGAATCTAATGTGTGTAGAAAGAGAAAAAGACTTGGGGGTTATAGTACAAAACAACTTGTCACCTGAGGGACATATAAACAAAATTGTAGGGGAAGGTTTGGCAATAGTTGCAAATATCAGAACTACATTTACTCACCTGAATGAAACACTGGTCAAAAAAGTAATAGAATCAATTCTGAGACCAAAATTAGAATATGCACAGGTGGTGTGGGTGCCTCATTTGAGGAAACATATACATAAACTGGAACGGGTACAAAGAGCGGCAACGAAACTGGTACCAGCCTTGCATGATATAGATTACCAGGAAAGATTATGTAGACTAAATCTGCCACCGTTGGAAGAGAGAAGAAGAAGGTGATATGATCCAACTGTTCAAGTGTGTAAATGAGATTGACAAGATTGATAGAGATGACTTTCTCGAGCTGGATATGACGAGAAGACCGAGAGATAATCATGATTTGAAATTGAGGATTCCGGGGTGTACAACTGATATTAAAAAGTTAAGTTTCCCAGCAAGAACTGTCACTGCCTGGAATAGATTACCGGAGGGTGTAGTGAGAGCAAGAAATATCCATAGTTTTAAAGAAAAGTATGATAAATGGATTCAAGCGAACGGGACACCACGAGTGTAGCTCATTTCCCGTAGCAAATTTATAGGTAAACTCTCTCATGGGAAGATTTTGAAGCACCAATGAGAATTAGTGTCACTGTTCTCGTTTTCTCCAATTTGTCTGCATTTTATTTCATTCATTTAAGGGGAGTGTCACCATTTCTTAATCATCATAAATTCATGGTTTCATGTGAAATGGATGTCAATGCCAGGCCCATTATTATTGGGTGTGTGTTAAATATGAGTATAGTAGCTCTGGATTTGAATCCTGGTTATAGCTGGGATTTTTCTGGGATAGCTGCCAGTCTTCTAATGGGTACTGGTCAGCTATGACCTAGATCATAAACAGAAAGAAACGGGATACTTTAGTTCATATGCCAAAGCCCAGGAAGGATGCTGGTGGCTGTTTTTAGGGAGGCAGTGGCATAGTGGATAAGGTGGTGAGCGTGGGATCGGGCAGACGTCCATGCGTAGGTTTGAATCCCACCATGTGCTGCCTTGAAACTGTCATTTGTCGAGTGGTTTAAAGTTACCTACATGTCACCATGATACCCAGGTTCTAGGTGGAGGTGTAATTGCCTTACACCAAAGATGCACTTGGGTAGTGATATGGGCCCTATTATGGGTACCACTATAAATAGAATTTAAATGAAATTGCCTGCGCTGCTAATGGGTGGAAGTTGGACAGCGCTTCCCATACTCTTCAAGTATACTTACAGGTACTATAGGCCATTAAAAAAAAAATAATAATAATAAAAAAAAACGTGCCAAGACTCATTTGTGTATGGCACTTTTATTTTATGGTATAAGAATTTATTTGTTTGGTATGTGTGTGTGTGTATGGATATATGTGTATATGTTTATTTATTCATTTGTTTAATTATTTTATTATTCATACACTGCAATTTTATTATTTCTATTTTGTTCATCTATTTATTACTTTTTGTTTAGGATTTATTTAGAATTCCATCTGTGATGCTTCCCTTAATAATGTGTCATCATTTGATCATGCTCTACTGTTATTGCTCACCCGACAGATTCCCATCCTCAAGCACAAGTCACCAGTCTTGTGTGGCTTGACAACAACAGAGTGCTGTCTGGTGGCCATGATGGAATAGTGAAAATTTGGAGTGCAAAGTTTTAAAACTGGTCAGAAAGAGAGTTAATTTTTGTGTTGATTGCTACAAAACTGCTGCATGTTGGGATATTAACACAAATCTAAATTCTAATTTGACAGGAGACTGACTGGTTGTGGTGTTTTCTTAAATATTTTAAGGTTGAACCTGCAAATTTATTTTCTTACTTAATTTTTCCAGAAGGGAGAACTGTAATTTCTGACAAGCTTTTTGGATGTTGTCATTAATGTGTAGTTTTTCTTTTTTATAGAGCATGGCATTTCCTAAACTAATTGTCTTATACAGTCAAAATTACAGTAGAGTCCTTATTTATATAGTTAACTTGTGGGATAGAGGAGCCATGTAAGAAAAATTGCAATACACAGTATGATACAACTAATGAGAGGAAGAGAAGCTTTTTACTTATTTTCAAACATAAGGGAAGAGTTGTCAACATTATCAGATATTGATTAGTAACTTCAGCCAAGTTTCTATATTGCCTCATAAGGTAACAGTGACAGTGGTTATCTCTACCTCTCTTGAGTTATCATACATCTCATCACTATCTTTTTCAAGTCATCATTAGCTCTGAATCCATAGAAGGATCATTGCTATATCTTTTACACTTTAAGCCACAGCACATAGATTTAGTTATTGAACTCCTCACTTTGCACACTAGCCATATCCATCCATTATGTTTTGCTTTGTCAAAACACTATCTGTTCTTTTTTTTGCTCCAAAGATTTATAGCTTTCCTTTTCTTAAATCATGAAAAATTGTGAAAAAAAAAATTGTCACTCATGACAGAACATTATGATGAATGTTATCATCTATTATAGAAACAGACATTTATTTAAACATATTAATTTGATAACACAACATGTCTCAAGTGAGATGTGTTAACAGTCATATGGATAAGTTTTTGTATGTATTTGTCTCCACAGCTTTCTGTTTTTTTAATACTTACTTGACATCATTGTTTTTCTAACAATATATTTGAAAATCAGTCAAGAATAAAAGTATTTGTCAAGTAACAGAGGTCTTATAGTAATACTGAAATAAAGACAGAGAGAAAGGGGAAACCAGGTAAGAAAGAGAATAGTTAAGGAAAAATATCCAATGTCAGGTGAGAGACATATATGAAGTAAAAGAACGAGATGAAATTAGGAAAAGAAAAGAAGGGAGACTCGGAAAGTACATCATGGACAGAATAAGAAAAGAAAGTAAGGGAAAATCAGCACAACAAATATTAACAAAGCAATGAGGTAGACATAAACATTATTGGATGGACAGAGAGTTTGAGAACAATGGAACACTGAGTGATAATAGGTGAGATGTGTCTAAGGTGTGTAGTTTGGCAGTGCATTCTCTGGAATGAATGGGACCACTGACTGAAAGGTCTAATGCCACAAAGCCAAGAAAAATTATCTGTTCTTAATTTAACAGGTGAGTGGATGAGGTTAGGAAAGTGATAGTAAAGGGGGAAGAGGTCCAAGGCAGTAAAGATATTGAAAGATAAAGATGAGAAGTAAAACAAACATTTTAAGATGCAAGGCTTTGCATACAATTTTGTGGTAAGGACAAATAACTCCAGAGGAAGACAAATTTAGGAATGAAAATTAGGGAAAAGGAAAGCAAATCAAAAATTCTCTCTCTCTCTCTCTCTCTCTCTCTCTCTCTCTCTCTCTCTCTCTCTCTCTCTCTCTCTCTCTCTCTCTCTCTCTCTCTCTCTCTCTCTCTCTCTCTCTCTCTCTCTCTCTCTCTCTCCTCAAAAGGGCATACCTAGTCCTCTGAAAAATAAAAAATGGGACACTGACAGATCCCTAAAAACATGGCATGTTGGTTCATCTTCACTTGCGTTTGAGATCCTAATTATTTATTCTCTTTTGCTTTCAGATTCCCATCCACAGTCTCAAGTGACAGGCCTTCTGTGGTTGAACAATGAGACACTAATATCTGTAGGGCATGATGGACTGGTGAAGACTTGGAGTGTCACCTTTTAAGAAGTCATCCTATTTAACCTATTGATTTTTTTTTTACCAAATTGATATATAATAAATGAATGATTGGCAAATTACCTTAGGAGTGTTACAAAATACACTGACAAATAACTGTTGCCCATGAATGTATATGCCATTATAATGGTTGATTTGTATCTGTTCAATTGCTTTTGATTATTCCTTGCTGAAAAAAAAAAAGTAATCACATACATAGCTAAGGAGTTATTAGTGAAGTGATGATTTTCAGATTCAAAGATGAAAATCCAATTTAAACTTTATTATGCTTCCAGGAATTACAAAATTATATAAATTTCAAGTGCACTTTCATGTCCATTAACCTCAATTTTACTGTATTTAGGAAAGAAAAGCAAAGAAACCAAATTAAATAGACAGTCTGTCATTTAAGAAACAGCCAGGAAGAAAAAGGATTCTTGTCGGTAGAGCAATTTGTACCTAAATACAGTACACTAACATACCTGTTTTGAATATTTAAATGTGCCAGTTCATTTTGCTTTCTGTAATTCACCTAATTGCTTGCATTTTCCTGAGACTAATAATGAAGTATGTTGGTCAAATATTACTAACCACAGTGATATATCAAGTATATGTAATACACAGTAGTCAAGCATTTGACATCCATGGCAGGTCTGAAATGATCAAATGTGAACAGCAATTCTAAGTTCGGCAGGGTAAACTGATCATGTTTAAACCAACTGGTAATCACTTATAATCCTGGAATTAATTACTAATTGTGTTAGAACTGCATTTGGACCCTTAAAAATCATGTCCTGGCATTCTTAACACAAGTTTATCATTATCCCGATGTATACTTGTCTCTGTTATGTCTTTAAGAACTGTAAAAATGTTGAAACTTCATCAACTAACCCTCAGAGAAAACATACATTGCATAATGAACTGGTAAAAAAAAAATAATAATGAAAAATAGATCACAAACTTAGATGACAGAGTAAACATTAAAATTAAGAGATTGAATAACTTCATTCTACTCAACACCTATATGCTTTCAAAACTTGGATTATATTGGCCTGGCTGTTTTCTTAGGAATATTCACCTTCTGCACAGTAGATTAGTGTTATATTTCAGTATAATGATACAATAAGAACTATTTTACAGAGGTGATATAGTAAATACATTTTTTTTGTGGATGTGTTTTTGTTCTGAACTTTGACACTCTTATGGCAGTTTTAGTTTGTGCATTATGAACAAAGTAACTGAAATGTTTGTGATTCTGGACAGATTCATGGGACAGGTATTTACAGGTTGCATTTAAGTACCATATACATTTGAGTGTTGTGTGGCATTTTGTTAAAAATGTTAGACAAGGGATTCTTGAGGTTCTTGTACTTACACTAAATTGCTCTCAGGTTTTTATTAGTATTTTCTCTTTCACAACTTCACATTTAGTCAATGTTATGCTGCAACAATAAGTGCTGTTACAATCTGGCTGCCACCATAAATGCCATCAGTTTTAAAATTTATTTATTCCCTTTGAAAAATGTAGATCTAGAGAAGAATTTTCCACCCCAATTAAAGCATTCATAATATGCAAAACAGTAATTTGAAAATGATATTCTATTCTTGTACCTTTCAGTTGACTTCAAAAGGTTGCATGATAGTCTAATAATGAATCCACATAAATCCCAAAGTAGAAATATAATATCTCATCAAGCTAACTTTGATGAGCGTCAAAATCTCCTCTATATGATATTCTTTCTTTGCGTAAGCAAGCTTTAGTCATTAACATCTCGCCTATACTTCACT
>NC_059270.1:13898598-13936098 GCF_017591435.1 Portunus trituberculatus
TTTTTTCCTCACCAACTCTAACATCATCTTCTCTATACCTGGAGACCATATTTTCAAAGCTTACTCCGTGACGTCACGACATAAATAAAATCGCAAATTGACTAACAAGTTGGTCTTGTTTTGCGACTGCTTTCTCCAGTCGCTAGGCACCGAATTTGAGTCGTGAACTCTGCGTACGTAAAATTTCAGTCCCAAAGTGACGTGTGAACCCGGCTTTATGCAGAAAGAAAAAAAAAAAAGTGCGCAAATCGTCATTCTCTATCAGCATACTAAGAATTAGGTTTAATAGTTTAGTGAGTGCACGTATGCACTCTACCGAACAGATTGTTTATTTATTAGGCCCTTTCACACGAGGACGCTAAGTTGGTGACCGGTGTCCGACAGTAGTGTCCTCGTTATTTCCAAAGTTTTCAATGGAGCCTTTCGCACGACACCACCGTGGTCGCCCGGTTGCGCCACCGGCTTTGATGGAGTCGCGTTAATGCAATGCTTCTTATACGTTGGCAGTTACCACCACTCACTGTTGGTCATTGTTTCCAATGGGAGTTTTCATACGAAGACACCGAATGACAACACTGCCGCCAGCCTGGCCTTTTAAGGCAAAAAAAAAAAAAAAAAATATATATATATATATATATATATATATATATATATATATATATATATATATATATATATATATATATATATATATATATATATATATATATATATATACATATATAAGAAATAAAAATAAATAAATGAATAAACTTCAGATTAGGCTTATTTTCAAGCATTTAGGCTAAAGTTATTTGGCTAGGCCAAATAAAAACATGTCCAAAGCTGCAATAATACAAGCAAGCTAACAAAGCTAGAGAGTAAAGTAATGTAGTCGTTTTTGTACATTCTTTTTTTTTTTTTTCCATGCATGATAATCTATACAATTTATATTATTTTCCGTTATACTTTTTCCTTGGTCAGTAAAACAACTAGCTTCATCTTTGATTTCATTATTTCGACTGTGCATGAGAAGAGATGCCACGATTCGGTGTCGGTACTGGTTGCTTGTGGTCCGATCCTTTCACCCGAGGGGCCAAGATCGAGGACAACGGTATCCCTGTGTGAAAGGATCGTTAATGTTATTCCGCTATAAGTATCTGTAAACTTTCAGTTCATCATATTCAGATTATTGTACAATCCTCTGATGGCAAATTTCATAATTTCATGCATGATTTCATATATCCCCGCCAATACAATAGCCAGTCATTTATTTTTATTTATTTCATTATTATCATTATTTAATTTGTTTTGTTTTATCATTGTTGGATAGACACTTTCAGGTCGACCAGTATAGCTATCATCAGCCAATGTACTTGTTTATGCACCGTCTTTTTTTTTTTTTTTTTTTTTTTTTTCTTACTTGCCAAGCTGTGCCCTAGCTTGTGATGCGGCGTGTTGCTGAACTGGGACATGGCGGAAGCTTCCTTCCCCTGAGCCGAAGCTCCGTCAGCGTGATGTGAAATCGTCATCCGCATTATTAATTATCCGTGATGCCGTTTACATACAGATTCCACATTAGGGGACCTTGGCAGCTCCACTGAGGGATACACCTGCTTTGACGGGCTACACCCAGATTCTCGGCCCACAGGTGCCTATAGCTGTCACTCAGGTAATCACTATAGCAAACAAGAGGCCGGGTCCCGTTTACTCCTGCAACACATGCAGACATTGTTGACTAGCGCTGCGTGCTATACAATCCGTTAAATGCACTCTCCATGCCCAGCCCCACGACGGCAGTGACCCTGCCTTGGTCCAGGTCAGTCGTAGCGATTGCAGGTCAGCCGCTGACCGGCCCTACCTGAAGCTAAACTATCTAATGTAAAGCAGGTGGTGCTGCTCGAGGTGCTCAATGATACGCGAAGCCATGAAGGTCTTCATCAGACAGGTTGACACGGGGCATTTTTTCCACCTTGCTGTTTGCATGCTGTCACGCGAAGCAGCCGTCAGTTTCACTAGCAAGCGTTCACAGGATAGGGTGCGCGCACAAAGAACGCTGGTTTTCTCGCGCGAGAAATCAGCGCCGATCGGCTGTGACTCGCGCTGGTTTCCGGCGCTGGTAGGTGAGCACAAAGGAAGCTGGTAATCTGCTCTGACCAGCGCGGGGAGGGATATGGTAGAGCAGTTTTATCAGCCAGCCGTGATTCATCAGCTGTATAACAATTTAACAAACATGTCAAGCTCATCGTCTGATGACAAGCTAATATTGCTCGAGAGCACTTATGCAGAATTGAACTGGAAAAAAGAAGGAATACACGAAATAAATCGTAAAAGAAGCCAGTATGGAGAATATCATCATCTTTTTAATGACCTAAAAAGGGACTCGAGAAGATTTTTGGAGCACACAAAGAAAATTGAACATCGCGTGGGGAAAGACATGATTTCTCAAATACTTTGCTGCTAAGTAATATCTGATGTCCATCCTGAAACAGACGTCTACTCGCGCGAGAAAGCAGGCAAGAATGGTTCGGAGGAAACCGGAAAGCTGGTTGACGCTGGCTGCCTGCGCCGACAAGCTCGAACCTACTTCCTATGTGCACGCTTAAATTTTTTATAATTGTGTAATTCTTGGGCTAGTTGACACCTGTCAGCGCTGGTTTCTCGAGCGAGAAAACCAGCGTTCTTTGTGTGCTCACCATATAGACAGCAGCCGCTGGCTCGTTGGCCTCTTCTGCACATGCATCACAACACAATTTAGATGTGGAATCCTCCGACGAGCTGATTGCTACTGTAATAATATTATGTTTGAAGAAGAAAATAAAAAGTTAAACTTTTTTTCAGGACTACGAAGGTTTTATGATTCTTATGAGCCTGCGGTAATTTTTAGCGTTACTTTTATTTATTTCTTTGTATCACTGGCACAACAATGCTAGCTTTCTAGATTTTTGTTTGTCACTTTGCTGGTCTGGAAGCACAGACCGAAAAAAAAGTGGGCGAGTGCATGGGCACACTGGCGATGCAGACGGGACTGATTTTATCAGGCCAACGTTTTTTTTTTTTTTTTTTTTTCTTCCTGGTTTAACAGTGCTTTCTTCATTTCTGCTTCACTTGTTGTTACTCGCTATTTCTCTTACGTTATTTCTTGAAAGGTAGGATTTTTTCTGAGGGTCGAGGATGTATTCATCTCAGCAAAGAATTTGGCCAGTAAGTGTGGGCCTTGCTGCATGCCGTTCACCATATGCACAAGAGAAGGGATGGCAGTGACTCGATCCTCGTCCTTCTTTTCTTTTAAAAGACTTTACCACCAACTGTTTGTCAACACTTGGCCACCTCTCCTTCCATTGCTATACAGTCCACTCCTGATCGACTATTCTTCATACATATACGCTGGGCCGTCTTGTTATTTCTTCTGTTCCGTACCGTTGGGTGGCTTTTGCAGCTCCAGTCGCGGTTTTTGGCGTCAGAGGCAGTGTGACACTCAGGCCTAGACCAAGGTTTGTAAAAAACTTTGGTGTCCCACTTGGAAATGGGAATGTGCCACCCAGCGGACCTGCAGGGCGTGGAAAATCTCGATGAGCCGCCTCGAATGCATCTCTCTCTCTCTCTCTCTCTCTCTCTCTCTCTCTCTCTCTCTCTAAATGTGATGGTATAACGTGAATATATAGCTCTCTATAACCTACGTTTAAAACTCACGCTTCCTGTTCGGTTCACACAGTTCACGGTCGAGAGTATTTCTTGATTCTGACGTCTTTCTCATCATAGGTCTGCTGTTTTCTTTATTCCTTTCTTTATTTTATTTTTTTTAATTTTATAGTCCGAATTTTACTTGTTGCTGTTTGTACTTATTTGGAATATTAGTTATTAAGAAGATTAAAGGCGGATTCACACGTGTCAATATGCGACTGAAGTTGCAAGTCGGTAGAATTTCCGACTGAATATCGACTGGAAAAAAAAAACAGTCGCAAAACAAGACCAACATGTTGGTCCTATTCAGTTGATTAGCGAATTTGTTTACGTTGTGACGTCACAAAGAATGGTTTAAAAATGTGGTGTCCAAATGTAGAGATGTTGGAGTTGGTGAGGGAAAAAGAGCACATCTGCGACCCTGAAAATGAATCATACAGCAAAAAAAAAAAAAATAAATAAATAAATAAATAAATAAAATAAAATAAATAAATAAAAAAAATAAATAAAAAAGCTAACGCAAATCGACGTTCGATGAAATATCTGCCACTCTCCACGAACTGTTTCCCTATCTGCAGGATACTGTTGAAGGTTGTTGGTTTACATTCACTTCCCGTCAACCAGCTGATTCTTCCCAGTCGCTGTGTGTTAACGTGTTTTACAGACAAGAAGAGCTCAGTCAGTACCTCTATCGACTTGCAATTTCAGTCTCATATTGACACCTGTGAACCCGCCTTTACTCTCTTAATCCTTCCTCTCGGTATATTTGTTGTAATCAAACATTTCTCTATCTCTTTTTATATTTTGAGAACCATGGTACAAATAATCATGCTGCCTCATTTATAGGCACATATACTGCCTCGTTCCAAAATCTACAAAAGTATTGTAACAATCCTCTTTTTATGGCGGTGTTCTTTAGAGAATCGATCTATTGAGAAATAGCGCAATTAATTATTCAAGCCATGGAAATATGAAAATTGTAATGCAGTACTATGTACCAAGATCAGGCAAAAAAAAAAAAAAAGGAAAAAAAGGAAAAAAAGAATAAATAAAATGGAAAAAAAAAAGTTGTACCAATTCAACAGGAAACTTTTATGATTAACTAGATAATGTTTTGAAGAGGGTGGATGATATATAGGCGGAAATCCATAAGAATGTCGGAATTTTGGAAATTAAACAAATAACCTTACCCTATACTATACTATAATGTGGTCATTATCTACGTACTGAAGGGTTCCATAGGAAAACTAATGGATTGATATAAACATACGCCTTTTTAACCTAGCTCAGCCTGTAATTTCTACGCTAGTACTTGTATACACCTTGCCAACCCTGTTCTTGGACTGGCTTGTTCTACCTACCTAGGTAGGTTGTACACCTATTATGAATTATTTTTTAGTTCTTACCACGACTATTTGAAATACCATATAGAAATCATTACTCGGTTTCACAAGTTTCTCCTATAGGTGGTATACAGATATTGTTAATCTGTCACTAAAAAAAATAAAAATAAATAAATAAAAAATAGATACTCTTAAATAAACGTGTAACTTACTAACTTGGAAATCTTTTGAAAGAAAATAATATGATATGCTGCACAGTTTCAACATATACATATAGGCTTGCAGCTTCCCTTGCTATTTTTTTCATCTTCATATAATCAAAATGCTTTCAGGATACGGCAAAAAAGGAAGAAATTGATCTTCAAACAGGGTAATTGATAAAACATGGAAAAGACTCCGTACGTAGTCAGCTTGTTAGCCCCGAATAAGTATAGGTAGTTTTAAAAGATTATATAAATTTACGGGTAGGGAGATGATAGACAGAAATACGTAGACATATTGTATACAGAGAATGCCACGTGTAGGCCTGATAGTTTCTTTTAGGTTATCTGTTTTAGTATGTTATAATTCAAAGGTCCCGCTGCAGCGCCGACACTCGCCCCGCCGCCCTCCACTTCCCGCACTGCCGCCAGAGCTCCTCCGTCACTTTCGTCATCCGGGAACCTACCGCCATATTTCTATTTTTGCATCAGTGTCTGTTGTTTATGTGACTTTATTTTCCAACTTTTCCCTATTGCTCGCCTGTTGTTTCGTGCGTGTGTCGTGTACAGTTGTGTGAATTGAAAGGGTAGTGTGAGTGAACGTATATAAGGGGAGAACAGCAAGAGTGGCAGCTGCTGTCACCTCCCAATCTAGTGAATTTTTTCCAGTCATGTCAACGAAAGCCAAACAAGACGGGGATCCTGCCACTATAGGTAATTATCACATATGTTGTCCACTTTGTGTGTGTTTTGTGTCATTGGAAGTGTATATTGGTTATTGTCTGCTGTGTGAGAGGTAGATGAAGTGAAAGGGGCGAGTCAGGGTTTGTTGTGGTTGATGGCCTGGACATTTTCTACACGATTATTATCACATTGTTGGTACTATCTCTTTTTGTTATTCGCTTGATAGTTCTGAGCGTGTGTTATGTCGGAACTGGTCAAATTATAAAGGTAAAAGTTCATGGACACTTGTGAAAATGCACGCCGTAGTGAATCCACACTTACTTCCTTGGTAGGGAGAAAAAGAATAATAAGGTTAAGGTCAAGAGTAGCTCCTTAGATGAAGACCAGTATCGACTAGTTTTGCATCGCACGATCATTACTTGTGAAAGGTATACTCAGGTACAGAAACACCTTCATTGTGTAAGATCTAAGAGTCATGTTCTCTGAAGTAGTTGTCTGCCTATCAGGAGAAAGCTAGGTGAGTACTCTTCATACAATCCTCACTAATTTTGGAAATGGATATGTGATAGATCTTCAAGTGTTTTGTTGCATTTTATTTTTCTTATATTTTAGCAAAGATGATAAAATTGAAGCTCTTTGTATGGCTTTAAATTTGATCAATATATCTCTTTTAGAGTCATGGGACTTGTTCTGTTGATGTCAAGTCTAAATTAACATGAATGTGGAAGTATTTCAAAGGATTGAGGGAAACACTAAGTCTTTGATTGTTGTTAAGTTGAGTTTGGTTAGTTTAATCACTGAGGAGGTTGAGAATTAAAGCCCTGTTACCTGTCTTGTGAATTGCAATTTTCAGAAAATCTTTGAAAATTGGTTTCCAGATAGATGAAACCATCTGGTAAATCATGTTGCTCTTCAGCTCTCTCAGTGCATAATGAGTTTAGGAGTCTTATGGAAAACTATGACATAAGATTTGGAAAAGCAAAGATTACTCTTTATTTAAATCTTGTATAATGGACACACTTTTACCATCTTTAGCCATTGTTTCATGGTTTATAATACTACAGTATATACATAGACTATACAGTGAGGACAACAGTAATAGCTCTGCCCACTAAAAAATAATGATGTCATTTGATGGTCTCCACTAGACATGTTTTTATATTGTTTTGGCAAGCACCACTTACACTGCTACTCAGAGCTGATCAGCCACTAGCAATACTCTTACCCTGAGAGGATCAACTTGCCCAGAGGAGAAGTCAGGACAGCACACACTCCATCACCAGACGCTACAATGCAGGTGGAAGAAACTTACTGGGATTGGTATAGCAGTGGAGTGTGAGGCAAAAAGGACATGCAGAGACTATATGCACAGCACAATTAAAGAAGTGGGCTCATTTACAGGCAGCAGAACTGACTCCAGGCTGATCACTGAATGAATCTTTTAAGTGTGGCATGCATTGCTCCTGCCGCTGCTGAAATGCTCCTTGTCTGCTGACATCTGTTTGGCCACCAACCATACAAGATATCTTCTCTCTGAGCATTGTCAATGACTGACTCTCAGAACTGCTTGCATGCCCAGAAGTCTCCTTTGTTCCCATATCTTTCTCATTGCACATGGCCAGGGAAGCAGGGTCCAACATTCCCAAACAGTAGTGTCTCACTGAGCAAGATCCTCATCACATTACAAAACAACCACACAGCCTCTGTTTTCCTGTTGCTGTGCCAATATATGTTTCTATATACATGCACTACTAGTAGACACACACAGTAGGAACTCAGGTTAATATTTCAAGTGTTTCAATGGTGGCATATATTCATATCACCCTTTCAACAAGATTATTCCATTTGTTACCCACCCTAGTTTTAATGCATATTTCCTTACATGGAGTTTAACAAAATAGAGATTGAGGCCAATCACAACAAGATGAAGTCTTCTTGCTTGATATAATGATACTATGTGTAAAGATGACAGTGAAATATATTTGTAGCCCAAATAACTTGTGACAACGTTTACACTTTTTGCCACCACTGATTGCTATAAAACCAATTTATTCACAGTAATTGGTAGGACCTTATATGTAAATCAGTTCCAAGGCAGTAATTTAATTGAATCTTTGAAAATTGATTTTGGTAATAATCAAAATCTTCAAATAGTGAGATCTAAGACCAGCATACTTACTGTATTTGACGGCATATTGGATGCACGGGCATATAAGATGCACCCCATTTTAGCAGATCAAATTCAGGAAAAAAGTTTTTAGTGTATTCAAGCATATAGTTGCACATCATACAAGCAGAAAACATGGTCAATTTGCAGTTTCAGCCAACCATGGAATCTGGTATGTGCCTTGTTTTTTTTTTTTTTTTTTTTTTTTTTTTTTTGCCTGTAGGCATACTTGAAGAGTATGTGTGGGAAGCGCTGTTCAGCTTCCGCCCATTAGTGGCACCGGTAATTTTATTTATAGTGATACCCATATTAGGGCCCATATCACCACCCAAGCACATCTTTGGTGTAACCACCTAGAACCTGGGTATCATGGTAGTTATATGATGTCTTTAATCATCTAACGAATTCTTAGAACTGTCCTTGGGAAAAAAAAGTTTTTTTTCAAGTAACCAGAAGTTAATTTCTTCAAGAGACGTTCCATATTGTCGACTTGAAAACAAATTTCTGCACTCTTCAAAAACTATGATGAAACTAAATTCTTGCAAACATTTCTCTTTTCAAAACTGTTATTAACATAAAAAGATTAGATATGAGTGTGTGGAGGAATTACATGTCAAAACTTTAAATAAGTTTAACTTTCACATTTCAAATATACTTTGCTAAGTGTCACAAGTTTAATTCTGGAGGAAGAGAAAGAGTGAGTCATTGTTGGTGATATAGATCATATTTCCAGAAAACAGTTGTGTATTGTTTGAGAGGAAACATAAACAAGAAGAAAACTATTAGAAAATATGATGCCTATTTCTTTCTATTATTTATCTTTTTTTAAGAAGTGAGTTTTAGACAATTTGTATTGTCTGAAACCACATGATGACTCTTTATGTAATGTTTATGTATTAAAAATATTTTAGGTGATAGTCAAGTGCCTTGTTTTTTATTAATATATAATGCAGCATATAGAACTATTTTTATGCAAATACAAATGTTAATTTTACTTGAATGGTCCATTAGTAAGACTTTAGCAATCAATATGTAGTATTTAACTGATCTGATGCCTTGTTTTTTGAGAGAAATCATTTTCCTTTAGCGAGTTGTCACAATGAAGGCACATAAGTTCCCTTGATGTGATTTTCTACATGTTATTGCTCCTGTTGTCACTGAGGGAAGGTTGTAGCTATGCTGAAGAAGAAATAAGTTGAAAACATTCTTAAACAGTCGCATTCGTTTGATTCATTCAGTAACTGATTTTTTTTTTCATGTTTATTAAAATTAGAAAAGTGTGGTTTTCAGTTGTTAATTATTCATGCTCCTTCCTTCTTGTGGTAATGTAATATTAGGGGACTGCAAAAGTTCAAGGATATTGAGAGTATTATGTTATTATCATCTTCATTAATGTTATATACATAAATATTGTCTATTATTATTATCATTAAGAAATTCTTACAAAAAACCAAGTAATAAGATATTTATGAAAATTATCTCTAGTTGCAGTCAACTCTTGATTAATGTGAATTTGAATAACGTGACTTGATACTTAGGAAATACGATTAAATAATGCAATATGTTCAATTTAACGTGGGTTAACTAGACTTGATGATTTCATGTTCACCCACGCTTCTTCTGGGGTGAACTGCACTGAGACTATGGCTGGATTCTTAACCCCTTCCTGGTGGCAGTTTAGATGAGTGTACTACCAGATAAAAAATTGCTTATACTATATCGACTCTACTGACTTTTATCCATATGTCTATATATGGTTTCCCAGCGAATGGGTATTTCAGATTGACATCTATATATAGACTCTGTCGCAAAACAGAACAAACATCTGAATCTATATATTGGTGTTATTTGTGTATGATTGCTGATAATGTATGTCAATATATTTGAATGAATGTTTGGAGTTATTCACATCCAGGACTTATGACTTGGATATTCTAATTGACTTCCACTTTTCTTAGTATTTTTCACACACTTGTTTTGAGCCCATTCATTTTTAGGCAATGTTGCTGGCGTATGGTAGAGTTCTTTCTCCTTGACATGATAAACTAATGATAGAAGAAAATAGAAAAATGCCAAAATTTCCAGTATTAGCTTATGTGCATAGCACATTGACCACCGACATTGCATTGCATCCTTGAGAGGCAATATTGCCAAGTGTTTGGGTATATATATGAGATGCCAAATAATAATTTATTTTATAAATTTTGTTACTTGTAAGGAATAATTTATATATAGACCATGCTACAATTTAGTGTGGTAAAATCAGAACAAACGTCTCTAGACATGTCTTTGACATTACTTTCGCACAAATTTTGTTTAAATACCAATTATTAGTTTTTTTTTGAGAACTAATTGGTTTCAGAAACAGATGTATATATATATATATATATATATATATATATATATATATATATATATATATATATATATATATGTTATCATTCAAATAGCCTACTTTTCAAAAATTGTGAATGAAACCAAACCCAGGAATGATAATAACAGCATAGAAGCCTCTAGCTTCAATCACTGCATCTTAATCTCCCAAGTTTTCTATCAGAATTCTACTTACTTAGCTTATGATCAGTTGTATGTCTTTATCGTGTAATAAGTACCCATTCATGTAGATAGCTGGTGAATTCTCCTCTCCATAGCCTGCACAGTTTAAGGAGATGGCAATTCTCTTCCATGTTAAGATCACTATATGGCCATCTGTGCTTTCATTAAGAAGCACTTTTTCCTGGCTCACCAAGTCTATTAATAAATCATGGTCTGCAGCTGTGATAGGGCTGGTTCTTTTTGTAAAATTATCCATGTTGCCTGTGGTGGAACACTGAGGCAACATGGTATGAATTGTGTGGCTTAAACAGCTGAGGTGATGGTAATCAAACACTGCTACCAACCACCACCATATTATATTCATGGTTTATTTTGTTAAATGCATTCATAACAAATGTATGAATATGGGATAATGTTCCTGGCGTGTAAAATCATATGACAAATCATGTTGAATTAATAATTTTCTAATTTCCTGGAAAAGAAAGATGTGGTATCCAAGCATTCTTTAACCTCCTCACAGGATGACCAGTGATGCATCAACTAAGTGATGGTGAGTGTAAGGAGGTGTTGTTATATTAGTGACTTGTAAATGTAAATTACTTAGAAATAAAACAAGAATGTGTGTTTTTATTGTTTCCTTGACCTGGTTATGTAGTGATATATTTTTTTTAAGGTGTGAGTAAGAAAATTCCCAAAATAGGCAGACTTTCCCAGTGGCCAGGAAGTAATCATCCCATTACCATTGTTTTCTATAGAAAAATTGTTTAAATAATGCAATTTTGAACAACATGATGTCTCCAGGAACGTAACCCTCTCGTTAATTGAGAGTTGACTGTACTTGATGTATGTATACTAAAACATGTCATGTAATCTGTGAAAGAACCAGAGAGCTGGCAGAAGACTTAAAATGTCAGGTTAATTTGAGCTTGGTTTTCTGATAATTTTCAGAAACAGATGGAGATAGTCCAGAAATGTGGTCTAGTCAGCAGCAGCAGTCGCAGCTGCAGCCGCAGCCGCAGTTGCAGCAGCAGCAACACCAGCAGGAAGATTGTGATGATGGTTGCAGTGGTGGTGGTGGAGGTAGAGACTCCTCCTCCCCCTCCACTAAGCCAGAGGAAGGAACTATCAGTGCATCCCCAACTGAATCTAGTGTGTTAGATTCACATAAGGGAAGCACATCACCTTCCATTTCTTCATCACCTTTGAATCTTCCTCACTGGCAATATTCAAGAGTAAGTTTAGTGAAAACTGAGGTGACTTTTATGGTAACAGCTGCCCTCATCTATTATATAAGTGTATGTATTCTGATAATTTCTTTGTACTTTCCAATAGGATGAACTTCTAGCAATTAAAGAAGCCCCTTTGTCTATGAAGTGGCCTGCATGTTTGGACATAGCATATAGTAAGCCTGCAGGACGATGGGATCCTGATAGGTGGATTCGAGCGGTGCATGATGAGCGACGTCCGTCCAGCACCGCCCCTGTGCCCTCCACAGTCACCAGCAACAAGCCCGACCGTCCTCCAGATCTAGAGCTGAAAAGGAGTCGGGACCCTCGAGAAAGAGTGAAGGTATGTCACTGAAGAAGTTAGTGTGTGTAAATTTAAAACTTGTTATCTTCTTCATTGCATGTGTGTGGTTGTGTTGATTAGTAGAGATTTTGTTGAAAGACAGGTATTAAGCTGCTATTTTGATAAAGCTCTTCCTGTTAAAGGATACAAGCATTTTATTTTTTGTTTGATGTCAGTATTTGGTGTTTTCAAAAAATGAGTTTGTTTGAACTAGGGATATTGTCGAATTTTAATAATTTATTTAGCAAACTTAGTGTAAAACTTCTTTAGTGTATAACAATTTTACTCCATAATTTCAGCAAGAAGAGCAAGATGGTCTTGTATTGTCACCGCAACGAAGAAGCTTCAGCACAGGATGTCATGGTCTCCAGCAAGCTTCAACAGTGTCAAAACGTCCTGACTCTCCCACAGAAAGACCTCAGCGTGAGTCTCATAGAGAAATACCAACACGAAGAATAGGGTCTGGCAGAATCTCCCGTAGAGATGATTCTGAGGCTCCCGTTACCACTGAGCGTAGAGAGCTTCCTTCTAGACGGGAGAGGGACCTTGAACGAGAGCGAGGCCGAGACAGAGATAGGGAGGCAGATCAGCGACGGGATGCCAGGGATTGGAGATCCAAACATGACCAATGCTTTGATGGAGACAATAGGTAAGCTATGGTACTTTAATTGCTGTTTAGGACTTGATTTACTTTGTTACTTGTTCTCTCTTAGGTCTTATCATGACCAAGATGCAGATCTTTTAATTCTGTGTTATATGTCACTTTTTTTATACTTAGAATGATTTGGCAGATTACCATTTCTTATCAATGGATATGTAATCATATGGAATACTCAGTGTATGTAATATTGATTATATAATAAGCCTCTAGTTTTTTTTTGTAGTTCAGTTATCACCAGTTCACTTGTACAGTTTTTCATTGGAACCCATCTATTTCTGTAATACAGGAAATCTCACTTTATCAGAAAAATTGCATTTGAAAGATGCAAGCTAAGTCACTTTGATTCATCTTATCCTTCATTAATGAGTACCTGTTACTGATTTTTTTTTGTTAACACAAACTGTGACATCATTATATCATGAACAGTGTGTAACTATGACATGCATCATTTGAGGCTATTTTAAGACATGGCAACCTATATTTTGTTCTCATATGTCTTGAAATGATGTTGGGTAACTCAGGGTGAGTAAGTCCATGCACCTTGATACAAATAAGTGCTCATGTCTTACTGTTAAAGTACAAGAAACTTTTGCTTTATGTTTTGCCATGTAAAAATAGTCTAGTCTACAGTAAAGATAAAAATAGATGGTCAGAAATCCAAAGTAAATCTCCTACTGCATATTATTGTGCTGTGTTTAGTGCTCAAAATACCTCCACAACTGTCCCTCCATCAGCTTCCTTACCACCACAACACTATCTACCAGCTCACTGAGACACTCATTGCTCACCACCTTCAAGCTCCAGTAATGAACTAATATTTGGTTCATACTGTCTTTCATCTTATATATAACGATAAAGATTGTTTTTTGAGAACTTTTTTTTTATGGTGATAATTGTGATAGCTATGACCATTGAAACACCATTGGTCTGTTTATGGTTATAAATAAGCACTTTCGGGGTAATGGCAATATGATTTGGGATTTTAGTACTTCACAGGTCCCTTTGGATTATAACCTGTGATAAACTGGAGGTTTACTGTACTGCCTAAAGTAAGATTTTATTTTTTTTAATTTGATTGCTTGTATGGTCAATTTCATGTATCTTTTTTTTTTCAGATTTGACAATAGAAGACGATTCATGTTTGAGGAAGAAGAAAATGAAAAACGGCCTGACCGAAGAGAGCGAGAGAAGGATAGGCGTTACCAGGACCGTAAAAGAATGTCTCGTGCTGATGAAGAAGAACAGCCTGAATGGTTCACAGGAGGTCCAACAAGGTAGCAATTAGTGACTCCTTTTACTACATAATATTATACTTCATAGGTTTTCCTATTTGATGGACACCGTTGTTCTTTTTGTAAACAACAACATCGTATGAAGAAAAGTTTGATTTTGCATTTATCTGTTCTGTGCTGTTTTGTAAATATATTTGCTACAATGGACAGGAATATACATTTATTTGTAGTAGTAAGTTCTTAAGATAACTTTTGTACTTTTAAGCCAAAATGAATTCATTGAGCTGGTTGGATTTGATGACATCCCTGAGGAGAACTGCACTTCCACCAAGGCTCAGCACAAGAGGGAACGCCGCCGGTCTAAAAAGGAAAAAGAAGGTAAAGTTTTGTGTTTTAAAACTCCATGTTTCTTTATGAAAAAGAAAAGATATTGAAAAATACCAAATGATTTTCTCTCTCTCTCTCTCTCTCTCTCTCTCTCTCTCTCTCTCTCTCTCTCTCTCTCTCTCTCTCTCTCTCTCTCTCTCTCTCTCTCTCTCTCTCCATTGATTCATTTTTTAATGTAAGGGAAAAACTGGCCAAGGGAAACAAAAGTGATCAAACAAAATAGCCCATTCAGATGTCAATCCCCAAACAGGGTCGAGAAAAGTAGCCTAAAAAATGGGATGAATGTCTCCATCTTAAAGGAAATAAAGAAGCAAGTAGGGAGATCCAGGGTTTACCAGAGAAATGGTTGAATGCTTGAGATATTGGTTAACTCTCACATTAGAAGTGGTCAGAATTGGGTTGAAAGAAAAAAAAGTCTTGTGCAATGAAGCTGTGGAAGGAGGGAAGGCATGCAGTTAGCAAGATCAGGAGAGTAGTTGGCATGAAAATAGTAGAAGATAGCAAGAGATGTAACATTCCAGCAGGGAGAAAGAGGCTGAAGACAGTCAGTCAGAGGAGAGGAGTTGATAAGAATAAATGTATTTGATTCCACCTTATCAAGAAGAGCAGCTCTCACATTAGAAGTGGTCAGAATTGGGTTGAAAGAAAAAAAAGTCTTGTGCAATGAAGCTGTGGAAGGAGGGAAGGCATGCAGTTAGCAAGATCAGGAGAGTAGTTGGCATGAAAATAGTAGAAGATAGCAAGAGATGTAACATTCCAGCAGGGAGAAAGAGGCTGAAGACAGTCAGTCAGAGGAGAGGAGTTGATAAGAATAAATGCATTTGATTCCACCTTATCAAGAAGAGCAGTATGAATGGAATGTGCCCACGCATGTGAAGAATTCTCCATATATTGGCAGGTGATCTCCTGTACAGAGTTAGCAGTTTGGGTCAGTGAAAAAAAACTGGTGGGGACAACTCAGAATGCCTAATTTCATAGAAGCTCTTTTAGTTAGGGAAGAGATATGAAGTTTCCAGTCTAGATTTAAAGCAAAGGACAGACTGAGGATATTCAGTGCAAGAGAATGCGACAATTGAAGGCCATTGAAAAAGAGGGGGTAGGTTTCTGGAAGCTTATGTCAAGTTGATAGATTGAGGAATTGTGTTTTTGAGACATTTTAACAATACACTTGACCTTCGTTTTTCTGGACTAAATGGTGCAGGCACAAATCTGGATAATGAAAAATTCCAGTTAACACAAATGGGTCCTTTGTTTGCCAGTTATGGTCATTTGTCTCCTTAGAGTTTTAAGGAATTTCAAAATTTAGTAACTTTTTGGTTTTCCTGACCAACTAAATTAAAACTAACATAATCTAAATTAACCTAACACTAAAACTAACCCAACAGTAATAGCTGAACATGTGAAAAAAAAAATGTATAGACCTGAAGTTCAGTGAGTATACTGCCACAACATGCAGCCATGTCATGCCATGCTGGCTGTGTCTGCATTGCCAGCTTCACCCTGCACAGTAGCATTATAAAGGCCGTGTCGATTGCGGAATTGCCGCAGCCACCCATCGCTCCCATTGAAATTCTCTATATTAATTTCTGTGCCAGCTTCCTAGTGGATGGAAGGATTTCAATGTAATGGACATTGATTGCCACCCATTGCTGCCGCACATACCACTTCATAACTGTGGTATCTAATTCAGCATCTTTTCCTTTCCTTACATTTTTCCTTCACCACTTTTACTTGATGATGCATCCACATAGTATTTAGTAGAATATTCTACCAGCTAATCTCTTGATTTACTAATGTCCAGTACAGTTTTCTTGACCACACCATACTCCTCGCAAGCACTCACAACTCTAGCTCCTTTCTCTAATTTTCTTACTAATTCCAGCTTTTAAGCCACAGCTAGGGTCACTCACTTATGCTTAACACTCTTGGGAGACATAATTAACCCATTTGACCCGGAAGTTTGAAAACACGCGCCGCACGCCCCAAGATTTGAAGCTTCAGTATTGAATAATCAATGTTTTAGCCATAAACTCAATATATTCATCACATACTATATATCAGGATGTGTAAAAATAATTGTATGTTACAATATACTTCCCATTGCTATTCTAAAAAGGAAAACTGATTTTTTTTTTTTTTTTTTTTTTTTTTTTTTTTACAGTTCGGGAAATTTCTCCCTGAATCTCTTGGGTGGTGGTGCTGTGATGGCGGAGGTGGAGGGCTGTGAAGGAAAGGCTGAGGTGGAGGGGAGTGCGGTGAAGCCGGAGGTGGAGGGCTGTGAGGGAAAGGCTGAGGTGGAGGGGAGTGCGGTGAAGCCAGAGGTGGAGGGCTGTGAGGGAAAGGCGGAGGTGGAGGGGAGTGTGGTGAAGCCGGAGGTGGAGGGTTGTGAGGGAAAGGCGGAGGTGGAGGGGAGTGCGGTGAAGCCGGAGGTAGAGGGCTGTGAGGGAAAGGCTGAGATGGAGGGGAGTGCGGTGAAGCCGGAGGTGGAGGGCTGTGGCCTGGTGGTGGTGAGAGTGGGCAGAGGAGGTGTTTTGCATTGGGTGGTGGGGAGTGGTGGCTCCAGGCATAGCAAATGGCAACATATACCTGTCATGCAAAATATACATTATTTCAAACGTGAAATAAATTGCGCGCTAACAGAGAGAGAGAGAGAGAGAGAGAGAGAGAGAGAGAGAGAGAGAGAAAGAAGCTTCAATATATCAGTACATATTGGATGACAGTACAGAACCCTGAGGAGTACCACAGCAGCAGTAGGACATTTAGAGAGGAAATTTGAGATAGCTGCAGAGAGAAGGATAAAAGTTGTAGGATGGTAGCTTTGAGATCAAAGCTTTCTGCCTGACGATATGTCTAAGGCAATAGCAAAAGTTTTACCAAAATTTCTTAAAGAATATCAATGTAAATAGCTATTGCATAATATTTATTTTTGCAGGTGGTGGGAGTAGAAGAGGCTCCCGAAGCAGCACTCCAATTATTGTAGAAGAATCAGCTAGTAAATCTCCAAAGTTGCAGCAAGAGGAATCAAAGCGTATTGAAGAAAACGTTAGGCAGCAAACTCAGCCAACTGTTATTGAGCCTGTGGAGCAGGAACTTCCTGGGTTCAATATTGATGATTTCCTTGGTGATATCATTGGTTATCCTGGTAAGTTGGTCCTATTTCTTTTTATTATTGTACTGTTGTAGAGATCATTAATTTTGTTCCCAGATACTGTATGAGATCTTTCAGAATGTAGGTTGTATATGATACGATGGCTTACTTGACTTTTGTCATTATTACAAAGGTGTATGATTCGCTCACACCAAGATAAATACCGATGCGCCCTGCTGTAAATAATTCTATTTTATTTTTTTATGGTACCAATAGATTTCTTTACCACAAAAATGAACATTTTCTCTCGTTTGTTATCTTCAGAAAATGGCCAAGAGAAGACAAACTAATTTTTTTCTCTAAAATTTGTGTGGGTGTATTTCTTAACCCCTTCAGTACCGGATGTGTGTTTTGTGACACGTGTGTGTCACGGCTGAGTTCACGCGCCAGGAACCGAGCGCGCTCCCCGTGACACGCACATGCCACGGTTATAAGCTGTGTGTATTGAGGGCTCTCAAGGCCTCGGTTTCTGTGTTATTTCTACCCATGTGGTGGCAAGTGTCTGTGTTTACAAACATAAGGCTGCAGCCATTCGTGGGACAGTTTGAAACATCATAAACTTTGACCAATGAGTTATTGTCAGTGCTGTGACGTAATTTGTGAAGACCAATCATCATATTATATTTTTTTTTATACATCATATTTTCTGACCTACGTATGGCAACACATGCTTGTCGAGTGCTGCAATGCGATATTCTCTAGCTTCTGTTCAGTGCTGCCTGAATTTTTTTTGTGGTAGCACGTGCGGATTTACTTTGCAATTATGGATATCTCTACAACTGACAGCGAAGATGAATATGATGGTGGGACAATAAGTGAATTTGAGGGGTCTGATGGAAGGTGATGATACTTTGTTTGATCCTGAAGCTATCAGTGATGTAGAGAGTGATGGTAGCAGCGGCGACGAGAGTATTGAGACGTTGTCCGCAAGCAGTGGCCTGTCATGCAGCCCTCCTGCCTCACCCCCCCACAGCTGCTGGTAGACAAAAAAATTTCACACTTCTTTCAGACCCATTCTCTGACACCAGACCTAACCCTCTACCTACATGTAACACTGATTTTCCTGATGTACATCCTAGTATTATTCTACATCATGAAGCTAATGCTATGAGTGATCTACACTGTTTTCAGTTATTCTTGGGAAAGATGTGATTGCTGCTCTGTGTCTCTGGACCAACACACGTGCTGCATAATTTTTTTTACTCAAATGACATGTTGTGGGGTTTCTCAGATAGAAAACATAAAAATGAATAATATAGTGTGAACAGGGTGTTTGTGAGAAGAAGCTGAAGACTACCGCACGGATGATGCGGAGGAGTGCGTGGGCAGTCGGTTCGGCAGCGAAACGTCTTGTTTACATAAGGTTGACGGGTTAGTAATGATGGGGTTAATGTAAGTATCTATTATGAAAAAAAACTTACCATCATTATTTATGTAGAGGAAAGAGAGACAGCTGCCTCTGCCTCCCAACTCTCACCCAGCCCAGATACTGCACCGGGAGCGGTTTTCTCTTGTCCAGAGTGAAGAGGTTAATGCCACATAAGGATAGGGTTTCTTAAAGTTCATCTTTTGGATGAACTACAGAAATTGGGAGAAATGGTATGAAAAAGAAATCCGTAAAAGATTATGGATAAAATGATAACTAATGTGTGAAGAATGTGGCATTAAGGAATGAAATAAAAGGAAAGCACTTTATAAGAAATTAGCTGAATAGAATAGATGACATGTTCATTTGCATGTGTCATCATGGTGCTGTCAGTGCCTAAGGGAACATCATCAAAGGGTTATATTCATTGAGAAAATGCTCTAGTGTGCTATCATGTTGATCAAGTACTTAAGCTTAAGCATTATGTTTATTGATAGTAGATGAGTGTCAGTGACATAGTTTAAATCTATAGGAAATTCTGAAGAGATGGTTGGTGTCAACAATACCAATGCTGTTGGTGGAAGTGGATCGTCCAGATTGAAGCAGTTCTTCTCAACTAAGAGAGAGAGTCCAGTCTTTGGTTCCTCTGGTAACTCACGTCGTTCGTCTCTTGATTTACCACCACACATCAATAATCTTCTCAATGGTATGTGTATCTTGCTGTCTTTTCCATTTTTAATGCTTTTCTGACTTATCTGCATGCTGTTTTGAGATTATATTGACCAGGTGGTAGATCATTAAAGGGAGTGAAAAGTATAAAAGTGAAGTGTACTGTATGTGTTTATATTATAAGTAATAGGAGTTAATGATATGCCATTAGAATAGGAATATAACAAGGATGTGATTGTTAAAAGATAAAATAGAGGTCTTGGTGTCGGGAATGCTGATGGAAGAGTCGGATCTGAATTAGCAGCTATTTGAAGATGGTACCACTTATAATCGGGTCAGAGGGGAAATTGAAGTACCTTAAACCCTGTCTGTCAGAGGTATCCAAAATTACAAGTTATCAGGAAAAAAAACTAGATTTAGTATTAGAAGCCATCATGAAGACCAGCTAACACAGCTGGTGTAAGCAAGAGCACCACTTGTGCGTGACAAAGCAGGACAAAAGATGCACAGAAAGTAGTCAGTGTATCTAGTGTGCATGCCATTGTAATCTCTAAGTGGTTCTGTATAATGCACTGTATAGGTAGAAAATATTTGATATTTGAATTATGTATTTAATATTTGATGTCCAAATATATATCCTTCTTATCTATTGCACATCTTGAAAAAAACTTTTCTCAAGTACTGGCAGCATTGACTGCATCACAGCATTCCCCAGACTTGCCTCCCTAGTGATACCTTGCATCACACTGCAATTTCTTCTGTTCTTGTAATTGTGTTAAAATGATGTCATTTCAGTCAGTGGTTTCTTTCTCTTATTCTTTCATTTGGCTAACTCAGAATAACCTAAGATATGTTGCTCTACAGTAGAATAATACATTAGATATGTATCCATTTTCTATCTGAGCAGCCAACTTACCCCATATATCATAAAGAACAATCTGAGATAACAGGTGTCTGTCCTAGTGCATGAGCATCCAACTTCAGTTCAAGATATCTGACACTTATCTGAGGTATTCAACTTGCGGGATTTGGTGTAGCTAATAAAGGTATTTGAAGGGATGTGTGAAAGAAGAAAATTAAGACTGAGTGAGAGTAAGGTTAACACACTAATAAGGTATATGAGGATGGTGGGTGGTATTGATTAATGTAGTTGTGGATAAGGAGTTGCTTGACAGAAGTTGATTATCTTTTTGGCTGACATCCATGTAGGTTCTTTCTCAGTTTTCTGGATTAAATTATACACTTGGAAACTTATAACTTTAAATGTTTAGTGATGCCTTCATATAGCTTTTTGATAATGTATACAGGGAGTAATCACACATTAATTTCATGGTTGTAAAACAATACCTTGAATGCTGAAGAAAATAAAATATTATTTACCTATGGAAGGAATACTTTCATAACACAAGGTTATGAAAGCATTGGACAGGTTAGAGTTACCGGTTACCAATTTGAGTAATGCTGGCAAAGACTGGTTGAGTAGTGTTGATTATGATTAAGGGAAAATAAAGATGGGTCACATTGTGCTGAAGTATAAGGTAAAATATTTCTTCATAAGTAGCAATAACAACCATAATAGTAATAATACTTGTTGAATTGACTTTAAATGTAGATTTAGTACTAACACTCCGATCTTACTTAGATACAGTTATCTGTTGTAACTATTAATTGCCCTGAAAGACAAGTGACAGCTGCTTATTGCCATTTCTGAAAGTGGTTCTGACCATTTGGCTCCTTCTGCAGAAATCACGGCTAGCGAACCAAACATTGTGATCCCTTCAGCCACGGCAGGCCTCGACTCCAACCACTTCTTTGCACCAATTTCTCCAGCAGACAAAACTGGTGCGAACTCCATAGTGGACCTATTACAGCAAGCTTCCTCAGCGGGTTTAGGAGGTCCAGAACCCTTAGGACCTACTCAACCTCCTATTGGACCTCCAGGGATTCATGGGTCACAGCCTCCACCTTCTATAAAAGATCTCAGTAAGTCACAAATAGCATGCATCCATGCTGGATAATGTATTTCTCTCTCTCTCTCTCTCTCTCTCTCTCTCTCTCTCTCTCTCTCTCTCTCTCTCTCTCTCTCTCTCTCTCTCTCTCTCTCTCTCTCTCTGTTTATACCCTGTGGGGTTTTCATGGGAGTTTATGGGCTAAAGGGGATATTTTTTGGGCACCTCCTATCTTAAAGCCTAGCCGCTAGGAAACCGTTGCCCCGAATGGGGAAGCCCAACCTACACTCGGACCGTGGACAAGATTTGAACCCGTGTGCTTGGAGACCTCTCAGACCCCAAAGCTTCATGGTTCCACTGTACCACGGTCTCTCTCTCTCTCTCTCTCTCTCTCTCTCTCTCTCTCTCTCTCTCTCTCTCTCTCTCTCTCTCTCTCTCTCTCTCTCTCTCTCTCTCTCTCTCCTTGCCAATCTAACACTAGTTGGCTAGATGTGCAAATTATATGATTTTATTTTAGCTACAGAAATTACTGCTGTAGGGAAGTGGTAGAGGAGGCTCACAAAACATATCTAGAAGAGAGGAATGATAATTTGCAGGGAGCATCAGAGAAATAAGAGCTCAAATACATAGAATGTCTGGTTGTTGATTCACATGGATGCTGTTAAAAGTTATAAATTTGCATTTTTGAGGGACTGTTGAATGTAAAAGATGATTATGAGCATGTGATTGTTGCTGTAAGGATTGAATAATGAATAATACATTGTAACATAGATTTTCAACTGTGAGTATCTTTGTTACCAAACTTCTGTGCATGTCAAGGGATGATTGTACTTCTCTGACATTTTCTATTAATTAATGGGACTGTTGAAGTTGTTTCTTGTTTTTGTTATCTCTGAACCAAACCACCAAATTTGTATAAAATATAGAACTCCTTTAGGTGAGTTAGATATATAGTAAAAGTTTGATTAGATTTAGAGCAAGAGTTTTTCTTTTTATTGAGGTTTAGATTATTTATATTATTTTAACAACAATTTTTCTTGGATTTTCTTTAAAACTTACCATTATATTCTTTGATGATTTTCTAAGGAAATTATGTGGCAAGATTTTGATAATTAGGTTTTGTCATCAAGAAAATAAGAATTTTTCATCATCCATATTTTTCTCAAGTTGGTAAAGGAATAAACACAAAATTCTGCCACTTAATTCTTGTATATATTTAAATTCCCTTTCAAATGATACCAGAATAGTAAAAATCAGACAATAAATGGCAGAAAAATGCACCACAGTAACAAAATAAGTTGGTTTTAAGATGCTAGGCTTTAAAGTTTAAAGGGATGCTCAAACACTTTTCAGTCATATACACCAGTATAATAGTGGAATTTTTAGATGTTAATTTGTACATGCCATAATTGCAATTGCATTGACAAATGATTTGTTTTTTCCTCTAATCTGGAATCCATTAGATGTAACATTGCACATGACTTTTACAATAAGGGTGTGCCACACTGATGGCACAGTGATTGGTGGTGAGTGTTTGTTAAGTCAGGGATTTTTAAGTATTTTGGGATAACACATGTTGCCAACCAGTGTCTAAAGCTACTCCACTGAAATTATAATATTAGCTCCAGTGAATGTGATTTCCTCATCGCTCCCCAAAATTTTAGATCCTTTCTCTAAGAGATTCTCTTGTTTGTGTAAATAATATGTTAAAGGCAGTGGTATTAATTGTACAGTAGCAGAGACATAGCAGTAGTAGTAGTCAGGCTGCAAAGGGAGAAAAATTTGTGTATAAAGTGACAGGTGAGGTGGGGGGAAAGATTGGCGGACATGCTTTGAGGCTACATGCGCAACCTCACTTTATTCTCTGCTCTTGGGTAATATCTGATGTGCTTTTTGCCAATACCTTGCTTCTTTGGGTAAGGTAAGAAATCCTCTTACCCTTCATGGTGAAAGACAATAAATGAACGCTAAGCAAGTACAAAAGTTAGTGAAAGAGAGAGCATTACTAACTCTCCTCTTTCCAAGTGTGTATAATACACACTAATGAGTGACTGAGGCTCTTCTTCACCAGGCTGTGAGAGAAAACTTATATAAATCTGTAAAGAAAACTTCATCAATTTTTATGAATTCATTTATTTATTTATCTTTTAATCAATATTTTTCTGTAGCCATCTCTCGCTTCTGATGACCTTGACTAGCAACCGATTGTGGGTGTAGGGGCATATAAATAGGTATTTAACAGTATTTAGATGTGAACAACAAATTATTGTGCATGTAATGAAGTACTAAGCCTTAGGATGCCATGAGATAATTTTTTGCATTTTTTTTTTATATATTTTGGATTTTCATCTAAGTTGATGACCTTAAAAAGTATTAGATATTTGAATGCCTACATATACTCTCAATCACATTTGTAAGCTGTGGCCCACATATCTTTAATGAAGAAGAAACCTGTCCTCACTGTCCTACCTGCAACATACCAACCTCTTCATCTAAGTGAGATGTTAGAGCTGTATAACTGCTACATTTTGCTATACCCATCCCGTTTCTCATATCTGAATTGGTCCACCGGTAAATACATTATCATTTGTACATTGTTACAGGTCTATCTTCCAGGTGCTTTTCCATTTCCCAAATATACATCTCACTCATCCAGCTTTTGGTGAGAAGATTTTGGTAATGATTAATTAGGATTATTGATTAATTGATTCATTACAGTGATGGATGGGAAGGGACAGAGTTTGGAAGAAGTTGAAGCTGGTATACGCAATATGCGCCAACAGAACCGCCCTCACCATAGCCATGTCAGTCACAACCATCATGGCCTCAGCAGCCAAATGAATGCATTTGACGATTTTGTAAGTATTGAATTTTCTATCATGCATGTACTTAGTTTGTTCCACATTGTTATCAGTAGAGCATGCGTATTTGTGTGACACTTTATCTTTAGCATTGAAATGTGAACAAATTCATATTTACAAAATAGTTTTTAATCATAATGTAGCATGTCAGACAGCAGAATTGAAATAGATTCTTGTTTATTTATATTATGTCCGACATCTCTAAACCGGCAGGGATTTCTCCTATGAACAATTTTCACCTTTTCTTAGCTTGTAATAATTCTCTCTCTCTCTCTCTCTCTCTCTCTCTCTCTCTCTCTCTCTCTCTCTCTCTCTCTCTCTCTCTCTCTCTCTCTCTCTCTCTCTCTCTCTCTTCCTATGGGTGTGTAGCACTGTACATGATAGGGTCAGGCTGGGTTGTCAGTGTTGCCACTTGCAGTTAAGGTATTTATAATTATTACATTTTCTTATTAAGAAATTGGCTTACTTTTACTCTTAGTTCTTCCCATTATATTCTAAATATAGTTGTGAAAAGTACTTATCCATCTCTAAACTCAAAGTCAACAATGTGTGTTAGACCTATCGTCTGATAGCTCTGCCCAGGTGATGAGATCGGGCTGAGTTATCGTCAAGTGTTGCTGCTCACGAGCGGCAAAATGCATTACCTTTTATTAAGAAATCATCTTATATTTTACTTGTGTTCCTTTACATTACATTGTATATATAACTGAAAATACCTACCATCCCTAAACTACAGTGAAAACCAATGAAAGTGGCAGCATCATTTTAGCAATATAGCAATTTGTTTGTTTACTTTCTTTATATATATATATATATATATATATATATATATATATATATATAGATATAGATATAGATATATATATAGATATATATATAGATATGAGAACCTCAGTACCATATGGACTCATTACAATTTTTTAAAAACAGAGAAAAATGTATCTAAAGTTTATGAACAATAACTCCACTTCTAAGAATGATATCAATTTCAACCAAGTTTCAGACGAAAGCCCTACTCTTTTGAATTTTTTTGATGAAGAATGAAAAGTGTATGATGCATTTGCACACTTGCTTGTAAAATGTAATCCCACCTCAAGCTTTCGTACATTTCATTGCATGACTTATGATTTATACCTTGATAAAATTTTTAACTAAAGTTGGTACATACTGCAGTACAACAGTTCTGTAAAAGAAAGCAACAAATTGAAGGATGATTAATGGGACGTTAGAGGAAGTCATTAAGAAAATAACTTAGTAATGATGGTAAAACCAAGGTTTAATAGCTGGCACTTGTTAGTCAAAGGAAAAGACTGTGTATGAACAATCTGTATTCACTCTTAATGTTATTGTACATCTGTTAAAGAAGTTGAAGGTTGGGGAAAAGGCAGTTAAGTTACTGTTCTTCATCATACTCCATCAGGTTGCCGTCTTCATCTCCTTCATAGTCACTGTCAACTGCCTTCTGTCCTCCCTTATGCAGCAGAGCATCCTGCTGTGCCAGGATATCCCAGAAGTACTGGGATTTTGTATGAGTAATGAAGGGAAGGAGATCCTTGATGTACATAGCAGCATGTTGATTGGCCCAAGATGATGCATTTCTTATTGGAGAGGGGGTAAACGCTGATTGGACGAGAGATGTCTATGGGCTGGCTGACTCCTGCTAACCTTGAGCCTGCCTGGTTCTAAATTGACATTCCACTGGGCTCAACCAGCACGTACTTCCCGAATTCATAGGTTGTGAGCTCACTGGCTTCTATAATTCTTTCAACCCTATTGAAGTTGGAAAACAGTGTGGCAAACGACATAGCCAGACAGAAGAAGAGTTACCAATTTCACAGATATGAATACCTCGAAAATCAGGGAGGCAGCACTTGAGTCCCTGTAGTTCTGATGCCTTCATATATACAGTTAACTCTTGATTAACAGGAGTTTGAATAACACGATTTTGATTTAATGCAACTTGATGTTTAAGGAGATGTGATGAAATAATGCGATTTATTTGACTTAATGTGAGTTAACTTGATTTGATGACATCATGTGCACCCACGCTACTTATGGTGGGAACCACACAGGGCTGGAATCCAAGAAACTTAACAGCAAGGGAGCAACTTCCAGCCACGAAGTGGTATCCAAAAACACATGGGGAGAAATTGTTGCCATGGTAATGAGGTGGGGAGAAATTGTTGCCATGGTAATGAGGTTGATAGCAGATTGCTGGTAAAACCACCTCCCAAGGAAGTGTTACTGTTTCATATATACATTTATGTTCACAGAACATTTTTATCAGGTTTTTACAAGTCTTACCACCATGACAGGATTGTTTTGTGATGCACAAAGTGAAATCTTGCATGGGACGTGGAAAACAGAGCATGAGATGAGGAGGCATTTGTTCGCCATTGCCCCCAATTGGTTACAGCTGCTGCTTCTTCTTGTGACCCGCTTTAGCTCTTGCATTGCTTCACCACAGTTGTGAAAAGGAACAGACTCAATAGAGTGTCTTGAAACTATCACTCATTGCCACAGAGTCAAAGTGATCCTCATGGCATGATCGTACATGAATACAAAGGTATAGTATCCATTATAGCAGGCAATAAAGGGATGGAAGCACAAATATTATGGTAAAAGCAACACACAAGCTAAAGAAGGTTACAAGAAGAAGAAGCAGTGGACAAATGACTCCTCATGTCTTGCTTTATTTACTTTGTTCCATGTAAGATTTCACTTTGTTTATCATAAAACAATCCTTTCTTGGTGGTAAGGCTTGTAAAAAGCTAATAGAAATATTGTTTTGTGAACATAAATATATATATGAGACCTCACTTCTCTGTCTGGAGCTAACCCACACTGTGATTGGATCTTTTCTCTGCTTTTACACCTTGCGTCCTATACTATGGCATCCAAGGATCCTTCACCTTCCTCACAGGAAAGGCATTCCAAGAAATCAAGGAAGACTGTGACCATTGAAAAGAATTTTCGAAGTGTTGCATTGCTATGCTAGGGGAGAAAAGACCTTGGTGATTGTCCGTGTGACGGGACTGAGAGAGAGCTTGTGGTATACCAACACAGCTAATATGATGAGAACGTGTGTTTTTTGCCCTGTGATCTAGTGATGTATTAATATATATATATATATATATATATATATATATATATATATATATATATATATATATATATATATATGTATATATATATATTTTTTTTAGATTTGAATAAAAAAAATTCCCAAAATAGGCAAGCTTTCCCAGTAGCCAGGAACATAACCTACTCTATTACCATTTTTTCTGTGGGGAAATTGTTTGAATAATGCATTGTCTCCGGGAACGTAACCCTTACATTAATCAAGAGTTGACTATTTGCGAGACCTCACTCCTTAGTTTGGAGCTAATCTGCACTGTGAGTGGATCATTTCTCTGTGTTTTTTATCTAGTCTCCTATATTATGGCATCCAGGTGTCCTTCAATCTCTTCACAGGAAAGTGATTCCAAGAAATTAGGAAGACTGACCATTGTAAAGAAGTTGGAAGTGTTAGGGGAGAAAAGACCTCGATGATTGTCCAAGTGACAGGACTGAGGGAGAGGACATGGCGTACTATCAGAGCTAATATAATGATAATGTGTGTTTTTATCGTTTCCATGACCTAGTGATGTATTAATAGTTTTTTTAAGGTTCAAGTAACAAAATCCCCAAAATAGGCAGTCTATCCTAGTGGCCAGTAATGTAAGCCCTGCTATTACCATTGTTTTCTATGGGAAAGGTATGTTTGAATAATGCAATTTTGAGAAATGCAACAATTCCAGGAGCATAACCTTTGCATATACACAGGGGTGCTTTGGGATACGAGCGTCTCTCCTTACAAGTAAATTGAGTTACAAACACAAAATATCCTGGAAAATTCACCTTGGTACAAGCATTCGCTTGGGTTACAAGAAAAGCTGTGGTTAACCCATGTGGTTCCTACTGCTGCATGATGAATCATGCTTTCAGTGTCTACACACACACAACCCTGGAACAAAGAAGGGAGAGAGGAGACCTGATACAAGTTTATAAATTGATCAACGGAATGGACCAAGTGGATAATGAGAAACTGATCCTGAGAGAAGAATATGACACCCAAAGCACAAGATCGCATAGTAAAAAGCTGAGAAAAGGAAGATGTCTGAGAGATATTAAAAAATATAGTTTCCCGCAGAGATGTATTGAGACGTGGAACAGTTTAAATGAAGAAGTAGTGTCTGCAACGAGTGTACATACTTTTAAAGTAAGATTGGATAAGTGTAGATATGGAGACGGGGCCACACGAGCATAAAGCCCAGGCCCTGTAAAACTACAACTAGGTAAATACACACACACACACACACACACACACACACACACACACACACACACACACACACACACACACACACACACACACACAACATAGGAGGACTATAAGGAACTTTGCTAGAATGGACAAGAGATTATTTGAAGGATAGAGAAATGAGAACTGTGATCAGAGATACATACTTGTCTTGGAGTAAAGTAACCAGTGGAGTGCCACAAGGGTCAGTGTTAGCCCCCATTATGTTTCAAGTTTATGTAAACGATATTCACATTGGAGTAAACAGCTATATGAATTTATTCGCTGATGATGCAGAGTTGCTAAAAGTTATCAAAACCAGAGAGGACTGTCTACTGCTACAGAAAGATTTAAATAAGATCTATGAATGGAGCAAGAAAGTGAAAATTGGAGTTTAATGCCAAGAAATGTCACATAATGGAACTAGGAAAGAGTAAGAGAAGACCAGTATGGAACTATTTGATGGGAGAGGAGCAAATAATGAAGACTAAAGAGGAAAAGGATCTTGGAGTGATCATACAAGAAAATCTGAGCCCTGATAAACACATGAATAAGATATTTGGACTATCATATAGGATGTTGACTAATATAAGAGTGGTATTTCATTACATGGATAAAGATATGATGAAAAAAATCATCACAAGCATGATACGCCCAAGGCTGGAATATGCAGCAGTGGTATGGTTCTAAAAAGATATAAGAAAACTGGAAAGGATACAGAAGATTGCTACAAAGATGGTGCCGGAATTAAAGGACCTCACATATGAAGAACAACTGAAGGAAATGGGATTGCCAACCTTACAAGATAGAAGAGAATGAGGGCACCTAATAACAATGTATAAGATAGTAAATGATATTGAAAAGATAGACAAAGAAGACCTGGTGCTGTTGGCGGAAGAGGATGGAAGGACAAGAGGACATGAAAAGAAGATCAGGATGAGGCAGTGTGTGAAGGATGTTGAAAATACAGTTTTCCACACAGAACGGTGGAAAAATGGAATGCATTGGATAATGGAATTGTTGCAGCACATAGTGTGCATAACTTTAAAGAAAAATTAGATAAATGGAGATATGGAGACAGGACACTATGAGCCCCGCTCGAACCCTGTACAATACAACTAGGTAAATACACACACACACACACACACACACACACACACACACACACACACACACACACACACACACACACACACACACTATGGATCTTCCAGCATTGGAGCAGAGAAGGGAGAGAGGGGATCTCATACAAGTTTATAAATTGATAAATGGAATGGACCAAGTGGGCAATGAGTATCTGATCCTGAGAGAAGAATATGCCAGTCGAAGCACAAGATCGCATAGTAAGAAGCTGAGGAAGGGAAGATGTATAAGAGATATTAAAAAGTATAGTTTCCCGCAAAAATGTATTGAGACGTGGAACAGTTTGGTCGAAGAAGTAGTGTCTGCAAAAAGTGTGCATACTTTTAAAGTAAGATTGGATAAGTGTAGATATGGAGACAGAGCCACACGAGCATAAAGCCCAGGCCCTGTAAAACTACAGCTAGGTAAATACACACACACACACACACACACACACACACACACACACACACACACACACACACACACACACACACACACACACACACACACACACACACACACACACACACACACACACACACACACACACACACACACACGACACGCATGCACGCACGCGCATGCACTCACTCACTCACTCACTCACTCACTCACTCACTCACTCACTCACTCACTCACTCACTCACTCACTCACTCACACACACACACACACACACACACCACAGGCCCTGTAAAGCTACAACTAGGTAAATACACACACACACACACACACATACACACACCACCCAAGCTTTGTTTTCAATACATTGAAAGTGGTTCTTTGTTTAGCGATATAGCGAGGGACCACTGTATATTATTTATCATTGTTATTTGTTAAAAAATTACTTTAATTTTGTATAAAGGACCATGTTAATTGATTTTTATATTGATATTTTTTCAGATATGGAACAAATTGATTTAGTTTCTTTTATTTTAAGTGGGGAAATTTGTTTCAAGATATGAGGTTTTCTAGGTTTTTCCAGAATATGAGCTATTTTATGAAACTAATTAAATTCATAATCCAAGACACAACTATATATATATATATATATATATATATATATATATATATATATATATATATATATATATATATATATATATAGTTGAACTTTGAAAACTCAGATTTTGCGATAAGTCGGGCTCTGACTGACCCAGGGACTAATTTGAGTTGAACTTTTTTTTTTTTCCTAAATAAAAAAAGCTTTTTCACTTTCCTCTATCTCATTTTCTATTGGCATTATCAAAAATTTTATTCCAACAAAAAAAAAAAATTGCATTTAAGTTGTAATTTAGATTATATCAATCAAAAGTTGATCAAGAGTTTATACCGATTTTCTGAAAATTTTTGAAGTGTAAAAAACCACTTTGAAGTATTCGCTCTTAAAATTTTTCATAATTTCATCTTTGTTTTGCTATTTGTATTCATCTCATTGACATGAAATTTTCACACATGATTGTGTATACAATGGTGACTCCTTGGAGCATGATAGGATGATAATGCATCAGATCCCTACTTATGTAGAAAATATACGTGAGGGTTTGGAAGGAGCCATCAGCAGCGTAAAGGCAATTTGCTGTTTTATGACTGAACTGGACACCCTCTGAGTCGTTATTAGTGTGTTGAAGTGAGATTATGATACTGTGAAGTAATTATTATTTGTCTGGTCCAGCTTTATACCGGTCTCAAAATAATCTCTTTTAATAGCATCATTGTTAGAGTTCTGTGATGTATAGTTGTCATAATGAAGGTAGAGGGAAAAAACAAGTGTTTGAAAAGATCATAGCATTCTTATGATGTAGAGAGAGGGTGGAGAAATATGGCAGTGAGGCCTGGGATGAGGCGAGGGTCTTGAAGGGAGAGAGAACACATGTGAAAGAGGGGAGGGTTCAAGGTCCAGCTGTCAGCCATAGCTGTCTTGCAATGATACATTTGTTTGTTTGTTTGTTTCTTGTTATCTTCTCTTCCCCTGGAAGTTTCTGATTCTCATTCTCGTCAATTTATGCCTGTAAGGACGTTACTTCTGAAAAGTAGAGAGCTAAATGATGCACCTCCTCTCATGACACCTGGCCATTTACTGAGTCATTGAGTGAGAGAGAGACACACGACCATTGAGTGATACATAATTTTTTAGGGTGTGAGTCATGCTATGATACAACTGCACAAGACATTTAAAAATGGCTTCCTGGTGGGAAGGGTATGTAATTATAAAAAAATAAACTACACCATCTGGTAATTTAGGGTCTGAAGGTTTTGGAGAGACAATAATCCCAAAATTTTTAATCCCCTCAAAATTAAATAAACAATTCCTGCACCGTCCCCCTAAAGTTCGAGTTGAACTGCCCAACCTTTCCCCGAATTAGTCTGAGTTAGTGAGGGTCATCTGTATCTCTCTCTCTCTCTCTCTCTCTCTCTCTCTCTCTCTCTCTCTCTCTCTCTCTCTCTCTCTCTCTCTCTCTCTCTCTCTCTCTCTCTCTCTCTCTCTCTATATATATATATATATATACTTTTTTTTACACTATGGCCTATAGCGTCTGTAGGTATACTTGAAGAACATGTATAGGAAGCACTGTTCAGCTTCCACCCATTTAGTGGTGCAGGCAATTCTATTTATATATATATATATATATATATATATATATATATATATATATATATATATATATATATATATATATATATATATATATATATATATATATATATATATATATATATATATATATATATATGTGTGTGTGTGTGTGTGTGTGTGTGTGTGTGTGTGTGTGTTATTAATGAAAGGTTTCTTGTTCTTTCATATATTGCAATGTCTAGAGTAAATATTCTGATATATGTCTATCTTCTTTAGACATCCATCTTACATAGATATTAGTGGTTATGCATTGTGGGTTCTGAAAATGTGACTTGAAATGTGACAAGTGTTCATAGGGGAAATTTTCATGTGATCCCGTCCTATCCACCAGTTTAGAAATGTTGGACCATTGTTGCTTTATGTGATATGTTATACATTGTTGTGTCTAGTTATATATTTGTAGTTTTACTGAAGATTTGCTGCAGTTGTATAGTGTGTAGAGTTAAGTTCATGCTTGAATGTTAGAGATGTGGCTTGAGTTTCAGAATCATGATGATAGTGCTTGTATGAGACAATCTGGTTGAAATGGGAACTGGTAGATATTGTCTGTTATGGATGATCCTTCATGGTATGGCATTACTTGATATAGAATACATACCTTCTTGTATGGAATGTGCCGTATTTAGTGATTGTCAACTTCATACTACTCTTAAATATATTCTTCTGCCTTGACTATATCATGGTATTGGACAGCATCAGTAATGAAAGTATCAATAGCAGAACTGTAAAAGTACTACACTAATATAATAGTGGAGCAGATTGTGGGAGACATGCTGTAGATGGAACAGCATTGGTTATCCAAAATCCACCAAAGGTCTATCCCACAAAGGTGAAATTTCAGCATCATCTGCTTGGAGGCCATTAACAGACACCAAGAACACTGCCAGCTGTCATATGAGCTTGATTTTGGTGGCAGCAAATAAGTTGTACAGGTTTTATAGCTTCTCTGTTGTCACAAGAAATACATCTCTGCAGAATAAACTTTGTGCTTAGTGTTCTCATCAACATTTAGCCTTGCACAAATTTCTCTTTTTTTTTTTTTTTTTTTTTTTTTTTATGTGGAGGATTGGTCTATGTTAAATATTTCAATGTTAGAACAAACCTTACACTGTCAGTGAAGTAATCAGGCTACATGCTTAGAGCTTAATTGAAGTTTTTTAGTTCAGCACATTATAGAGAAAATGGAAATAGCATAATTTAAAGCAAGTTTTCAAGAAAAAATGTACAAATTTTTTTCATATCATGCTAATTTTTATTCCTTTAAAGTATGCATTGATTCTTTTGTTAATTTTATGTAAACATGTAAAAACTCGGTCATTATGATATGATTTTGCATGTTTATTTATTTTGTAATCTGTAAGGAGTTTTTTATGGAAAAGTTCTGCAGGTATTTAAAAAGTTGATAAACATCATTGTTCTCCTTGAAAATTTTTTTCCAGAATTATACATTATTTCAGTCCTGTTGATGACATTAGTTTAAAACTTTATATCATATATATTTTTTTTTATCTACATGTGTATTTGAAGCCTATTTTGTGGAAATTCCTTAATGGATGACTACAACAGAAGAATATAAACTTTTTTCTTGTCCTTGTATTCCCCTTTTGCATGGTCTGATTCTCTCATACTTCTCTCACCTCCTTTCTTCCATGTACATTAGCACTATTCTGCTATTTCACTAAAAGTTATTCTGTTTCACCATACAACATACTCATATGTGCACTGTCTTAGGCATCTCATATTGTGTGCTTTTTTGCCTTAGAGTGGTGCATTTGACTTGAATTAAATTAGTACTTAGTAATGTTATGAAATGTAGTCATCGTGAACGGCCGACTATTTTTAAAAGGTCATTACTTCTATACTAGCAGAACTTTTGGATTAGGTTGGCAGACATGAGCATTTAGTTGATTGTCAGCTTGAGTGCAGTTGTCTTGGTGTCAGATTCTGTGATGGATGAATGTCCTTTCAGCTCTCACAGGTTACTTCTACTCAAGGCACAGTCAAACCAGCACCCAACACTTCAGCCATGGAGGTGCTATTTAAGGTAAACTGCTTTGTCTCTCCCTGACACAGCTCTTCATTGTGTTAATGAATTTCTTTCAACTTAGAGGTCTGCTTTGTACCAAAACATGTTTTGTCATTCATGGTAATGATATTGTTGAATGATGATATTTCATGTTAGTTTGAAATAATTTTCTGAAGTCTAGAAAGTATATAAATTTCTTGGTTTGTATTTGATCAAGAATTTTATATAGATATCATCTTAATTATGCTCAAATTGTTGGTTAATGGTTTTATATCTTACTGTTTAAAAGTGCATTCAAAGCAGATCAGTTTCATTTATATTGATGTATGGACCATCAAATATTCTGCCTTATTTTCAGTTATTAAATGGAGGGATGAAGGATGCAGTAGTGAAGCCATCACCCATGCCAGTGCAACCAGCTGTTCCAAATGCTCCTACTGAAAATGATCTCATTGCTAGTAAGTTTCATTTTCTTTCATACTTTTCTTCAAAACTGATGAAAAGAATAGTTTGTAAGTGGTAATGATTAATGACTTGTGTATTGCTACCAATGACTTGTGAAGTGCTGCCTGAATTATCACAATGACTTGTGAAGTGATTTCTGTATGCTACTCTGAAAAAAATATTTGCTGTCTTCACTGACTCTTCCAGTTTATGTGATTTATGGTAGCTAAATTATATATCCAACAACTTGAGGACATGACAAATCTACGTATGTATCAAGCTCATCAGTAAGAAAAGGCATAATTGACAAAATTTAGAATTTACAACTTGCAGTTCTCAGACCAACTTTCTTATTAGTATTTTAAATGTTTTTAAGTGAAATACGAATTGATTTGAATTTTTTGGGAAAAAAAGGCATTGAGGCAGATCAGGAAATATAAACAGGCTGGCACTGTTGGGGTTAGATGACATTTCGTTGCAGCAGAACCAGTGTTCACACCATCTGTCACTTCACACCACAGCTACCCATTTTATTTGAAAAAGTGATATGCAATAGGCACTCAGGTATTATGAATACAGTCCCTTTGTTCAATGAGAATTGTGTGCTCAGGTGTTGTAATAATTATCATGCTTCATTTTTCAGTGTTAATGAAAGGAAATACATCAAGTTCAGGACAGCAAACACAGGGTCATGGCCTCTCCCATCAGCAGCAGTCTCGTTCCATGCCGCCTCCATCTGTACCCAACTTCAATGTACCTCCACCAAGCATGGTCGCTCACTACCAACCTCCACCCAATGTTCCTGGTCTAACAACTCAGGGGACACCATCACAGGATGTAATAATGAAATTACTTCAGCAGCAGCAACAGCAGCAGCAGCAACAAAAGAGACAGCAACATCTTTTGCAACAGGTAAGATGAATCGTTAAACAACCACCAATAATGCCACCTGCAATTGTATTATTCTCTGTTATAAATGTAATGGTCACATTTATACTTTACAACTGCTCTCCATTTATCCTTATAGTATGCTCTCACTTGGTTGACTTTTTGTAAATGGTGGAGAGCATTGCCTATGCTTTTGGTCTATCAGTTATTTTCCTATTTATAATAATAATAATCAAACCAAGCTTTTTATTGACTCAAAAATATGTAATTTATTTTACTTCATACAAATCAAAGCAGCAGCAGCAACAGCAACAACAACAACAACAACAACAGCAGCAGCAACAGCAGCAGCAACAACAGCAGCAGCAACAGCAGCTTGATCCAATCAAGCAGTTAATGGGAGGCTTGGGGCGCATGAGTGTTACTCCATCACCTCAACCACAAGACCAAGTCTTGAGGGATGCTCTGCTTCGACCAGATGTTCAAAAGTTACTACAAAGTAAGTTTCCATCTACAGTTGTAAGTTTTTAAATTAATTAAATTATTTATTCTAGTAATTATAATGTATATTGAAATTATAAAAAAATGTGATGTATATAAAGTTAATGATATTTATGAAAAAAATATCCATCTTCATTTGGTTTGATGGTGAAAGATTATGATATTGGTGGTCCCCTGTATTGTTCATTTGTGTTAATATAGTTAAATGAACATATATATCTTTCCAGGAGTAGCTAGTGGACATGTCACAGCAGATCAGCTTGTTACTCAGCTGAAGAGTGTATCTGTCACACCCTCCCAACGTGATGCCATCACCACAGTCTTGAAATTCCTCAACAGACAGCATTCTCAGCCACTCATTCCCCACCGCACCACCCTCACTCCTTCCCCAACACCACAGGTAAATGTTTTGCATTTTTTAATGGTTTTATTCTGATTAATCATGCTGTTTTCTTGCCCCATACATACTGTATATTTTGACATATAAGACAACCCAAAAATTTTAGTCTGAATTTAGTAGTTTAACTTTTATCAGTGGCATATCTATTAACAGCAGTGTTCCTCAGGGTTCTGTCCTGTCATCTACTCTCATTTCACTATTCATCAATGATTTAAACCAAACTTCTTGTCCTATCCACTTCTATGATGAAGATACCACTTTACACTTTTCTGCATCTTTTCTTGGACAACTAACCCTTCAGGAAATAAGTAGATCATGCAGAGAAGCCACAAAATGCTTGACTTCTGATATCTAAAATTCTGATTGGATAGTGCAAAAATTCAATTCCTCCATCTATCAACTTGACATAATCTTCCAGACAACTATCTCTTCTTCTTCATTGACATTCAACTGTTCCCCCTTCTACACTCCCCTCACAAGTTTTGTGCTTGTTTTGCAGTCAAGTTTGGCGCTTAGTCCTAAATTCTTCCCATCCTGAGCTTTGTGTATTATTAGCATGAGTTTTATGCTGCTTTGAAAATTATAATTATCAGTTGTGTTTACCTATCATTGGTTTCATGTGTGCTTTCTCAAGACACCAATAAGATCTTACATATCTGTAGCACAGACAATGTCATACCCAC